>NC_050096.1:146816733-147119763 GCF_902167145.1 Zea mays
TTGTTCTAAGCTCTCTAATTTTTCCTTTAAGGTTGTTTGACTTTGGAGAAGTTCCTCGCTTAATCTAGCATTTTTAGCTTGAATTTCTGCAAGCGAACCCTCTGTTGCTTGAAGCAGGAAGTCCTTCTTCTCTAGAGAAGCTTTGTAATCCTTACTTTTACTCTCCAAGCCCTCGATTATGATTTCATTCTTCTTGCCTCGAGGTCTTGTTGCATCCTCAATGCTTTACTTAGCAGCATACTTTGTGGAAATAAGCTGACATCAGAAAATTTTGATTCATCACAAATATAACAGAAATCTAGGCAAAAATAATTTTACCTTGAAATTGGAATAAAATAGATTACCGACGATATGTTGTCGCTGATAGCCGCTAATATCAGCCTCAAGCTTCGGGAAACCGACACTCTTCGATAAAGTGCCGATTATTTTTGGCCCGGCGCGACCGAGAATG
The DNA here is from genome assembly GCF_902167145.1 of Zea mays. Lineage (NCBI taxonomy): Eukaryota > Viridiplantae > Streptophyta > Magnoliopsida > Poales > Poaceae > Zea > Zea mays. Next base: position 146,817,185 of record NC_050096.1, read on the forward strand.
CATCCTAAGGCTCCTTCGTCAATTCCACCAAAGATCATAGCTCTGGCTGGTAGCCACAGGATATCCCATATTCCTGTAGCTCATTCTTCTCAGCCTCGGACAATTCTTGACCCACCAGGTTCTGAAGATCAAAGTCCCTTTCTTCTGAAGTAGCATCAGCAATCTTTTCCCCTTTGTCAGGCACTGCGGCCATGACCTTCTCTGCAACCGCAGCTGTCTCTTCTACAGCCATATCCGAAAGAAGTTTATCAATCCCTGACAGTGTACTTTCAAGATTGGCAGCTTCGGCAGTGGCCTCAGCACTTGTAATAGGTGCTATTCTGGATGCCGAGGTCAGCGGTGGTGTCCGCTCAATGGCTTGCATGACATTAACAATTCTCTGTTTTTTCTGACCGTCAGCTTTCTCCTTTGTAGCCGAAGGCTCATCCTTCTTCTTTAGAAGTTTCGTCAGTTTTGGCCCCAGAGGACTTAGGAGCTTGATGGGTAAGGATTCAGTCATTACCTTTAGAATTTCTGCTATTTCAGCAGCAGGAGGTGTTGAAAGAGTTTCTTCCGTTGCCTCAGTTACCTTCGGCTCTGGAGCTTCAGTCTTCCCCTTTTTTGACACTGCCACCTTTGGCTCAGGAGCAGTTTTTGTCTTCTTTGAAGCCTTCTCGTCCTCCTTTACCATTCTAGCAGTCTACCTGCTCAGAATGCTGACAATTCTTTTTCTTTTCACCCCTTCGGCTCCTTTGTCAAGCCTTTCATAATCAGGGTATTCAAACTTCAAGGTGTCCATCACCCAGTTCAATCTTCGCTTTGGCCAGGTAGCGAAGGCTGCAGTCATCAGTTGATCTTTCTTTTTGCTATAATTCCCAAGTATTTCGTTGCACATAGTCTCAATCATGTCTAGCCATTCTTTGCAAGGCTTCTTGAATTGTTTTTCAAATTTGAAACGGTAAGCAAGATGAACAAGTTCATGCTTCTTCCCCGCTTATTTCCTCTTCGGCATTCCCCAGCCACTTGACGTCGGATATGTTCTATTCGCCAAGTATTCTTGCACCAAGTCCCTGGTACTGATCTGCTCAGCTACCACTCTAAATTCTACTTCGGCCAGCTGACAGGGTGACCCCAGTTGCATATTGCATAAGGGCCTAGTCATTCTGAAGCTCAAACTCAGTGGACTCATGACCATGGTCATCAGCTTCTCCCTCTTTTTCTCGTCAGCCTTCATATAGAACCATTCATTTTCCAACCAGTTGGCCACTTTGTGCGGTAGCTAAGGGCTGGTGCTTTTGTATCCTTTTGATACACAAAATTGTAACAACCAAAATTTTCATGAAGGCCATCTGCCCTAGCCTTCGTCTAATAGTGCAGCTCGTGCACTCGACAGAAAGCTTCGGCATCTAGACTCATCCCTTGGCTTCGGAGGGCCCAGATATAGATGCTGAGTCTAACAATGGCGTTGGGAGTCAGCTGATGAAGATATATTTCAATGTTCTTTAAAACTACCCCTATCATTTCATTCAGGGGGGATCGCAGCCCTGCTCTGAAGAAGCTCTTGAAAACGACAACCTCATCCTTCTTCGGCTCTAGGATAGTCTCTTCTCCAGCAAATCGAATAAGTTTGCTTTCAGCCTCTCCAAAATAACCCAATTTCATCATCATAGGCATGTCATCTTTCGTCAAAGTAGATTTCTCAAAATCCAGATGACTAGGCTTCGTTGGGATCAGAATGTTGTAGTCTTCTTCACTCTCATCAACATTTTCACCTTCAACCACAGTTTGTTCTACTTCGGCATTAGAAGCACCTTCGTCAGCCACTACCAAACCTGATCGCTTCATTACTTTTGAAATTGGTGTTGTTTCAGCGGCCTCGGTTTCGTCCCCCTCACGAGACAATCTAGCAGTTGATCGTACTCTAGCCATTTCGATGGTTTTTACTGTTTGATGAAGCTAACCTTAAGCGATGAAGCGTTTGCTCGAAAGCGCAATGCAAAAAGCTTAAGCTATGGTTAAATTTTTTAACAGCAAAACAGTGCAATGGCAATGAATGCTGTGGTAACTCCTCACCAACCCGTCTGTTTATATAGTGCTGCAGGGGGGAAGGTGAACCGCCAGGCCGCTTGCACTCGCAGAACGGTGGACCGCTCGACGCTTGGAATATTATAATCGTTTCTCGGCAATGAGCTTAGGGAAGGTGTTTTTCGGACCTTCGACATTCTGAAGCCTTCGAGTTTTTTATGGATTGAGCTCGTTACGAAAAACGATCTAGCACCGCAAAGGGGCTACTGTTGGGGGCCTTCTTCTCCACCGAAGTTCCTCTAAGAAAAAAACACCTTTGGCAGGACGATACGCAAGCAGATATGACATGAAGATATATGTCGAAGCTACAATTGAAAGAGCTTCGGCATGATGGCATACTTAAGACGAAGGATGGCACTGACTTAAAGAGGAAAAGACCACGTAGTCCCTGATAATTTGTACTATGATTATGATTAGTTATCAAGGATACAAATGTAATTTTGTCCGGGCTGCGTCCTGTGCCTATAAATAGGTGAATAGTACCCCCGTACTGTTCACGCTGAATTGTAATCACTCGCGCGTCACTCTTGCTTTATCACCTTTTGTCAAGCCGAAGGTACAATGTAATATTAATGTCATTGATATTTGTTCATATTTACATAAAACAGAATATGAATAGTCTAATGACTTAAAATGATTATTCATATTACCTTTGTGTTTTATAAGCCCATGTTTATATTCTTGCTTATTAAAATGATGAGGCTTCGTCCATCATGACCTTCGTCTGAAGATCATTATATCCTAAGAGAGATAATGCTTCGAAAGATGAAGGTCTTTAATCATTAACACTTGTGTTGCCTTGTTCTTGATTTATAGCACTTGAGAACAAGTGACCAACAGGTGCCCTGGCCACGTCAGCCGATCGTTGGGGTCTATAGCAGTTGACCGTTGGATCCGACCATTACTAGACTATCCAGTGCAGATCGGTTAGTCTTGTGCTACAACCCGAGAGCGTCTTGTTGCGGGCTTCCCTGCACAGACTGCCCGGTGTCCCACCGGACTGTGTGGTGCATACTGGATAGGTATTGTTCACTGTCTGCGGCGCCACCAGTGCGCTGGTTGACTGCCCACTTCGTGGTTGTTTCCTTGGGCTTCTTTTGTTCTTGAGTCTTGGACTTCTATGCATCTTTTATGTCTTCTTTTGAGGTGTTGATTCCTCAGTGCCTTAGTCTAATCCTCTTCGCATCCTGTGAACTATAAAAACAAACACTAGCACACATATTAGTCCACAAGGTTATGTTGATCATCAAACACCAAAATCACTTAGCCAAATGGCTCGGCGTCCATTTTCCTTACAATCTCCCCCTTTTTGGTGATTGATGACAACACAACCAAAGCAAGCAAATATAACAAATATTTCAATGAAAATATGCAATCTACTTGCTAGGATGCATTAGTGTCCCCTCGAAGTGAGATTATGGACTTAAGCTTCCCTCGAACTCCATAATTCACTTACTTCCTATTTTTTTACCAAAGATACTTATAGACCCAAAACCAGTTATAAGATGAAGATTTTAAATTTTGAAAATGGGTGGTGTTTGGTGTTTGATATATTTTTCATGCTTTGGTCCCTAAAACTTCTCCATGTTTGGCATCAACCACCAAAAAGGAAGACATTAAAAGCATATAGGAAGCAAATAAAAGTCTTGCCCTCTAAAAATATTACACCCCTAAAAGAGTATTCTCCCTTTTGAAGGAATATTCTCCCCCTTTGTCACAGACGAAGAAATACTCCCTCTGATGAAGATCCTCTACTTAGGAAAAACACATGAGAACGAGAGGTGCAAGGTATAGTTTGATTAGAATAACTCCCCCTATGCATAGGTAAAAGATATATTTTGACAACATATGCATTTAGCAACATGGAAAGTATAAGATATGAAATATAGTCTAGTTAAAATCTGGAGAATACATGTAAATGAAACCAATTATTGAATGGAACCGCTTGTGGAACCAAATGAAGATTTTTTAGCTTTGTAGTGGAAGTTTATTGTCTTTCTCCGGAGACTCCATTTTCCTTCAATGAGACTACTGCATATTATAGACTTGAAAACAAAAAATAGTCTCAAAGACTTAGATTATAGAGTAACTGTCACACCCGGTTTTAGGGGGCAAAACCGATTGCATAGCATATGTGTGCCAGGATCTATTTCCACACATATGTTGACGTCACGAGTGTAATATATCAAAAGAACAATGCATAAAAGCGTAAATAAAGATTATATTAACATATTACACTTCGAGCAGACATAATGTCTTAACCTTTATTAATCAAAGTACAAGAAACATGGACATCCATCCACAGGAAGATGACCGGGGGTATCACTAGACTAGCATTCATGGAGCTCAGCATCATAACTTCATCTGCAAACTTCTGATCAAAATTTAAGCAAGGGTGAGCTCACTTATGGTCGGGGCTCAGCAAGTGGGGGAAAATGCAAGGTAACAAGTAAGGCTAAAGTTTAATGCGATTGGCATTTTAGTTGGTCAATATTTTATTATCAACACCTGATTATTAGGTATAAGTATATACCAAACCCATATTAAGCATATGAAATATTCATCAGCATATATGTCATCAACATAAATATATCACCTGCATGAGATCAGAACCACTTGAACCAAAGAGGACCATGATTTATTTCCATCTTCAAGTTCAATTATCATGTGAGGGTCCAGGCTGCTCATAACCGTGAGCACGACTGATATATCAGTTTTACACTCTGCAGAGGTGGCGCATCTTTACCCATGAGTCGCGATTCTCTTCTAGCCTGGGTTTGCAAGTCCCGTATTCACTTCCGAGGTGACTGGCTAGGGTCTCACTACAAGACTTTTCCCTAGAGTCCTCATTATGCAAATGCTGGAAATGGTCAAACTGCATAAAGAACACCTAATGTAACCAACTTATAGACCAGTCTGGAGGGTAAAGCATTGGGAACTATGCCCGTATCCAATCTGCCTGAGCCGGAAATATAAGCGCTTGGCAGATGCCCCCGTTTCGGTCGACCACGACCGACACCCAACATAAGACTTCCCTAGTTATTTAGCTAAGGGCGTCCCATACCACCCTCATGGTAGCACTGTTTTCCCGGGTGGTCACACCATGTTCCAATTAAATTATATGATCTTGCTTAATCGTCGGATTAGCAACAATAATGTAAACTTACCATTTGGAACAATAATATCACAAACAGGAGTGACTGCATAAATTTAAAGTTGTAGCAATAGCATAGCTACAAAGGTAAAGTATAATACCCAAGTTTGATCAAGGAATACCATAGAAAAGGTTAGGTGTATCCGAATAGGTAACCCATCAAATTATGCATATATATATCCATGAATAAACTTTATTAAATGTATTGTTTGGGATCAAACAGAGTATGCAGAGGGAGAAGTCCATTGCCTTGCTTATAGAAAACTTGAGTTTCTTCCACGGATAGGAATAGATCTTGATTCTTAACTACTAGATCAACCACTGAATATCACACAAAAAAACAAGAAGAAACAAACACCACTCAATAACATACAACATTCACCATACGCAAAGCTAAAAGAAAGCTTAACGAAAAGAGCATTTGTTTTCAAAGAACGTCGCAAGTAATGGTTATAATAAGAAGGTATTTTTTTCAAAAATGTGTGATCTATACTTTATGAAACAAGACATGAGCTTAAAAATATCTTAATTAAAATATACAAATATTAGGTTCACCAAATTAATCTTTTAAAAACGTCATATGTGATATGTCTAAGATTAAGGGTTTATAAGATGATAAAACATGTTATAACAATATTAAACATTTTTAACCTTTTAGAAAAGATATATGTTATATATCTAAGGTTAATGGGCTACGAAACACGTTATTAATTTTAGAAGCATTATGGAACATCTTATAAATCATTGTTAAACATTCACTTATGATAAACTAAGATATAAGTCTAAATAGGTTTTATGTGAAAAGATCATTATTATTAAACACCTATTTTATGAAAAGCTAGGTTATAGGCCTTTAAGTGGATTTTCATACAAAAGATAATGAACAAATAACTATCTTTTATTTTTATTAGAAAGTACATGGTCTATATTCTTTATTAAGAAAGCTATATACAAAACAATATGTAAATTAACATTTTTAATTATAAAAAGAACATGAAAACTAATTTCTTTATTTTATCCTTTAGGAAAATTAAATGATATATATAAATAATAAGGATTCAATGTGTTGAACGGATTAATCACGCTTATATTACTAGTTATGGACAAATTAAAATGTAAGTCTAACTAATAAATTGTGAGAAAATATAATCTATTGATTATATTTAGTTTCAATTTAGGAACATATGACCTAAATCATTTAAAAGAAAAAATGTATAAACTATCATTTTAGTTTATAAAAGCAATGACCCTTGTTATCTTTTAATTAAGAAAATATAAATAATCTATTAATTGGACATATATTTATCTTCTATTTATTAAGAAACATATGGTCTACATATTCTTTTAAGTTTCTATTTAATATGGCTATACTTAATCATCTATAATGAATCTTGTTAAATCAAAAACATGATATCTATTAAAAAGATCATTTTAAATTAGAAAGAAATTATCTACTTCATTAGTAAGAAACCTATGTTTAAAAACATAAATATCATTTTATTTATTAGGAAAGTATGAGCGCCTAATTAAGTCATTTTAACATTATTATAAAATTATATTCTTTCAGTTTTTCTCCTTTCTTTATTAAATAGAAATTATACGTATCATTACAATGTTTATTTCTAAATCACCTTTCATTAATATTCTAAGAATTAATGTAGATTACTAAATGGGACTTTTAATAACATAGTCATGGTTATTATGACATAAATAAGTATTTTACTAATTCTAAGTAATTAAGTGCTATACTTATGAATACATTTATCATGAATAGTAAAATCAATATCTTCATTTGACCAGGAATATGTGGCTTAGTATTTCTTCTATTTCTTCATGTCAATAAGTTTACACTTAAAATACTACTAACAATTATCGTTCCACACACACTAAAGCGAAATTCAATCTGTAAACGTTTTCTAGAATGAAAATCACCGAGGTAGTGAATAGTGACAGTATTTATTTTTAAAATTATAAAATCATACACATATCTGAAGTATTGTCGCGGGGTTCGATTTTGGCTACACATATACATCGAAATCTCTAAAATCATACATGTATACACATATCCCAAAATTAATTGAATTCGCAAACTAGGGGCTAAATCACATATTTGCTTTCTTCTACCTTGGAGCTTTTGTTCATGCGCATGAATGGAGGTCGATGAACAGGGGGGCTCGACGGGTAGGGAACGGGCGAGGTTGTTGGTGAGCGTTCGGACGAAGCTCTAGTGAAGCACGACACGGCAGCGAACGTCCGGCGGCTTGGACGAACTCCGACGATGGCGTGGGCGAGCAAGGAGTGTGAGAGAAGAGCTCAACATCGGTTTTATAGAGGAGAAGGGAGAGAGGAAGAGGCGGCCGGGGAGGTCAATGGACACCGGCGGTTTACTCCATGAATGCCATTGATGCATCGGTTTCAATGGAGGAGAGTGGGGAGGGAGAAACGGATGCTTTGATGCTCCTTTACACGATGGTGAACGGTTGTGGGGCTTCGGGTGGCGTGGTCAGCATCGGGCTCGGGCGCGGTCGCTTGGTCGGGCTCCTGGGTAGCGGCAGCTACGCAGTCGGGGGGAGGTCGGGTTCGCGCGGTGCTCGGCCGCCTGGCGCGGCGCGGGGCTTGGGCGGCGTGCTTGGCTGCGGGTTCTAGGCGCAGTCGGGTGCGGGGTCGGCCGCGGTCGCTTGGGCTGCTCGGCTCGGACGCGGGACTTGGCGTAGGGCGCAGCTTCATGGGCCCTGGTGGGCCTTAGGGTTAGGGTTTAGTTTAGGGTTTTTTCTATTTCTTTTCTAAATTCAAAATATATTTTTAAATAACCCTAAAATTCATAATAATTATACCAAAATTATTTATAAATAAAATATTTATTTTTGGACTAATAATTATTATATTATTTATTTGGATTTTTATTTAAGAAGAAATGCTATTAAATATCCAAAAATTAATCATGCGCAATCAAAAATTATTTCAAATACAAATAAATAACAAACACTTGAATGAAAAATTTATTGTCATAATTACCATTAATAACTAAATGCATTATTTTTATTTGATGATTTTTATATTGTTACAGTAACCTCCCCCTCAAAGTGTGCATACAAGTTTTGAATACTTGCAGAAGACATGCACATTGATTTTGAAATCAAGAGGGACAATATAGCCATAATCTGAGCTTTGGCACATATAAGTTAAATGATACCACATGTTGAATATTCTCTATTAAGATACCAATTGGAGTACAATTTTCTTAGAAATTCTAAATAATCTATGTGTCGCGCTTAACTAATCTTTTTAAACCATGTAGGTTTGTTCAAGGATATAAATTGAAAGCGAGCATTCCTATCATATAATCAACCTAGTATGCATGTAACTCTAGTCAGGAATAAATATTACATGCAAAACTAGGCATGTAAGGTAAAAACTAGATATAAGAAAATAGATATGCATATCTAAAAAGGAAATACAATAAACCTAGTTACCTTAGTCATGGGTGGGGAATTTGGGTCCAAAGTATTCACTAACCTACTTGGCAATAGGCTTGATCCAATATGATGCATCCCATGATATACATCCCAATTTTGCCTCCAAATTCCCCGACGTCCTTCGGACTTCTCACTTCCCTCTTAGGATCCAAACCTTCTTGATGCTTTTCATGGTTGAAATAATTTTCTTTGGCACCCAGATGCGTTTGGCCCCTTTTCCTTTAATGGCTTGCTTGTTGGCCTTGATTGCTATCACCTTTCCATTTATTTTCTTTTTTTATCAAATATGTTATAGCAGCCTTTTTGTCCACCTTATTGGTGTAGGTGTTGGAGATTTTGCTTGTTGGCTTTTACTTGAGCTTTTGCGTATCCCCGGTCTTCGCCTTGCATTGGTAAGACTTGTGCCCTTCCTTGTGGCATAGCCTACAAATCACAATTTTGCCCTCCACATGCTTGTTCACTCCCGCACTGGTATTATTCTTAGGAGGTTGGATTTGTTTGGCTTTGCGTTTCTTGTTATACAAAGCCTTACCAAGGCGAGCCACTTCTTGTCTTAATTGCTCATTCTCCTTTGCAACCTCATTCAAACATGTTTCTACAACAATATTCTTAACAAGAACTTGGTTGCAGGGGTAAGAATCATTAATTAAATCAAAGCAAGAAGTAGAAGCATCTTTCTTAATAATTTTAGGAATTTCAACTAAAGGTACTCCTGGGGTGCTACCAATGTTTTCCAGCTTAGTAGTTAGCTCATTATTGTGTATGCTAAGAATTTCCATTTTCCCTAGCAAGTTTTCAATGGCTTCTTGAGAGCTAGCTAACTTAGCCTTAAGTTTTTCATTCTTTTTAATAAGGCTATCATCGGTTGCTGAGGATGGAGCATTAGACTCTAATTGCTCAATTTTAGTTGTTAGCTAACAATTCAAATTTGCAAATTTTTTAAATTTCTCCAACAAACATTTATAATCATTTTGAGAGATATTCAACTTAATTTTTAGAGTTTTAAGTTTAGCCTTTTGTTTAGTGCATACATCATCAAAAAATTTGATGGCTTCCGCAAGCTCATCTAAGGATGTCTTTCCCTCCCCTTCACCATCATCACTACTGCTATCATCACTAGAGGATGGAATACCCATTTTACCTCTTGCCATAAGACACTTGCATGGCGACCGTGATGAGGATCGGTGGCTGCGTGTCCTTGGAGGTTCCTCTTTGCTTGAAGAGTCATCCCATGTCTTGACACTTGTAAGTGCCTTGCCTTTGCTCCTCCTCTTTGTGGGTTCGGCCATATTTGGACAGTTGTCCCTGAAGTGGCCCTTTTCCCCGCATGCGAAGCATCCTCTCTTTCTTTGCTTTTAACTATCAATATTAAAGAGAAGATACTCGACCTGCAGGGGCACACCCACTAGATTAATCTTGCGGACCATCCCTTTAGAGGATGATTGTAACACCCTGTCCAATCCCTGGACCGGCGGTACTTACTCCTGACAACTCTCTAGGATCATATATTGTCCCTATAGACCAACACGAGTCTTTTGTGCGCACTTTGTCCTCACTCATGCGCACCCGACAAAAAATTTCCGGTCGGTCACCCATCCCAAATTGCTCCAAGCCAAACACGCTTAACTTGGAGGTTCTTTCATGATAGGCTTCTGAAAAAGAAGATGCACCTTGTTGGTATGGATACTCTATTAATTCTATTAAGCCTTGGGCCATAATATCACAATCCACCCCTTAGAAGACCGACGTCCTCGTCGGTCAACCCCAATCCAGGAACCTCCCCTCTTAGCCACGTCTGTGTGTTTAGTGTCGTCATATGTCATGCCATGTGACCACTTCGGGCCCACATGCGCCATGCGCCATATACACGAACCCCTAACCCACGCACGCCCGTGAAACCGCGAGGGTCTGCTCTAATACCACTTGTAACACCCCGTCCAATACCTGGACCGGCCATACTTACTCCTGGCAGCTCTCTATGATCATATATTGTCCCCACAGACAACCACGAGTCTTTTGTGCACACTTTGTCCTCATTCATGTGCACCCGAGAAAAACTTCCCAGTCGGTCACCCATCCCAAATGGCTCCAAGCCAAGCACGCTTCACTTGGAGGTTCTTTCATGATAGGCTTCCAAAAAAGAAGATGCACCTTGTTGGTTTGGATACTCTATTAATTCTATTAAGCCTTGGGCCAGGATATCACCATCCCAGGGGCCTAGATATCACAATGATGTTGATGATTGATTATTGTAAGGCCCAAAATTTGTATAAGAAAAAAATAATAATAACAAAATATATATATGAAGAAATAAAATAGCAAATTCAGATATCTCAATTGTACTGAGATCTGAATTTTGGAAACCAAGAATTATTTTAGAAAAGTAATAGAAAAACTTTCTATTCAACCAAATGAATATCCATTTCATTAAATGATGCACCATAAGCATTTATTTATAAGAATATTTAAAGTAACTTTTGGCTCTTGTCCCATAATCAAAATACTATTCTCCTAAAAAGAAAGGAACAATATGAGCGAGTGCCATAATTCAAACATTTATCAAGCAAATAAATTAATTAGAATAAATAGACATCTACTGCATCATGATTGATTTTAGTGGGAATCAAATTGAAATTCTTAAACTTCATCTTAGATTGGAATTTGAATCTTGTAAGTCAAAAAGGAATAATATGGGAATATAATAATGAAAAGAAGGTTTTGACCTAATTTGAAACTTAGAATTTGGAGAGGAAATAGAAAAGGGAGACTACATGCAAAATAGATAAAAATGTATAAATAAAGAAATTATTTTATGTTGGCATCATGAAATTGAATGTTTAATACAAAGTACAATTTCACAACAAATATTTGAATCCATTGGGATTTAAAAACTAAGAATAAAGGAAAACGGAAAATAAAATTAAAAAGAAAAAGAAAATAGAAATCCACCACGTTGGGCCAAATCCTCCTCGGCCAGCGCATTTCCGCATCCTCCCCTACGGCCCATTCCGCGCAGCCCAGTTCTCCACCTATACGCGCGCCTGCGCCAAACCCTAGCCAACATGTGGGCCCACGTCACTAGTCACACCCCCACCGCACGAACAACTTGGGTGATGTACCTGGGCTCACCACTGCGACTGACCGTGGGTCCCTCTGCTCAGCTTCACGTTCCAACCCCTCGCGTGGCCTCACTGCCCATGGGTCCCTCTTATCGGAGCCATCCTCTCCTACCGGATTGTGGCGAACTTGTGGCCGTGAATGTTGCCACCAAGCGCATGAGCCTTCTAGATTCCTCGCTAACCGACTCATAAATCGTGTGTAAAGCCCGTGGCCATGGACCCCCTTATCCGCAGTGGGAATACCATATATGTCTTCATATAGCTTCACCGTGTGGAGAGCTATCGTGCCGCCACGGGTAATTCGGAACCACACCATTGATTGGGGCTTGGCTATTGCACTACAGGGATCAATAGCGGGCCTCGAAGTTCTCGGTGAAGTCGGTGGGCGGCGAGGAACCTTATGGCCACCAGAATTCCTCATCGTACATGCTGCCCCGCCGTAGAACCTGTTCGAGCCATAGCCCAACTTCTCCGCGACATCATTGTCAGTAAGATGCCCATGGCCATGTTCGCCATCATTACTGCCTTGTGTAGCATTCATCGAATCGGTATTTGGGCGCGTGGTTCGGAGTTTGGGCGATGCCGGCCATGGCGCAGCCGTGGGCGCTATGGTGCTGCCGCGCGTGTGGTGTTAGGGGAGAGTCATGCGCGCCGAAGTTCTACGGGTCGTCGATCCGTAGATGGGCGGTGGTGATTAGGCGTGAGAATACCCGTTGGGGGGAGTAGATCGTGACTGTCCGACCATCAATCGACGATCGGAGCCGGGTCTTGGCCTCATTAAATCCGAAGTGTAGGATCGAAAATGGACGATTCGAGATCCACGCCGATTCGAATGTAGCGAGATGTAATCCTAGTCGTCAGATGAGATCTGACGGCTCTAGTAGGTAGATATTCCTTCACGTGACAATATCTCAAAAGAGTCCTTCTGTTTATCAAGAATCAACCCGCAGTCCGCTTATTGCGTCGGCCTGAGTCTTAGGAACCTTTGCGAACCAGCCCCTAGCTTTTCCAGAATTTGGCGCCCAGTCCAGGGAATTAGAAACCCAGTAAAAGTAATTGGAAAATGATTTTTAAATGTGAAAATAAATGCTGGAATTTGTATAAATCATAGAAAATTCATATGAAGTCCAAATTAATCCATTCCAATTCGTATAATTTTGTAATATTATTGTTTATCAATTAGTACCACTGTTTTGACATGAAAGTCACATTAAAATTTATATTCTATTTAATCTTGTACAGAACACATAGAATGTTTAGAAATTCATAACTTCAAATCTATAACTTATGATTAGATCTTTAATTAACTTATGTGGGTTAGTCTTGTTACAAATATTTACTATGCAATAACAACACTTATTATACCATGTCTCATTATTTTATGATTAGATCTTTAATTAACTTATGTGGGTTAGTCTTGTTAATGTGCTCATCATTATCCAACAAAATATAATTTATGGTAAATTTATAACTTAGATTAAAGTTGAGATAATTATTTATAGAATAACCTCTCATATGATTTATCCTAACCAATTCATAATATAGTTTAATATTTTAATCACATAGATCTTCCATAGATCATAACTCCTAAACCACGACTCCAATCTTAATAGTTCTCGATCCCACGATCTCGTAACATTGCGTAGATCATTATTATTCAGTTTGTTCTTATGTTTGGTGTGATGTTAATTTTGTTTATACCATGTTTGTTTGTATTGCTACGACTAGCAGTGAGGTAACGAGGATTTGAAGAAATCATTCTGGTACCTGGAATCTCAAGTGCCAGACAAGTTGTGCCCTTGATCACTTCCTTTTTACCCAGTCATGTTCTTATTAATCATAATGATTTGTAGGTTAATTTTGATGGGACCCAATAGGTCACCCTAGTCAGGTTATCCTTTATACCTTTTTTACCCCTGAATCACTTGGGTAGTTTTGCTATTGCTTTATATGGTTTTGGGTTAATATTTCATTATATCCATGTTCCTATTATTTTGTTATGTTACTTATGTTCATCATAAGATCATTATGTTATTGGGAACATGGAGAACCACCCAGTAAAACGTGCCACCATAAGGGTGGTATGGGACACCCAAGGCTGACTAATTAGGAAAGCTAGTGGAAGACTACCTTACCCAAAAGGGGCAAGGGCGGTAGGGGAGTTGCATGCAGGGAGGTTCTTGGGTTGATTTTGCTGCGATGGCGCTCATATGGAGATTCTTGCAAGTGCTCTTCCCATAAACTATAGCGGGTTTTTGGAAGCTAGTGGAACTTTGTAAAGGCCTCGTAGTGGATCCCTAGCCATTTACCTTGGTAGAGTCTAAGGGCCTTGCAAACCCTGGCGACATGGGATACACGACTTGTGGGTACAGGGTACAACCTCTGCAGAGTGTAAAACTAGTATACTAGTCGTGCTCACGGTCATGAGTGACTCGGACACTCACGTGATTAATTTATGGAACTTAAATTCAATTTGTCATTTGCATGGGATTATTTATTAATTTTGTTCTATTATTTATTATGGTTTGGTATTTACTTACATTTAGTAATTGCTAATAAAATTTTGACCAACTAATTAAAAACAATGCTCATCTTTAACGCCTATTGTTGATTAACCTTACACATCACATGAACTTCCACCTTTGGTGAGTTCATGCACACTAGTTCCCCACAACTTGTTGAGCTATTATCATGTGTGAGCTCACTCTTGCTGTCTCACACCCCCCCACAGGAGAAGAACAGGTGGTTCAAGTGGAGCCACACAACAAGGAGTTCGATTGGATCTAGGTGGCGTCTCCCAGTTGACTTTCTAGCGCCAAGGATGGATTTTAGTTTGATCTATATTTATATTTTATTTGGTAAGACTTCAGCTATATAATAAGTAATCTGATGTTATTGTGACATTTATCTCTATACACTCTGTTATTATATATGTTGTCTTCTTTGGCGCATGTATGAGATGCACCCGGCTTTGTCCCTTAAATCCGGGTGTGACAATTATTTTCATCATCATCACTTTCTTCTTCTTCCTCTTCTTCACTTGAGGAACCTGGAGTGGGAGCCTTCTTTTTTCCTTTCTTTTCATCACCTTTAAAAGCATATGGTATTGAAGAAGTTGGCTCCTCTTGTCGACCCATTTTTCTCGACATCTCAAATGTCGCAATTTTTCCAATCACAATGGTCGGGGTCATCTGACTCAAGTCCTACATGTTGTGAAGAATAGTGATGATGCTCCAATATTTTTGTTGTGGTAGAAGGGATATAATTTTCCTCACAACGTCTACATCACCTAGCTTATTAATACCAATAGAATTGAGCCCTTTGATGATTAGATTTA
Organism: Zea mays; assembly: GCF_902167145.1. Taxonomy (NCBI): domain Eukaryota; kingdom Viridiplantae; phylum Streptophyta; class Magnoliopsida; order Poales; family Poaceae; genus Zea; species Zea mays. The sequence continues at coordinate 146,832,335 of NC_050096.1, forward strand.
AACGAGAATACATGTCTCTAACAAGCTCATTTTCTTTCATGGCAAAAGAATTCTACTCATTTAAAACTAGGCAATGTTTTTGCTCACGGACATTGTATGTGCCATCATGGAGCTCATGCAATTTAAGCCAAATCTTGTTAACAGTTTTTAATGTAAAAACTTGATTGAAAATTTCATGCTAAGAGATTCATACAAGCATTTTTTAGCTCTAGCATTCAAATGAATTTCTTTTTCCTCACTCATGGTGAGCTTCTTGAAATTTTTAGGTGGCTTCATCCCATCACAAGTGACTCTCCAAACACCTAGATCAACGACCTCTAGGTAACAATCCATTCTAGCACTATAATATGGGAATTTAGTGTTGTAGAAATGTGGTGGCCTATGGGTATCCATCCCCTTCCTCTAAAAAGCGTCGACTCGATTAACGGTGAAGCTAAAACGTTTAAAATGAGCCAAACTGGGCTCTGATACCAATTGAAGGAAACAGTGACGCCTAAGAGGGGTGGATTAGGACTTCCAAAAAGTTTCCAAAAACTATCTCTAAACTAGGCCACAATTAAATCCCTAAAGCAAAACCTATGCAAATAAACAATTCAAGAAGGTGCAAACCAGGTTTTGTCTGAGTGTTGCTATCTCTACCGCAAAGTCTAAGTTTCAATCTAAATAAACTAACTAGTGAGACAAGATTGAAACTTCAATACTTAATATAAATGTGGAAGGTAAAGAGCAAGGTAGAGATGCAAACTCTCGTGGATGACGCCGGTATTTTTACCGATGTATCTGGAACCATGTAAGGTTCCGACTAATCCTCGTTGGTTCCCCTATGTAAAAGGTAGCCCACGCGAGGGCCAAGCACCTCGGTCGAGTAACTCCGTAGAGAGTCGTGGGTCTTCTCCACGCGCAAGTGGTGCTCCGCTTTCGGCTCCTCTCGGACGCTCCCCGCCATCTCCACTATCGAGCTTCGGGCTGAAATTCCGCCGGCCTCGTTCCCTCCTATACACGGTGGTGGTCGTGACACAAACTCGGTTGTCACGGTCTCGCAAGATTCTCGCCCCACTCGGTACAATTACAACGGCTCGCACAAGAGCCGACGGGTGGTTTTTCTAAACTCACTCAACTAACTAGGATTCACCTAGAGCAAGCGCATAAGCGGTCTAACTAACCTAAGCACTTCGCAAAGCACCTACGCTAATCAGCAAATGATTTTATTAAGCACTTGGGTGTTTGAGCACATGGGAATGTCTACAATATGTCTTGGTATATTGCTTGGGCTCCCACACCTTCAAATGGCCGGTTGGGGGTATTTATAACCTTCCCCCTCAATTATAGTCGTTGGACAGAAAGCTGTTGTTTCTGTCGTCGGGCGCACCAGACAGTCTGGTGCACACCAGACATGCACTGTTCACTGTCCGGTGCCCTGGCCACGTCAGTCGGTCGTTGGGGTCTGTAGTAGTTGATCGTTGGATCCGACCATTACCCAGACTGTCTGGTGCACACCGATCAGTCTTGTGCTACAACCCGAGAGCATCTTGTTGCGGGGACTGCCCGTTGTCCTACCGGACTATGTGGTGCATACTAGATAGGTATTGTTCACTGTCCACTGCGCCACCAGTGCGCTGGCTGACTGCCCACTTCATGGTTGTTTCCTTGGGCTTCTTTTGTTCTTGAGTCTTGGACTTCTATGCGTCATTTATGTCTTCTTTTGAGGTGTTGCATCCTTAGTGCCTTAGTCCAATCCTCTTCGCATCCTATGAACTATAAAAACAAACACTAGCACACACATTAGTCCACAAGGTTATGTTGATCATCAAACACCAAAATCACTTAGCCAAATGGCCCCGGGTCCATTTTCCTTACAAAAGTTCTATTCACAACTTTAGTTTGACCATTAATTTGGGGATGACATGTTGTAGAAATCAAAGCTTAGTCCCCAATTTTGCCCACAAAGTGCTCCAAAAATGACTAAGAAATTTAGCATCACAATCAGAAACGATTGTGTTGGGCACACCAAGCAAGCAAACAATTTCACGAAAGAATAAATCAGCAATATGCTTAACATCATCAGTTTTATAACATGGTATGAAATGTGCCATCTTAGAAAATCTATCAACAACCACAAACACACTAGCACGCCCCTTCCTAGTCCTAGACAATCCTTTTGGGGGCCTTCGTCTTCTGAAGGTCCTCAAAAACATGATTAACAATGTTTCCCAAGTGTAATATATGTACAGGAACCTTCAGACTCGGGATGAAGCTGTACACAATATGGAAATCAGGGTCGGAACAAAGGTTGAACCAGTGCCGATGCTGCGCGCAAGGGAGCTTCGGCTCAGTAGCAGAAAAAGGAACCTACTTAAGGAGGAAAAGGCTATCTAGTCCTCGATAGATTATTATTGAGTTAATAGTGAACATGAAGGGCATGAATGTAATTTCACACAGGCTGCGCCCTATGCCTATAAATAGATGAACAGTACCCCCGTACTGTTCACGCTGACTGGTACTCGCTCGTGCATCACTCTTGTATCTTTACCTTCTGTCAAGCCGAAGGTACAAATGTAACTCAATATTGTTCTTATTCATTCATGATTATATATAAAAGATATATTAATGGTGTCATATGATTATTCATGTTATTTCTCATGTTTCATATCCTTCGTCTTTCATTAATATATGATGTGATGATGAAGGTACGTCCTTCATGACCTTCGTCCGAAGATCGTTATATCCTTAGGGAAATAATGCTTCGAATGACGAAGGGCATTAACCATTAACGTATTTTTTGTGTTGCCTTGTTCTTAATTCATAGCTTTTGAGAACAAGTCTCCAACATTGGTGCCCGCCTCCGGTGTACTCACTTCCACAACCTTCGGCAAAGCATCAACCTTTGTCATGCCGCCGAAGAAGATAACAGCGCCAGGGGCTGTTTTGCAGCCACTGGACACAAACCAAGACACTCTCTCTCTCCGAGAGCCTAGAAGCCAAAAGAGGAAGGCCACTAGTCCAACACTTCAGGAAGAAGAGTTGGACCAGGAGATCAGAGACCTAGAAATCATTCACCAGCAGGTGCAAAGGAAAAAGGAGAAGATGGCTCGGCTGGCCGACCTCCAGAAGAAGATCGACGAAGCCACTGAGGAAGTGCGTCATCTTACTAAAGACGATCACGACCGAAGGCCCCAACACCAAGAGCTTCGTCAAGAGGGCTCATTCAACAAAGATGAATGGTATGATGATTTTAATCATGATACCTTTGCGTTTGATGATGCTTCTCCTCTGGCAGTAGAATTGCAGGCTATCCCATGGCCACAATCTTACAAGCCACCTCAGCTACCCATGTACGATGGGCACTCGGATCCAAAGCAATTCTTAATGAGCTATGAGGCAACAATATCCTCATACGGAGGCAACGCAGTTGTCATGGCAAAGTCCTTCATCATGGCAGTCCGAAACGTGGCCCAGACATGGTATTCTTCCCTTCGGCTAGAGACAATCACGTCGTGGCAGAAGCTCAAGGACATGCTGGTTATTAGTTTTCAAGGCTTTCAGACGAAGCCAGTCACAGCTCAGGCCTTGTTCCAGTGCACACAAGACCATGAGGAATACCTTCAGGCGTATGTCCGAAGGTTCTTGCGACTGAGAGCACAAGCGCCCACAGTGCCCAATGAAATTGTCATTGCGGCCATGATCAAGGGTCTTCGGCCAGGAGCTACGGCCCAATACTTTGCCAGGAAACCTCCCCAAATTCTGGAGAAGTTGCTTCAAAAAATGGATGAGTACATCCGGGCTGACAATGACTTCCGACAAAGAAGGGACGAAGCTTACAGATTTTCTGAGATGACTAGGGGCTTTGGAGGGAGAGTCCACCCTAGGCACGTCAGATCAATCCATAGCTCCGGTCAGAATGATGACAAAGGAAGCCAGCTTCAGAGGCCGCAGCACACCTCACAGTCTTCGGGACAGCAGCAAAGCTCCTTCAGGCCGCAGCTCCAAGGGGCAGAGGCGCCAGGGGCTTCGGAGGAAGATATGGGGATCAGCCCAAGAAGATCTATTGCTTATTATGTGGTGAGGACAAGGGTCATACTACAAGAATGTGCCAAATCACTATTCTGAAGCAAAAGGAGATTGCCGAAGCCGAAGCTCGGCAGAATCAGCCAAAGTAGGTCTTGCACACTGCTTTGTGCCATTCTCCCTACATACCAGAATATGTGGGCAATCATCCTGCAGCTTTTGTTTCTTCAGCAAGCCATTCACAGGCTTCTTGGCCTCAGCCCCCACCGCCTCCACCACTGCAACCTACTTATTCCCGAAGCCAACAGCCAGAAGGGCGCCAGCACTCCCAACAACAACGTGAATTCAGAGAGGAATCTGAAGCTCGTACAGTCAACAGCACTGTGCCAGAATCAAAGCACATATACTGAGCGATATCCTGCCTCTGAAATACTGCCATTTTGCTTTTTAATAAGGAACAAGCAATGTAAATTTAGTTTTAATTTCTTGTAATGATTTTTCTTCTATCAGAATGAAATATATCTTCTTCACAGATTTACGAAGTTCAAAAGTTACGAAGCTACAAAAAGTTGTTCCTAAGGGAGCGCAACGTAAGTTTTGTGCTCAAAAGACGTTCCTAAGGGAATGCAGAGCTAAAATTGCTGAAGCTACAAAAAGTGGTTCCTAAGGGAGCGCAGCGTAAGTTTTCTGCTCAAAAGTCGTTCCAAAGGGAATGGAGAGCCAAATACCGCCGAAATATAAGGCGAAGAAGTTCAAAAGTCATTCCTAAGGGGATGCAGAACTTATACCGTCGAAATAGAAGGCGAAGAAGTTCAAAAGATGTTCCTAAGGGGATGCAGAACTTACACCGAAAAATAAACGGTGAGCACCGAATAATAAACGGTGAAGAAGCTTAAAAGTCATTCCTAAGGGGATGCAGAGTTTGTGTACTCAAGTGTGGGTGTGTGGGTGTGTGTCTTCGGCATCAGTATCATTTTGCATCACATCATTTTGCATAGCATCACATCATACATCATATCGCATCAATGACACGAGAATCGAATACGAAGTTGTTCTTCGGCGAATGCTTCATAAAAATGAAAATGTGCTAAGGCACAAAGTAAGCTTCGGGAAATACAGCTTCATCAGCCTTGTCACAAAAGAAGGGATCCCTCTTTGTGAAGCATGGATATTTTTATGAAGCATGGATCTTTTTCTTTACGAAGCATGAAAAGAAGGGAAGGTGTTTTTTCGCCAAAGGCTCAAAAACGGTATGTATGTAAAGTTTCATGCATCGCAAAGAAATGAATTACAATAATTTACATATTCGATTCAAAGCTACACACATCAAATATTACAGTCTTGTTACAATAAAAGTACAATGTCCATTCTAGTGTCTCATACATTGACCATTTCAAAATGTTTTTACAATAAGAGCTATTCCTCTTTAAGGACTTTTTCTGCAACTTCGTTCAGTAATTTGTTAACAACTTCATCAACAATAGATTCAGCTATATTAATGATCTCCAGCACTTCCTTCGTTTTTGGATCAGCCAAGGGATCGAACGGTTCCGGCGGCGGAGATAATTTAGCTGAAGTGGGGAAAAAATTAGTCTGAAGGCACAAAAACAAATGCCAAAGCAATCAAAAGATATTACCTATACGCTTTTCGCGCTCTGCAACTTCTTCAGCTTGTCTTGCTTCTATTCGGGCGTCAAGGGTGTCTTTTTCACTTTTCTTTATAATTTCATGGGCCATCTTGTTGGAACTTGCTCTCAGTCGCAAGAAGGCCAACAAGAGTGAACAGCGATGACAACAGGTTACGTGCTAGAAGGCAATAGCTCTGTTAATCTGGCCTCCCATGGGCACTGTGCAGGGGTATTTATATGTACCTGAGCGCCCAGCGCCTTGTGCTAAGGACGCATGTGCCCTCAGCTACCTAGGTTATCCCCAGAATATTCCCATAAAGCGGGGTTACAGACTGTAATTACAGGGATGCCTTTACAAATTAGGCCCGTAACGCGCGGCGGCCACGCAGGGCCCGTTACAATGGGCCGGATCGCACGTGGGCCTCTGAGCTGGACGAGGCCACACTGTGGGATGACGTCGTCGCCGGTCTTCGTCTGGTGCCGATCAAGCGAAGGGTGTCCCTGCCTGTTTTGTCTCTGTCAGACCAGCGGCTGCAGCGAAGACTTCGAGCGAAGGGTGGCGTCTTTGCCTTCGCCCCAACATTTGCCCTCCGAGGGACCAGTTCGACAAAGTCACCTGGTGCCGAAGACGTCGCTAGATGGCGGAGACGCTGCCCTCGCTCGAAGTGGTTCTGCGGGGGTTTTTGATGTGACCGTTGATTGACGGCGTACTGTTGGATTGCGGGTTTCTCGAAGCGCCGCGCCCTGTTGGATTGCGGGTTTCCCGAAGAGCCGCGCCCTGCCTATAAAAGGGGGCGGGGGTCGGTGCTTTTTGAACTTCACTTTCCGCGCTCCGTGAAAACCCTAGCCGCCCGCCGTCTTGCTGCTCGTCTGCCCGCCGTGCTCTTGTTCGCCGGAGATCTGGCTCGAGTGAAGCAGACCGCCCGCCGCCGCCGCCGGTACGTAGCGATGCCGACCTCCTCTTCTTCCGCTGCCGCTACGCCGCCGGCCGATTCCTCGCCGCCGGCCGCCGGCCGCCGCCTCGTCTGAGGAGACGCTGAGTAGGTTGATGGCGGAGGAGTTGCGCGCCGGCGATTCTGTTGATTTTGGCGTGTCGCGGATGTCGTCGGTCCGCGTGCAAGATATGCAGCGGTTGGGTTACTTCGGCGGCGGAGTTGCTCATGTCCCGGGGACGGAGGAAGTCCCCGAGCCGGAGGGTGAGTTGGTTGTTTTCGAGGCGTTCTTCGCCGCCGGTCTCCGCTTGCCTGCGCACCGATTTGTTGGCGAAGTCCTGCGCAGGTTCAACGTTCAGATACATCAGCTGACACCGAATGTCGTGGTGGCTCTGTCGAAGTATGTCTGGGCGACGACTTCGTACGGCGGACAGCCATCGGTCGAGGTTTTTGCGAAGTATTATTGTTTGCACTGGCAGAAGAGGATGATTGGGGACGAAGTTGCTCAGTTTGGGTCCTGCACATTCACGCCGAAGACCGGCAAGACCACGATGCAGGTAGTCGAGTTGGTTCCTTGCGCCCGCAACAAGTGGGGTAACTGGAATGAATTTTGGTTTTACGTTGCTGAGGGTACTGTCGAAGGCCATGAGGGACTCCCCGTGTCCGAGATGTGTTCTCATTTTTACTCAGCGTACCCGCCCTTTGAAGTGGCAGAGGAGGATGTGGACGAAGGGGCCCTTCGGTGCGCCGCCGGCCTGAGCAGTGGGCGCGATTTGGTTGAAGAGTTTGTCGCGTACGGGGTATGGCCCTTGGCGCATGGCTGGGCGCTGGGCGAAGTGTGCCCTCGCCAGATGCCTTTTCACGGTGGAAGGGTGGTGCGAAGTCCTGCCTTCGCGATGAATCTGCAAAGCCGCGACCTGGCCACCTTTGTGCGTGAGGCGGAGGATGGGGCGGTGCGGCTCGTTGGACGTTACGTGCCGAGGACAGAGGGCCAGCACAGCTTTGATATCCGTGGGTCGAATGACCGTTTGAACAGGGTTTTTGAATTAAATCAATTGCCGTATGACGGCTATCCTGGTCAAGACGACGTGGACCGCCGTGGGAAGAAGCCGGTGGTGGAGACTGGAGACGACCTTGCGCCGGCGGCCGCCCCATCCTCTAAAAAGAGAAAATTAGGTACTGCTATGGGAGGACTTGGGGTTTCTGATAGTTTTGCTAGAGAGTTGATGAGGACGTGCGCGGCCCCGGGGGGAAGGATGTCTTCGCCCGAGCTCCGGGAGTCTTCGGCTCGGATGCTGAGGGTTACCGGGGGTTGCTGGCCTAGGAATGTTCCTATCCCCCGCGCGGCTGGCGAGGACTTTTTTACATCTCGCATGGTTCGTGAATGGACAGTTTTTCCTTACGGGCGGAATATTGCTGCTGTTGTGTCGGCAGTGATGGACAAGGACCGCCAGGGAGCAGCACAAAAGCGCCAGGCGGTTGTCAGGCTCGTTGAAGCTAGGCCGAAGAGGCAGCGGGGGTCTGCGAAGGCTGTGGCCCCCGGCGGAGGCAAGCTGCCGCTGGCGGCAAAGTCGGGCGCCCCTACGTCTAGCAAAGCGCCGGAGGCGACGGCAGGCGTCGGGGGCTCAAAATCGACGAAGGCAGTGCCGCCGGCCAGCAGAGTGCCGGAGGTCGCGAAGGCGGCCCGAGCGTTGCCGTCGGCAGGCAAACGTGTCGCCGACTTCGCCACCGATATTAGTGTGGAAGACTATCTTGGTGGTAAGTCGTTGGCTCCTCTTTTTTTTCCTCTTTTTATTATTATTATTATTATTTATTCGTCGATACGTCGCAGGGTCGGACGAAGGCCAACTTGCTATAGTTGCGCCTGCCGCGGCGGCAACGACGGCTGCCGTAGCGCCAAAGGCGAAGGGCGGGGCTCTTAGCGCCGGAGGCGAGGTGGCGGCCCTCGCGGCTGTCAGGGATGAGGCGGGCGCTGCGTCCCGCCGGCTGAAGGAGGTGGTGGAGTCGCTAAGTCAGGTCCGCTGAGCCGGACTTCGCTTTTTTTTTGTCGGGGTCGCGGTCTTATGTGTGTTGTGCAGGTGGCTGACTTCACCAACCGCACGGCGTCGGGGGCCCTCACGGCAGTTGTGTCTGCCGAAGTCGAGAGACTTCGGACACAACATGCTGACGCCGTCCGAGACTAATCGGCCGCCGACAGCAAGTGCCGCAAGCTGGCGGACAAGGTGGCCGCGCTGGAGGGAGAGAAGGCTGACCTCCGGCGCCAATTGGCGGGGGAGAGGAGGGAGACCAACGAGGCCCTCGTCAAGGCGCAGGCTGCGCAGGCGGAGGCCAATTTGGCACGGGCGGAGGGCAATCTTGCCAGGGAGCGCGCCGAGCAGCTGCAGGAGCGGCTCATCGCCCTGGAGAGCCGCGTGGAGCGGGCCGAGGCCGCGACGCGCGTGGAGGCCGAACGGACGCGCACACAGCTTATGGATACATATCGTGAGCTGGGTGCGCGGACCGGTGACTTCGAAGTGCCGGATCGAGAGCCCGGACTTCGCTGTCTGGAATGGGTGCAGGAGGAGCTGCAGGCGCTCCCCACTGTCGTGGAGGGTTTATGTCGTACGCCTCTCTGGTCACCTGCGAGGGGGCGATGAACGCGCTCTCCCGCGAAGGGTGCCGGCACTTCGAGGTCTTCGACCAGGCCGATGAAGATTTTGAGCGAGATATCTATAAGGTTGAAGACCCCGTAGTGAAGGAATCCGCCGGGGCCATCTACGACCGGATGTGGGGTCCGCACGGTCGCGAGGTGGTCAGGGAGCGGGCCGAGACGACGAGGGCTCAGGTAACGTTTTCGTTTGTTTGGCGTTTGTTGGATGTGGGCTGTGCGTGTGTTTGCTGAATTTTGTGTGTTTTGTCTTAGGCGGCTGTTGGGGACTTGTTCTCAAGTGCTATGAGTTAAGAACAAGGCAACATAGAAAATGTTAATCGTTAAAGTCCTTCGTCCTTCGAAGCATTATTTCCCCTTAGGATATAATGGCTTGTGGACGAAGGTTATGAAGGACATACCTTCATAAATTCATTAAACAATGACGAAGGATGAAATATAAAGAGTATAAAAGACAACATGAACAATTATATATTATTATCAGGCTTAAACAGAAATATCATTGAATTACAAGTGTACCTTCAATTGGAAGGAGTTGACAGTACAAGCGTGACGCAAAAAGCGAATGCCAAGTCAGCGTGAACAGTACGGGGGTACTGTTCTCCTATTTATAGGCACGGGACACAACCCATACAAAATTACATTCATGCCCTTTACACTTGATAATAATTCTATAGTAATCTGTCGAGGTTTAAATAGCCTTTTCATCTTTAAGTCGGTTTCACTTGTTGCTACTGCGCCGAAGCTTTCTTGCTCACACCTTCGGCTCTGTATCAACCTTCGTATTACTCTGGTCTACTGTGATGCTGACTTGAATCCGAAGATACCTGTTCACACATCATACTCCAGAAATACTGTTAAATCATGTTTTTGAGGACCTTCGGATGCCGAAGGTCCCCAACAGTAGCCCCTCGCAATATTAATTTGTTTTAAAATAATAAATTTAGATTGCGACATGGACGAAGGCTTTACGCCGAAGGTCCGAAAAAAACACCTTCCCTCTGCTAGAATAGCAACATTCACTGACAAGCGGGGTCTTTCAATTTTCAACGCTCTTGGCGTATAAATACGGCCATACCGCAAACTCATTTGATACGCTCTCTGGCCAACTGCTCCCACTCACTCAATTTTTAGCTCTTGTGAACTAAGATTTGCTAAGCTTTTAGTTTTGAAGCTTCGGCTTTGAAAATAGTTTTTTAGCATCTCCGAAGATGTCCGAAGATAAGAAGACTGCTGCTGAGACGAAGCTGAGCCTCGACGAAGAGAAAAATTTGGGGTTTCTTATAGCGATGTCAAAGACCAACACAGAAAAAATCACCAAGGAGATTCTGGAAGGTTTGTCTGAGGATACTGGTGACAGTGACAGCTATGATGTGGACAGTGGTGGTGAAGACTCCGAAGATCGTCCCTGGCGACCAAGCCATTCAGTTTATGGTAAATCAACTATCAAAGAAAGTCATCTTGTCAATATGAGAGGAAGGTATTTCCGGGATTTGTCCATTGTGAGGGCGGACGAAGGGGAAAAAACTTGCCCACATCCCGAAGAGAATGAAGTCGTAGTGTACCGAAGCTTTTTGAAAGCTGGACTGCGATTTCCCTTTAGCAGCTTCGTTGTGGAGGTGCTGAAAATATTCGAAATCTATCTCCATCAACTTACCCCCGAGGCAATTATAAAGCTGAATATCTTTGTGTGGGCCGTGAGAAGCCAAGGTCTGAAGCCTGATGCAAAAAGCTTCTGTAATATACACGAATTATCATATGAGACAAAACCTTGGGGTAAGGAACAGTATCACAATAATTTTGGCTGCTACAGCTTTGTTTCTCGGTCCGGGTCAAGCTGCCCCGTGCCAACCTTTCGGAAGAGGTGGCCCGGCGACTGGATGACAGAATGGTTTTACGTGAAGAATGATCTGACAATACGAGAAGATGTCAAAGGTATAATTATGCGCCCTATCTGGCAAAGCTTCGGCCTTCGGAGGCCGAAGATTGAAATGAATGAAGCTGCCGAAGAATGCCAGAGGGCCTTCGGCGCAGTCTGCTCTTTCATTGGAACGAGAGACTTGGTACAAGAGCATATTGCCTTCAGGGTATGGCCGCTCGCGGAGAAATGGGAAATGCCACAAGAAACCGTAAAAGAGGCCGACAAAGGTGAACTTATCAGGTTGAAGTACACTTTTAAATTTGGAGATAAATTCGTTGAGCCAGATGATGACTGGTTAAAAAGTATTGAAAATTTAAGTGATGAGCTGCTTGGGGCTTATTCGAAGGCCGAAGACACTGCAATGTCAGCAGCCTTCGGAGGCCGAAAAAAGAAGAGACTGAATCGGGTATTTGATGCAATCGGGTTTGTCTACCCTGACTATTGCTATCCCATTCGAAGGCAGAAGAGAAAAAACACAGCCTCTGCAAAAGAAGAAGCTGCAACTGCTCCTAGCGAGCCAGAACCGAAAAGAAAAAAGATAAAGGTCCTTACACATCGGCCGCGCTATATTGAACCAGCTTCGGTGCCAGAGTTTACCGGAGAAACTTCTTCGGCCACCGAAGCTGAAAAACCAGCCGAGCCAACCTTGCTGCCGGAAGTCGCAGAAACAGCCGAAGTGCCAACAAAGATAGAATTGGAACAATCGAAGATTTTGTTATCAGAAACGAAAGAGAAGGCCGAAGCGCCGTCCACAGAAAAATGGAAGAGGTAAAAGAAGCAACTGAGGGATCCAAAACATCAGAAGTTTTGAGTCCCGCAGCAAACATTGATACAGTAAAAAATCAAAAAGTGCCAGCAGTGACTCCAAAAAGAAAGAGAATGGCTAATGTGCTAGATGTACTGGAAACGATCAAATCTTCAAGCACACCTCCGAAGAGGGCTGCTGTCATTCCTGAAACAACAACTGAAATTTCTGATTCTAAAGCTCCAGGGCAAGAGACTGAAGCCGAAGCTGGGCCCTCAGAGCCTTCAAAGATAAAATCCTTGGAAGGTGAGGCAGAAAAAATAACAAAGCCAACTTTCGTTGAAGAAACCGGTGTCATTGCCCCCGAAGTATCCCCGAAAATTCGTGATTATATTCTTCGTCATGCTTCGGGGAAAAAACTATCAGAAAAAGAAGAGCAAGAGGCCCAGCATTACGCCCACAAACTGAAATATCCAAAGGGGGCGCTAATATTCAATGGCAGTGGAGAAGAAGACTTCTTGTATTGTCTCCCCGACAGCAAGGAAATTTCTGTCTGTCGGGAGATGAGCAGGAGCTTCGGATTCCCAACTTTAGAAGACGGGCTCTCGGTGCTGTCAAAGAACGATCTGGCCGACAGCCTAGCTTACAATAGCTTAAAGGTGCGACAAATGAAATCCTTGTATTTTTTGTTGAGTCCAAAATTTTTCGTTTGTTTAAACCTATTGACACAGACATATTTCTCTTTGCAGGGCCTGATACTTAGCAATGCCCTCAGGGCACAGAAAGATGCTGAAGACGAAGGGTGTTCTATAGCCCTGAGCAACCTTCGTTCCGAAGTTATTGAACTGAGGAACGAAGGTCTCGAAAAAGATAAAATGTTGTACTCATTGATAAATAAAATAAAAGAGGACGAAGCTGCTTTTAAAGGTCAAGCTGAAGCTCAGGAGCGGGAAATTGAAGATCTTCGGAAACAACTGGCCAGAGCCAAGGAAGAACGCATACTTGAAGAAACAAAGCGAGAACTCAGCGACCAATGGGCCGATCACCTAGAAATAACTGTTGAAGAGCTTCGTTCGTCCAGAAAGAGATGCTATAGCAAATCTATAGAGTGTGTTAAGAAGTTAAAAGCTAGCTTCGCCAGGGTTGGCGCCTTCTCAAGCGAAGAAAACTTTACAAGAGGCAATCCCGAAGGTCCCATCGAATGGATCGACCACGAAGCTGAGGCCTTCGAAGAAATTTTAAATAGCCGAGGGGATATATGTGCCTTCTCTGGTGCCAGAGGGATTGCCACCATCTTAGAGAAGAAGGGTTGTGAACATGTAAAAATTATAGCACAGTCCGAAGCTGCTTTATCTTTTGAAGATGCAAGAGATCCTTCGGCCGAAGCTAGTATAATTGGTGGAAAATTTTTTACCGATATTTGGGATAATGGTGGCCGAGAAATGGCCGGAGAAATTATTCGAAGAAGCGAAAAGGGCATTCACGATGCTTAGAGAAGTAGTCGAGGCTGCTGAAAAGAGCGCAGAGGCCGAAGGTCAATTAGGTATTAACTAATAGTTTTTATTGTGTTGTAATCTTTAGGCTTTAAGATTTGTTTGCGATTTGTAATAGCAATGTAGTCGTATCCTGTCTTACTTCAGATCCTGCTAAAACGTCTTCGGGCCCTCAGCCGAAAGGAGACGACGAAATTAAAAAGATGGCTGAAGATATTATGGACGAAGTCGTCAATCGGCTCCTGAACGAGGCTGCAGAAGTCGTTTTGAGAGAAGATTAAATATTTTTGTGAAAACTTCTGAAATGTAATATACTGTAACATTTTGTAACCCCAAATGTAATATACCTATTTTTGTTAGTCAATTCTTTACGATGCATGAAACTTTACACGTACCGCTTTTGAGTCTTTGACGAAAAAACACCTTCCCTTCTTTTCATGCTTCGTGAAGAAGAATTTTTCTCTGTCACAACAATATCCAATATTCTGATGAATAATATCCAGGCTTCGTGAAAATATTTTCCGAAGCTATACTTCCGAAGATCAATGATGTAACTTTTTGTGACTATGATTTCTCCCTTTTTTCAAAGCGTTCTTCTGTAGATTGATAATGTGTCCACTTCTTGTGCCATGTGCAAAATGATGTATGATGCTTATGCTATGCAAAATGATGCGATGATGTTATGTCATGTGAGATGATGTTTATTCCGAAGATACATACGCATCCCTGCAATAAAACACAATCTTTTATAAGCCTCCCTTAGGAGCTTCTTCGCCTTTTACTTCAGCGGAATCAGCATTTATTTTTCGCTGTAAGCCTCCCTTAGGAGCTTCTTCGCCTTTTACTTTCAGCGGTATTCGCGTTGACTTTTCGCGCTTCGCCTTTTACTTAGGCGGTATCAGCGTTGACTTTTCGCTGTATGCTCTGCATTCCCTTTGGAACGACTTTGGAGCAGAAAACTTACACTGCGCTCCCTTAGGAACGACTTTTTTGTGACTTCGGCAAACTTACTCTGCGTTCTTTAGAACGACTTTTTGTTGCTTCGAAGAATTTCGATAGTTCGAAGGTCCTCTTTGTTATCACAAGTCTTGGAACTTTAATCAATATAAGCCTGTGAAGAAAATATATTTTCCTTGTAGGATTCAACGAAACTAATTACATGAAATCTAAACAATGTCCTTTATTACAGAAAATAATACTGAATGAAAAAGATTGCTATTAAGGTAGGATATTTGTCAATAGATGTGCTTTGACTCCGGCACAGTGCTATTGACTGTACGAGCTTCGGACTGCTCTCTGAAGTCCCTCTGGTGTGGAGCATACTGGCTCCCTTCTGGCTGCTGGCCTTGTTGCAACGGAGGTGGAGGCGGAGGCTGTTGCCAAGAAGCTTGAGGCTGACTCGCCGAAGCAACAGAAACTGCGGGATGATTGCCCACATATTCTGGAATGTAGGGCGAATGATACGAAGCTGTATGCATGACCTGCTTCGGCTGAGCTTGTTGTGCTGCTGCTTCAGCTATTTCCTTTTGCTTCTGAATAGTAACATGGCACATCCTGGTAGTATGGCCTTTGTTCTCACCGCAGAATAAGCAAAAGATTCTTCTCGGTTGATCGCCAAATCTTCCTCCAAAGCCCCTGGCGCCTCTGCCTCTTGGAGCTGGTGGTCGGAAAGAGCTTTGCTGTTGCCCCGAAGCCTGTGAGGAGCATTGTGGCCTTTGCTGCTGGCTTCCTCTATCGTCATTTTGTGTAGAGTTATGAATTGATCTCACATGCCTCGGGTAGAACCTCCCTCCGAAGCCCCTAGTCATTTCAGAAAACCTGAAAGCCTCCTCCCTTCTTTGGCGAAAATCATTATCGGCCCGAATGTACTCATCCATCTTCTGGAGCAGCTTCTCCAAAGTTTGAGGAGGCTTCCTGGCGAAGTACTGAGCTGATGGTCCTGGCCGAAGCCCCTTGATCATGGCCTCGATGACAATTTCATTGGGCACCGTTGGTGCCTGTGCCCTCAAACGCAAGAACCTTCGGACATACGCCTGAAGGTATTCTTCGTGATCCTGGGTGCACTGGAACAGAGCCTGAGCAGTGACCGGCTTCGTCTGAAATCCTTGAAAGCTAGTTAACAACAAGTCCTTCAGCTTCTGCCATGAAGTGATCGTTCCTGGTCGAAGGGAGGAATACCAGGTTTGAGCAACACTTCTGACAGCCATAACGAAAGATTTGGCCATGACTGAAGCATTGCCAACATATGAAGATACTGTTGCTTCGTAGCTCATCAAAAACTGCTTCGGGTCTGAGTGGCCATCGAATACGGGAAGCTGAGGCGGCTTGTAGGACGGAGGCCAAGGTGTAGCCTGCAGCTCAGCGGACAGAGGAGAAGCATCATCAAAAACAAAATTCCCATGATGGAAATTGTCATACCAGTCATCCTCGTTGGGAAAACCCTCCTGATGAAGGTCTTGGTGCTGAGGCCTTCGGTGTTGCTCATCCTGAGCAAGATGACGAACTTCTTCAGAGGCTTCGTCTATCTGCCTCTGTAGTTCAGCTAGCCTGGCCATCTTTTCTTTCTTCCTCTGTACTTGTTGATGAAGCATCTCCATATCTCTGATTTCTTGATCTATCTCGTCCTCTGGTGGTGTCGGGCTGACAGCCTTCCTTTTCTGGCTTCGGGCCTCCCGCAGGGAGACTGTCTCCTGATTGTGGTCCAATGGTTGCAGAGCTGCAGCCCCAGTTGCTGAAGCCTTCTTCGGCGCCATAACGAAGGTTTATGATCGCCGAAGGTGTTCAAAAAACTCAGAGTGGAAGTGAGTTCACCGGAGGTGGGCGCCAATGTTGGGGACTTGTTCTCAAGTGCTATGAGTTAAGAACAAGGCAACACAGAAAATGTTAATCGTTAAAGTCCTTCGTCCTTCGAAGCATTATTTCCCCTTAGGATATAATGGCTTGTGGACGAAGGTTATGAAGGACATACCTTCATAAATTCATTAAACAATGACGAAGGATGAAATATAAAGAGTATAAAAGACAACATGAACAATTATATATTATTATCAGGCTTAAACAGAAATATCATTGAATTACAAGTGTACCTTCAATTGGAAGGAGTTGACAGTACAAGCGTGACGCAAAAAGCGAATGCCAAGTCAGCGTGAACAGTACGGGGGTACTGTTCTCCTATTTATAGGCACGGGACACAACCCATACAAAATTACATTCATGCCCTTTACACTTGATAATAATTCTATAGTAATCTGTCGAGGTTTAAATAGCCTTTTCATCTTTAAGTCGGTTTCACTTGTTGCTACTGCGCCGAAGCTTTCTTGCTCACACCTTCGGCTCTGTATCAACCTTCGTATTACTCTGGTCTACTGTGATGCTGACTTGAATCCGAAGATACCTGTTCACACATCATACTCCAGAAATACTGTTAAATCATGTTTTTGAGGACCTTCGGATGCCGAAGGTCCCCAACAGCGGCGCGTGGCGAGCGGGTGGACGACTTCGGGGCGTTGAACAGCGCGCTGCCAGACCCGGAGCCGACCCCGGCGGAGGCCGTGTCTGGGGTCGCCCTGGAGTCAACCCCGGAGACTGCGGAAGACGCACCGGATGCCCCTGCATCCGCTGCGGCCGGCGAAGACCTGCCCCCAAAGGTGGCGGAAGGCGCGCCTGATGCCCCCGCAGCTGCTGCGCCGAGTGCTGAAGATCCCGCGGCGGTGGCGGCGGAAACAACAGCGGAAGCAACGGCGGAGCCAACGGCGGAGGCTCCCACAACGTCAGGGCCTTCACAGGTGGCGTAGTGGGTGTAGAGGGTTGGGGAATTTTGGATATGTTGCTGAATTTTGGTTGCTGCGCAGGTTCAAGATTTTGGGCCTGCGCACGCAACCGCTACTACTAAATTATAGGGGAACTGCAAAGTCTTTTTGCGGGTGAGGAGCTTAGGATAATGTTATTTAATTATAGGGAGATGGGAATTATTCCTAAGGTTGAGCCGATGTAGAGTGTGGCGCCCTCGCTTGTATATATGTAAAGGCTTGTATGATGAAGTTGTGTGCCCTCGCTTGTCTGTGCCTGCGAAGGCGTTGTGTACTTTGTCTGGTGTGTTTTGTTATGCTGTGCTGGTGCGATTATAGTCGGTCTTGGCGCGGACGGTTTGATGTTGTCGTTTCTGCTTTTGTTGTGCTAGTCCGGTTGCACCCTTAGGTGTCTTCTGCACGGAAAGTCTTCGCGGTAGACTTTGGTTTTTTCGCACTTGTTGTGGTAGTCCGGCTGCACCCTTAGGCGACTTCTGCGCGGATAGTCCTCGCGGTGGACTTCGGTTTTTCCGCACTTGTTGTGCTAGTCCGGCTGCACCCTTAGGCGACTTCTGCGCGGATAGTCTTCGCGGTAGACTTCGGTTTTTTCGCACTTGTTGTGCTAATCCGGCTGCACCCTTAGGCGACTTCTGCGCGGATAGTCTTCGCGGTAGACTTCGGTTTTTCCGCACTTGTTGTGCTAGTCCGGCTGCACCCTTAGGCGACTTCTGCGCGGATAGTCTTCGCGGTAGACTTCGGTTTTTCCGCACTTGTTGTGCTAGTCCGGCTGCACCCTTAGGCGACTTCTGCGCGGATAGTCTTCGCGGTAGACTTCGATTTTTTCGCACTTGTTGTGCTAGTCCGACTGCACCCTTAGGCGACTTCTGCGCGGATTTGTCGCACGCGAGGGTGGCTAGCGCTTAGCCTCGCGGTGACCTCGAATTGGTCGAATGTCGAAGACCGTCGTCGCGGTCTTTTTTCGACGCATGTTTTTGTGGGGGATTTTTCACACATATATTACATGGCTCCGGCTCGTTAAAAACCTCACCCCCCGGGAGGAAAAGAGTGCGGGCCGGTACAAGATTGTTTTTGGCGAATTACAAGGGCGAAATCAGCCTTGATGAGTCAAACAAAAAATTTGCGGAGGTTGTCGATGTTCCAGGAGTGCTCCAGGTCCTCGCCGTTTGGCGTTGTGAGCCTGTAAGCGCTGGGGGAAGCTTTTGTCTTGAATATAAAGGGGCCCTCCCACTTGGGCTCCAGCTTGCCCTTGGACTCCGTCCGAGCTGTTCGGACGAGTACGAGGTCCCCTTCGCTGAACTCCCTCGGGATGACTGTGTGGTCGCGCCATGCTTTGGTTTGGGCTTGGTATTTGTTTAGGGCCTGTAGGGCGAAGACTCGGTCTCCGTCAATGAGATCCTTTGAAGTTGGCTCGTCCACGTCGGGGATGGCTGACGGAACTGTTCGCGGGGACCCATGCTTTATTTCTTGCGGGGTCATGGCCTCCGATCCGTATAGAAGGCGGAAGGGGGTAAACCCAGTCGCTCTGCACTCAGTCGTGTTTAGTGCCCAGGCTGCCTCAGGTAACAAATCGGTCCATCTGCCCTTTTTTCATCAAGGAGCATCTTCTTGACAGCTGTGAAGATTTTCCCATTGGCGCGTTCCACGACCCCGTTGGACTGCAGATGATAAACTGAAGCGAAGGCGAGCTTGATGCCGATGGAGTAACAAAAATCCTTGAAGTCTTGGCTGTCAAACTGCTTGCCGTTGTCAACTGTTAGTTCGGACGGTACTCCGAAGCGGCAAACAATGTTTTGACAGAAGAATTTTTGGGCAGTCTTTGATGTTATTGTAGAAACAGCCCTCGCCTCGATCCATTTGGTGAAGTACTCGACGGCGACGAAGGCGAACTTAAGGTTCCCCTGAGCGGTGGGCAGGGGCCCGACAATGTCCAGGCCCCAGTGCTGGAGAGGCCATGTATGGGCGATCAGCTTTGTATACTGCGAGGGGCTGCCTGACCGAGGAGAAAACTTCTGGCAGGCTTCGCAGGACCTTGAGACCCGATTTGCGGCGCAGATCATTGCGGGCCAGTAAAAACCCTGGCGGATCACCTTGGCAGCTAGGGCCCTTGGCCCTGCGTGTGAGCCGCACGTGCCACTTTGGACTTCGCGTAGGATCTGCATGCCTTCGGTTTCGGTGACGCACTTAAGCATTGGCTGACTGACCCCTTTCTTGTAGAGTTGGCCTTCAATCAGTGCGAAGTCCCGGCTTCGATGTCTGAGGCGCTTGGCCTCGCTGACGTTGGTTGGATGATAGTACCCCTGCAGGAACAGGGTTATTGATGCCCGCCAGTCCTCGGTCATGATTAGGTTGACTATGCGGTGGCCCTCGCTATCATTAGTTATTTGGAGCCCTTCGGGGCTCCGGACGGCTGGCGTGCCGATGATATGAAAGAACACGTCGGAGGGCAAGGACTCGCCCCTGGCGGCGGCCTTGGCCAATGCGTCGGCCTCCTCGTTCTTGGCCCTATCCACATGCTGCAAGGTGAATCCCTTGAATTGTCTCTCGAGACTTCGGATGGCCGCGAGGTATTGCATAAGTGCGGGGTCCTTTGCTGCGTAGTCTTTCTCGACCTGGCCGGCAACTATCTTGGAGTCTGTTTTGATGATACAGGTGGTGACTCCGAGGGCCCTTAGCTTGCGGAGGCCGAGGATGACTGCTTCATATTCTGCTATATTGTTTGTGCATCTGTCGGATTCCAGAGCGAAGCTGAGGCGTGCTGCATATCTGTGCTTGACCCTGGCTGGTGAGGTGACGACTGCAGCGGCGCCTGCCCCCACATGGCACCATGCGCCGTCGCAATGGATAGTCCAAACCTTCTCTGTGGACGGGTCTGGTTGTGTTATTGGCCCAGTCCAGTCGACGACGAAGTCTGCCAGGACTTGTGACTTGATGGTTGTCCTGGGCTCGAAGCTGATGTGGTAGCCGGATAGTTCGGCTGCCCACTTGGCAATCCTCACCGACGCCTCCGGGTTTCTCAATAATTCGCCGAGTCCCCTGTCTGAGGTGACTTGGACCTTGAATGCTTCAAAGTAGTGGCGCAATTTGCGTGAAGACATAACGACTGCGTAGGCAATCTTCTCCAGTTCTGTCATGTTGCACTTGGACGGTGTCAGTACCTCGGAGACATAGTAAACAGGGCACTGCCTGACCACGCCCTCAAATGTCTGCTCCTGCACTAGTGCCACGCTGACAGCGTGCGGCGAAGCCGCGACGTAGAGCAATAGGGGGAGCGAGGAGTCGGGGCTTGTGAGGATGGCCAGCTCCGACAGGTACTGTTTTAGTGAGGCGAAGGCCGCTGCCTGCTCCGGTCCCCAGGCGAAGTCCTTTGCACCGCGGAGTGTTTTGAGGAAAGGGAGACTTCGCTCGGCGGACCTGGAGATGAATCTGTTGAGAGCGGCCAATCTGCCTGTCAGACGCTGGACGTCCCTGGCGGACTGCGGAGGCGACATGTCTACGATGGCCTGGATCTTAGTTGGGTTGGCCTCGATGCCACGATGTGATACCAGGTAGCCCAATATTTTGCCCTGGCGAACGCCGAAGACGCACTTTTCCGGGTTTAGGCGGAGTCGTGCGTCTCGCATGTTCGCGAATGTCTCGGTGAGGTCGGCGAGATGGTCCTCCTTGTTCTTGCTGGCGACGACGATGTCGTCCACATATGTAAATATATTTCTACCAACCTGCCCTTCGAGTAATGTTTTGGTGAGTCTGGAGAAGGTGGACCCGGCGTTCTTGAGTCCCTCCGGCATTCTGATGAAGCAATATGTGCCGAAGGGTGTTATAAAGCTGGTGCTAGCCTTGTCTTCCTCCTTCATGTATATCTGGTGGTAACCGGAGAAGCAGTCGAGGAGTGACATGACCTCGCATCCGGCCGCGCTATCGACTATTTTGTCGATCCACGGCAACGGGAAATTGTCCTTTGGGCAGGCCTTGTTGAGACTGGTGAAGTCTATGCACATTCGCCATTTCCCGCTTTTTTTCTGCACCATTACAACATTGGAGAGCCACGTGGGGTAAGCCACTGGCTCGATGAATTTAGCCTCTAGGAGGCGGTGCACCTCCGCCTTGGCGGCCTCTGTCTTTTCGTCGGACATTTTGCGAAGCCTCTGCTTTTTTGGTCGCACCGAAGGGTCAATTCCCAAGTTGTGCTCAATTATGGATCGGCTGACTCCGACCAGGTCGAGGGCGGACCAGGCGAAGACATCTTTATTCTTGGACAGGCAGCAGAGGAGTTTCTCTTCTTCATGCGAGGTGAGGTCTTCGCTGATAGTGACTGTCTGCTTGGGCGTGGCCTGATCGAGGGGGACAGTCTTGGTCCCGTCTTGGCTCTGCAGCTGTGCCTTGTCGTGCTGTTTATCGGTTGGGCTGGCGGGCGCAGGGACCTCGCGTTGGGCCGTGAGGCAGTGCACGTTCCTCTGACCGGGCACGAAGTCCCGCTCTATGTTGCGCGTCGTCTGCTGGTTGCCGTAGACCGTAATGGCGCCTAGCGGACCTGGTATCTTCATACATAGGTACAGTCCGTGGATGGCGGCTTCGAACTTATGGATGGAGCCCCGGCCCATGATGGCGTTGTATGGATATACCATATCCACGATATCGAAAGTCACTTGCTCACTTCGGGCATTGGGTGCTACACCGAAGGAGAGGGGCAACTCTATTTTGCCGACGGGAAAGGTGCCCTTGCCGCCGAAGCCATACAACGGGTTGTCCGAAGGCTTGAGCAGGCTGTGGCTTATACCCATGCGGTCGAAGGCGTGGAGGAAGATGATGTCCGCCTGACTGCCGTTGTCGACTAGGACTTTGTGTAGGTCCCAGCCTGCCACGCTGCAATTGATAACCATAGCGTCGATGTGGGGGGCGCTGCGCAGGTCAACGTCTCGTGCGTCGAAGGTTAGCGGTATGTGGGACCACTTTGTCTGCACGACTGGGCTAGTGACGGCGACATGGTTGATGCTGCGGTAGTGATCCCGCTTCTGCCGCTTGGTGTCGAAGTCAGTGCTGGACCCCCCAGTTATCATGTGAATGACTCCGCGATATGGTTGATCGGCGAAGTCTTCCTGCTTTGGGGCATGGGGGATGTTTTGATATTGCTGGTGTGGTGGTGGGGGTGGAGGAGGTACGATTTGTACTTCCTGATGGTGTTGGTAAGCGTGGTGCGGTGGATGCGGGGCGGGAGCGTGGATATATGGTGGAGGGGGTTGCTGGTAATTGTGCGCGACAATTCTGGGGTTGTCGGCTGGCTGCGCCCGTGCCATTCTGTCTCTGGTGGCCTTCGTTTCGGGGCAGTCTTTGGTTTGGTGGGCGCAGTCTTCGCCATGGAAAAGGCGTAGAATCGGCGTGGCGGCTGCGCACGCCCTCGGCCCCTACCACGAGTTCCATTTCCGCGGCCCTGGGGGGGATATTCCTGGCGACGAGGGGGGTCAGCAGCGGGATACTGGTTGGCGATGTTGTGCACTTGCTGCTGACTGCGGCCGTCTCGACCGGAGTCTGGCTGCGGAGTCCTCGTCCACGTGTGGCTGGACTGTGGGGCATCTTTGGGTTTCCGCTGTGACTCAACCTTGCGCTGGTGGAGCTCTTCGGATTTGGCATATTTTTCAAAGAGCTGATATAGCTCCTGGAGGTTCTTGGGCGGATCTCTGATACAGTGGCTGTAGAGGACGCCGGCACGAAGGCCACTTATGGTGTAGTGGATAGCGATCTGATCATCAACGGAGGGCAGCTGTGACTTGAGTGTTAAAAATTTGCGGTAATACTCCCGCAGAGTCTCCTTTTCCAGCTGCTTGCAAAGCAAGAGCTCGGCCAAGGCGTCGGTGTCTGGGCGGTACCCTTGGAAGTTGAGCAGGAACTTGTCCCTGAGACTTCTCCAGGAATGAATGGACAATGGAGGCAATCTGGTGAACCAGGTGAGAGCTGGGCCCTCTAGGGCGATGATGAAAGACTTCGCCATTGTGGCGTCGTCCCCTCCGGCGGATGCAACGACGACCTGATAACTCATTATGTATTGCGCCGGGTCGGTGCTGCCGTTGTATTTGGGATAGGTCCCTGCTCGGAAGTTAGCTGGCCAAGGCGTCACTTGCAGGTGTGGCGCCAGGGGACTTCGCTCGTCGAGATAGTTGACCCCTTGGAATGGCGCGGCGTGCTAGAAGGTGTAGTCGCGCTGGGGGAAACGCGGGTCTTCCGGTTGTGCTCGGTGTTGCAGGGGTGGCCCATGCTGCAGGCCGAGGTGGCCTTCGCGCGTGTCTTCCAGTTGTGCGCGCTGCTGGAGGGGTGGCCCTTGCTGCAGGCCAAGGTGGCCATCGCGCTGCATCAGCGTGATCTCGCGCTCGAGGTCTTGGGCCTTCTGCTCTTCGTCGCGTATCATTTGCCGCACTTTGGCTAGTGCGGACACACGCTGGCGCTTGGCCTCCAGTATCTCTTTCTGCCTCTGGAGATTGCGGTTCTTGAGGCGCAGGGCGCGCAGCTGTAGCTGTTCTTCCGCTGAGACACCGAGGACTTCAGCATCCTCGGTGAGGTCCACGCCTTCCAGTGGGGCGAAGCCTGGGGGTGGCTACGATTGTCCTTCAGGGCCGCAGGTGCAGAAAGTGTCGTCTTCGCAGGTGCGGGGAACATTGTCTTCAGTGGCCTCTTGGTGGGTGGATTGGGTGAGGGCGAGGGCCTTGCCCTTTCTTGCGGCGAGTAGTGCTGCCTTCGCAGCCTCGTCAGCCTTCGGGTTAGCTCTCTTGGGTGCCATCGCGGGTGGTTTTCTCGTAGCACGAACGGTGGGCGCCAAATGTTGGAACTTGCTCTCAGTCGCAAGGAGGCCAACAAGAGTGAACAGCGATGACAACAGGGTTACGTGCTAGAAGGCAATAGCTCTGTTAATCTGGCCTCCCACGGGCACTGTGCAGGGGTATTTATAGGTACCTGAGCGCCCAGCGCCTTGTGCTAAGGACGCATGTGCCCTCAGCTACCTAGGTTATCCCCAGAATATTCCCATAAAGTGGGGTTACAGACTGTAATTACAGGGATGCCTTTACAAATTAGGCCCGTAACGCGCGGCGGCCACGCAGGGCCCGTTACAATAGGCCGGATCGCACGTGGGCCTCTGAGCTGGACGAGGCCGCACTGTGGGATGACGTCGTCGCCGGTCTTCGTCTGGTGCCGATCAAGCGAAGGGTGTCCCTGTCTGTTTTGTCTCTGTCAGACCAGCGGCTGCAGCGAAGACTTCGAGCGAAGGGTGGCGTCTTTGCCTTCGCCCCAACACATCTCTCGGCCACCATTCACCCAGACATCATTATAGAATTTTCCTCCCATCAAGGTTGCTTCAGCTGAAGGATCCTTCGTATCATCTATAAAGAAGGCAGCTTCGGTCTAGGCCATGGTTTTAATATGGTCCCATCCCGCCTTCTCCAAGATGGCTGAAATTCCCCGTGCACCGGAAAATGCGCAAACATCCCCGCGATCACTTAAAATTTCTTCGAAGGTCTCGGCCTCTCTACTTATCCATTCAATAACGCCTTCGGGGTTGCCTCATATGAAGTTCTCTTCGGCAGAATAGGCACCCACTTTGGCGAAACTATCTTTTATTTTCTTCACACAATCCAAGGATTTTTCAAAGCATCTTTCTTTGGATGTGCAAAGTTCTTCAACATTTTTCTCTAAATGATTTTTCCAATATTCACTGATTTCTCGGTTAGCTTCTGCGAGTGCGCATTTTCCCTTAGCTTCGGCCAGTTGACTCCAAAGGTCTTCAATTTCAATCTTTTGGGCTTCGGCCTGAGCTTTGAAACTAGCTTCGTCTTCTTTCACTTTGTTAACCAGAGAAAGTAAGATTTTGTCTTTTTCAAGACCTTCGTTTCTCAATTCGATCACCTCTGAACGAAGGTTGTTCAGAGCCATCGTATAGCCTTCGTCTTCAATATTTTTGCTAGGGTTTGTGGGATGGTGGCTGCAAGAGTTTGAGGGAGGAGGATATGAGAGGGGGGGGCGGCTGCACAAAGGCTAGAGAGAGGGGGGCGGCTGCACAAGGGGGAGGGGATTAGAGGGAGGGCGGCTAGGGTTAGGGAGGTTAGTGGGCCAGATCGAGTTTCACGGCCCAACTCGCTCACACGACAGCTCCCGACCCCAGCGCATGAGTCTAACCAAAAAATTCTACTGTTTTATTGGTGAATGCTTCCCAAATTCCAAACCCCTGTAGCATAGGACCCGGAAGAGACAACAAAGAAAAAAGAATAATCTTCAATTTCTCTTCTTTTTTTGAAAATTGGGTATCACAACCTCGTTCATTAATCTCATGATGTACTAGGTGTATCACGAAACACATGGTTAACCACTCATATAATCCGAACTGAGTTCTAAAAGCAGTTTTCCATTCTTCTCCCAATTTCATACGAATCTATTGGTACCATCTACGCAAACGAACTTTAGAAAACACAATAGCACTACTCAATTCATCAATCATATCATCTAAATGTGGAATAGGCTTTCGATACCGTATGGTGATATTATTAATAGTTCTGTAATAAACACACAAACGCCATGTTTCATCCTTCTTAGGCACTAAAATAACCGGAACAACACAAGGACTAAGAGATTAATGCACATAGCCTTTGTCAAGTATTTCTTGCACTTGCCACTGAATTTCTTTTGTTTCCACCGAATTTGTCCTATATAGCACATAGTTTATTTGTCAAAGATGCACCAGGAATAAGATCAATTTGGTACTCAATCCCTCGTATAGGTGGCAACCCCGCTGGTATCTCACTTGGAAATACATAAAAAAATACTCTGGCAAATTGTTAGAAACAACAGTAGGCAAAGAATTATGCATATCTTGAATTGAAATCAAATCATCCTTGCATACCAAAGTGTAGGCAATAGAAATGGGAGCAAATAATTCATTAACATTAGATTTAGTCGCAAGCAAGCAATGTCCTATCAATTTTATCACATCTTTGTTATTACTAACAGCTTGAATATTCTTGTTGTTCTGAGTTTTAGCTTTTGTAGCTTTAGCGACATCATCACGCACAGTAGCCTCGGGGTACATGGGAAGCAAAATAATTTTCTTATCATGCTGTATGAGAGAATACCGATTTGAGATACCATGATGCATACAATCTGTATCAAATTGCCATGGTCTACCTAGCAGAATATTACAGGCATCCATAGGCACAACGTCATAGTCAACAACATCACGATATGAACCAATAGCAAAATTAATTCTTACCAGCTTGGTTACCTTGACCTTACCACTATTGTTATGCCATTGAATGTGATATGGATGCTGGTCTGGTTTGGACGTAAGTACAAGCTTCCCACCATGTCGCGCTAGCCAAGTTGTTGCAACTACCTCCATCAATGATCAAACGACATGAACGCTCCTTAATGGCACACTTTGCTTGAAACAACGTATGTTGCTAATTCTGCTCCACCTTCTCAATTTGTGCACTAAGCACACGATGCACAATGAGGCTCTCATAATGCTCTACATCATCTCCACCAATATGTTCTTTGGGTGGTTCCTTAATACCTACATCATCAGCCGCAAGCAAAGCAAGTGTAGCTTCATCCAAACCACTAGCAGAGGAACACCCAACATCATCTTTTACCAGCAAAACACACTGATTAGGATAGTCACACTGAATGTGTCCATAGCCCTTGCATCGATGACACTTGTAACACCCTGAATTTGGGGGTATCAAATTTCTTTCTAAGTGTCTACAAAATTCAGGTGTTACTCTTCTCTCTCTCTAGTTTCTCTCTCTCTTTTTCTTTTTGGTAGAATTAGCTTAATTAGTGAGGGATTAATTATTTTATTTTGTCAAAAAAATATGAGTCATGTAATGTTGCATCATGCTGAGCTCCAAATATTCTTTGAATTGTTGCACATGTTTGATTTAATTTGAAATTGAAACTTGATTTGAAAACCCTAGAGAAAATAAATAGAAGGCATTAGAAATTCTAGGAAAAAGGAAAAGCCATTTCGGCCCAAGCCAGCCCATCAGGCCCAGCTGAGAGCACCTAGAGGGGGGGTGAATAGGTGATCCTGTAAAAACTTAAAACTTAATGCCACAAACTTGATTAGGTGTTAGAGCAATAAAACCAAGTGGCTAGAAAGGAGTTATTGCAAAACACAAATAACCACAAGGATATCAACAAAAAGAGACACAGTGGTTTATCCCGTGGTTCGACCAAGTTCAACACTTGCCTACTCCACATTGTGGCGTCCCAACGGACGAGGGTTGCAATCAACCCCTCTCAAGTGATCCAAAGATCCACTTAAATACCATGGTATTTCTTTTCCTTTTACTATATCCCGTTTGCGAGGAATCTCCACAACTTGGAGTCTCTCGCCCTTACAAAAGATGATCACAAATGAACACAGAAGTAAGGATGGGATGAGCAACACACACAAGTCCACAGCAATACGCACACAAATACGGCCAAGACTTGAGCTCAAATGAATATCTCAAAGTTCTCACTAGAACGGAGCTCAAATCACTAAGAATGTCAAACGAGTGCGCAAAGACGAAGTGTGAATGATCAAGAATGCTCAAAGTGTGCTTGGTTAGTGTCTCCATGCGCCTAGGCGTCCCTTTTATAGCACCAAGGCAACTAGGAGCCGTTGAGATTATTCCAGGAAGGCAATTCTTGCCTTCTGTCGACTGGCGCACCGGACAGTCCGGTGCACCATCGGACACTTTCCGGTGCGGATTTCTTTCCCATTCTGGCGCAGCCGATCGTTGGCGGTATGGAGCCGTTGGCGCACCGGACACTGTCCGATGCACACCGGACAGTCCGGTGCCCTCTTCAGACCATTGGCCCGGCCACGCGTCACACGCGGATTGCGCGGCCGACCGTTGGCTCGGCCGACCGTTGGCTCACCGGACAGTCCGGTGCACACCGGACAGTCCGGTGCACACCGGACAGTCCGGTGAATTTTAGCCGTACGCCGCCGACGAATTCCCGAGAGCGGCCTTTTCACCAGAGTCAGCCTGGCGCACCGGACACTGTCCGGTGCACCACCGGACAGTCCGGTGCACCCAGACTGAGCAGAGTTTTAGCTGCTCGAGCCAAGTCTTTTCCAATTGTATTTTCTCTGATTCTAGCACTTAGACAAATATGTTAGTACACAAAAACCAATGTACTAAGTCTAGAATCATACCTTTGTATTGATTTTCACTTTGTCCACCCTTTGGCATATACTCATTCCCTTAATGTGTCTTGGGCACTTAATCACCAAAATCTTATAGAAATGGCCTAAGGGTACATTTCCCTTCCATCTCCCCCTTTTTGGTGATTTATGCCAACACAACAAAAAGCAACTAAAAGAAGTGCAACATTAATGCAAATGAGAACGCAAATTTGTTTTGATTCAAATTTGGCATATTTGGATCATTATTTGCCACCACTTGGTTTGTTTTTGCAAATCAAACTCAATTTCTTATCTCTAAGTCAAATTCACTTGTTGAGTCATAGAGAAAGATATTCCAAGAGAAATTGATCACTGATTCAAAAACTCCCCCTATTTCCCATAATCAAACATTCTCCCCACAAGAGACCAACTTTTGACAAAAAGAGACATTTAGAATTTTGACAAATCAAAAGTCCTAACTCTACTATTTTCAAAATTCTCAAGTGGTGGCTGATCCATTTGTTGCTTTGGCCTTATTTTCTCCCCCTTTGGCATGAAGCACCAAAACAGGATCAATCTTGGCCCTTAAACCCCATTGCCTCACCAAAATTGTCAATTAAGAGCAAAAGGCAATAAGAGACATGGGGATGAACTTGGAGTAAGTTACCCTCTTATCGGAGTGCAGTGGAAGTCTTTCATGGTCCAAGTCCACCTTTCCCTTTCAATCCACCTTTGAGACTAATTCAAGAACACTCAAGCACATGGTTAGTCCCAAAGAGTCAAGTTGTAGCACATCTCCCCCTAAATATGCGCATCACTTGCAAATGGACTTGAGAGGTCCGGGGAGTGCTTGTACAACTTGAGCACCATAAATAAACAACAAGATGCATAAGGAACATGATCAAGGCATAAAACACATGTATGCTATAAATCAATCCAAGTTCCGCGAATCTAAGACATTTAGCTCACTACGCAGCTTGCAAAAGGTCTTCTCATCTAGAGGCTTGGTAAGATATCGGCTAGCTGGTTCTCGGTGCTAACATAAAACACTTCGATATCTCCCTTTTGCTGGTGGTCTCTCAGAAAGTGATGCCGGATGTCTATGTGCTTTGTGCGGCTGTGTTCAATAGGATTATCCGCCATGCGGATAGCACTCTCATTATCACATAGGAGTGGGACTTTGCTTAGATTGTAGCCAAAGTCCCAGAGGGTTTGCCTCATCCAAAGTAGTTGCGCGCAACACTGACCTGCGACAACATACTCGGCCTCAGCGGTGGATAGGGCAACGGAAGTTTGTTTCTTAGAACTCCAAGACACCAGGGACCTTTCTAAGAATTGGCACGTCCCTGATGTACTCTTCCTATCGACCTTACATCCAGCATAATCGAAGTCTGAATATCCAATTAAGTCAAAGGTAGACCCTTTTGGATACCAGATCCCGAAGCAAGGCGTAGCGACTAAATATCTAAGAATTCGCTTCACGGCCACTAAGTGACACTCCCTTGGATCGAATTGAAATCTAGCACACATGCATACACTAAGCATAATATTCGGTCTACTAGCACATAAGTAAAGCAAGGAACCTATCATAGACCGATATGCTTTTTGATCAACAGACTTACCTCCTTTGTTGAGGTCGACGTGTCCGTCAGTTCCCATTGGAGTCTTTGCGGGCTTGGCGTCTTTCATCCCAAACCGCTTGATCAAGTCTTGCGTGTACTTCGTTTGGGAGATGAAAGTGTCATCCTTGAGTTGCTTCACTTGGAACCCAAGGAAGTAGTTCAACTCGCCCATCATCGACATTTCAAACTTTTGAGTCATCACCCTGCTAAACTCTTCACAAGACTTTTGGTTAGTAGAACCAAATATTATGTCATCGACATAAATTTGGCACACAAATAAATCGCCATCACATGTCTTAGTGAATAAAGTTGGATCGGCTTTCCCAACCTTGAAAGCATTAGCAATTAAAAAGTCTCTAAGGCATTCATATCATGCTCTTGGGGCTTGCTTAAGTCCATAGAGCGCCTTAGAAAGCTTACACACGTGGTCGGGGTACCGTTCGTCCTCAAAGCCAGGAGGTTGCTGCACGTACACCTCTTCCTTGATTGGCCCGTTGAGGAAAGCGCTCTTCACGTCCATTTGGAACAACCTGAAAGAATGGTGAGCGGCATAGGCTAACAATATGTGAATTGATTCTAGCCTAGCCACAGGAGCAAAAGTCTCCTCAAAGTCCAAACCTACGACTTGGGCATAACCTTTTGCCACAAGTCTAGCCTTGTTCCTTGTCACCACTCCGTGCTCGTCTTGTTTGTTGCGGAACACCCACTTGGTTCCCACAACGTTTTGCTTGGGACGTGGCACCAGTGTCCAAACTTCATTTCTCTTGAAATTGTTGAGCTCCTCCTGCATGGCCAACACCCAGTCCGGATCTAGCAAGGCCTCTTCTACCCTGAAAGGCTCAATAGAAGAGACAAAAGAGTAATGCTAACAAAAATTAACTAATCTAGAGCTAGTAGTTACTCCCTTGCTAATATCACCCAATATCTGGTCGATAGGATGATTCCTTTGAATCGTCGCTCGAACTTGAGTTGGAGGGGCTTGAGGTGCTTCTTCCTCCATAACATGATCATCTTGTGCTCCCCCTTGATCACATGCCTCTTCTTGATGAACCTGTTCATCATCTTGAGTTGGGGGTTGCACCATTGTTGAGGAAGAAGGTTGATCTTGCTCCATTTGTTCCTGTGGTCGCACATCTCCAATTGTCATGGTGCGTATGGCGGCCGTTGGAACATCTTCTTCATCTATATCATCAAGATCAACAACTTGCTCTCTTGGAGAGCCATTAGTCTCATCAAATACAACGTCGCTAGAGACTTCAATCAAACCCGATGATTTGTTGAAGACTCTATACGCCTTTGTATTTGAGTCATAACCTAACAAAAACCCTTCTACAGCTTTGGGAGCAAACTTAGAATTTCTACCTTTCTTCACTAGAATATAACATTTGCTCCCAAATACACGAAAGTATGAAACGTTGGGTTTGTTACTGGTTAGAAGCTCATACGAAGTCTTCTTGAGGAGGCGATGAAGGTAGACCCGGTTTATGGCGTGGCAAGCCGTGTTCATGGCTTCCGACCAAAACCGCTCGGGGGTCTTGAACTCTCCAAGCATCGTCCTCGCCATGTCAATGAGCGTCCTGTTCTTCCTTTCTACTACACCATTTTGCTGTGGTGTGTAGGGAGCGGAGAACTCGTGCTTGATTCCTTCCTCCTCAAGGTACTCCTCCACTTGAAGATTTTTGAACTTGGACCCGTTGTCGCTCCTTATCTTCTTCACCTTGAGCTCAAATTCATTTTGAGCTCTCCTTAGAAAGCGCTTGAGGGTCCCTTGGGTTTCAGATTTATCCTGCAAAAAGAATACCCAAGTGAAGCGGGAAAATCATCAACAATTACTAAACCATACTTACTTCCCCTGATGCTAAGGTAGGCGACGGGTCCGAAGAGGTCCATATGTAGCAGCTCCAGGGGTCTTGATGTGGTCATCACGTTCTTGCTGTGATGAGCATTTCCCACATGTTTACCTGCTTGACAAGCTGCACAAGGTCTATCTTTTTCGAAAGTCACATTTGTTAGACCTAACACATGTTCACCCTTTAGAAGTTTGTGAAGGTTCTTCATCCCCACATGTGCTAAACGGCGATGCCACAGCCAGCCCATGCTAGTCTTAGCAATTAAGCATGCATCTAGACCGGCCTCCTCTTTTGCAAAATCAACTAAATAGAGTTTGTCGTCTAGTACACCCTTAAAAGCTAGTGAACCATCGCTTCTTCTAAAGACCGACACATCTACATTCATGAATAAGCAATTATATCCCATATTACAAAGTTGACTAACAGACAACAAGTTATATCCGAGCGATTCTACTAAAAACACATTAGAAATGGAATGCTCGGATGAAATTGCTATTTTTCCTAGTCCTTTAACCTTGCCTTGGTTCCCATCACCGAATACGATTGAATCTTGGGAATCTTTGTTCTTGACGTAGGAGGTGAACATCTTCTTCTCCCCCGTCATGTGGTTTGTGCATCCGCTGTCGATAATCTAGCTTGAGCCCCCGGATGCATAAACCTGCAAGGCAATTTAGGCTTGGGTCTTAGGTACCCAACTCTTGTTGGGTCCTACAAGGTTAGTAACAATGGTTTTAGGGACCCAAATGCAAGTTTTATCTCCCTTGCATTTTGCCCCTAATTTCCTAGCAATCACCTTCTTATCCTTTCTACAAATTGCAAAGGAAGCATTGCAAGCATGATAAATTGTAGAAGGTTCATTAACTATTTTCCTAGGAACATGAGCAACATTTCTCCTAGGCATATGATGAATGACATTTTTCCTAGGCATATCTCTACCATGCACATAGGAAGAACTTGAAGCAAAAATTGCATTTGAATCATAAGCATTACAACTCCTATCATGATGAACATTTCTAGAAAATTTCCTATCATAAATAAATGCATGATTCTTTTGAGCACTATTAGCCATAGGGGCCTTCCATTTCTCCTTGGTGGGAATGGGAGCTTTATGACTTGTTAAGTTCTTGGCTTCTCTCTTAAAGCGAAGCCCATCCTTAATTGAGGGGTGTCTACCAATCGTGTAGGCATCCCTTGCAAATTTTAGTTTGTCAAATTCATTCTTGCTAGTCTTAAGTTGAGCATTAAGACTAGTCACTTCATCATTTAATTTAGAAACGCCAGCTAGGTGTTTACTACAAGCATCAACATAAAATCCTTACACCTATTGCAAATCACAACATGTTCTTCACAAGAATTAGATTTGTTAAGTACTTCTAGCTTAGCATTTAAATCATCATTAATACTCTTTAAACTAGAAATAGTCTCATGACAAGTCGATAGTTCACAAGAAAGCATTTCATTTCTTTTAACTTCTAGAGCAAGAGAATTTTGTGCACTCACAGATTTATCATGCTCTTCATATAGAAGATCTTCTTGTTTTTCTAAAAGTCTATTTTTCTCATTCAAGGCATCAATCAATTCATTGATTTTATCAATTTTAGTTCTATCTAATCCTTTGAATAAACATGCATAGTCTATTTCGTCATCACTAGATTCATCATCACTCGAAGAAGCATACGTAGTACTATTTCGAGTACTTACCTTCTTCTCCTTTGCCATTAGGCATGTGTGATGCTCCTTGGGGAAGAGGGACGATTTGTTGAAGGCCGAGGCGGCGAGTCCTTCGTTGTCGGAGTCGTACGATGAACAATCCGAGTTCCACTCCTTGCCAAGGTGTGCTTCGCCCTTAGCCTTCTTGTAGGTCTTCTTCTTTTCCCTCTTCTTTTCTTGATCCTGGTCACTATCATTATCGGGGCAATTAGCAATAAAATGACCAATCTTACCATACTTGAAGCAGGAGCGCTTTCCCTTCGTCTTGCTCTTGTTGGGATGCTCCCTGCGACCTTTGAGCGTCGTCTTGAAACGCTTGATGATGAGGGTCATTTCTTCTTCGTTAAGCCCGGCGGCCTCAACTTGCGCCACCTTGCTAGGTAGCGCCTCCCTGCTCCTCGTTGCTTTGAGAGCAATGGTTTGAGGCTCGTGGATTGGGCCATTCAACACATCATCCACGTATCTTGCTTCCTTGATCATCATCCGCCCGCTTACAAACTTCCTAAGTATTTCTTCGGGCGTCATCTTGGTGTACCTAGGATTCTCACGAATAGAGTTAACAAGATGAGGGTCAAGGACGGTGAAGGACCTTAGCATAAGTCGAACGACGTCGTGGTCCGTCCATCGCGTGCTTCCATAGCTCCTTATTTTGTTGACGAGGGTCTTTAGCCTGTTGTACGTTTGGGTTGGCTCCTCTCCCCTGATCATTGTGAACCTTCCTAGTTCGCCTTCCACCAACTCCATCTTGGTGAGCATGGTGACGTCGTTCCCCTCATGTGAGATCTTGAGGGTGTCCCAGATCTGCTTGGCATTGTCCAAGCCACTCACCTTATTGTATTCTTCCTTGCACAAGGATGCTAGAAGAACAGTAGTAGCTTGTGCATTCTTATGGATTTGTTCATTGATAAACATAGAATTATCCGAACTATCAAATTGCATTACGTTTTCTACGATCTCCCATATACTTGGATGAAGAGAGAACAAATGACTACACATTTTGTGACTCCAAAACCCGTAGTCCTCTCCATCAAAGTGAGGAGGTTTACCAAGTGTAATAGAAAGCAAATGAGCATTGGAATTATGCGAAATACGAGAGTAATCAAAAGAAAAGTTCGAGTTAACCGTTTTCTTTTTCTCCTCATATTCGTCGTCCTTTTGAGAAGAGGAGGATTCGTCGCTGTCGTAGTAGACAACCTTCCTGATGCGCCTCTTCTTCTTTCCATCTTTCTTCTTTTGACTTGAGTCGGAGTCATTGACTTTGTCGTCCCTTGCTCGTTGAAGATGGACTCCTTCTCATTGTCGTTGACCACCATCCCCTTTCCCTTAGGATCCATCTCTTCGGGCGATTAGTCCCTTTCTTGAAGAGAACGACTCTGATACCAATTGAGAGCACCTAGAGGGGGGGAGTGAATAGGTGATCCTGTAAAAACTTAAAACTTAATGCCACAAACTTGATTAGGTGTTAGAGCAATAAAGCCAAGTGGCTAGAAAGGAGTTCTTGCAAAACACAAATAACCACAAGGATATCAACACAAAGAGACATAGTGGTTTATCCCGTGGTTAGGCCAAGTTCAACACTTGCCTACTCCACGTTGTGGCGTCCCAACGGACGAGGGATGCAATCAACCCCTCTCAAGTGATCCAAAGATCCACTTGAATACCATGGTATTTCTTTTCCTTTTACTATATCCCGTTTGCGAGGAATCTCCACAACTTGGAGTCTCTCGCCCTTACAAAAGATGATCACAAATGAACACAGAAGTAAGGATGGGATGAGCAACACACACAAGTCCACAACAATACGCACACAAATACGACCAAGACTTGAGCTCAAATGAATATCTCAAAGTTCTCACTAGAACGGAGCTCAAATCACTAAGAATGTCAAACGAGTGCGCAAAGACGAAGTGTGAATGATCAAGAATGCTCAAAGTGTGCTTGGTTAGTGTCTCCATGTGCCTAGGGGTCACTTTTATAGCCCCAAGGCAGCTAGGAGCCATTGAGAGCATTCCAGGAAGGCAATTCTTGCCTTCTGTCAACTGGCGCACCGGACAGTCCGGTGCACCACCGGACACTGTCCGGTGCGGATTTCTTTCCCATTCTGGCGCAGCCGATCGTTGGCGGTATGGAGCCATTGGCGCACCGGACAGTCCGGTGCCCCCTTCAGACCGTTGGCCCGGCCACGCGTCACGCGCGAATTGCGCGGCCGACCGTTGGCTCGGCCGACCGTTGGCTCACCGGACAATCCGGTGCACACCGGACAGTCCAGTGAATTTTAGTCGTACGCCGCCGACGAATTCCCGAGAGCGGCCTTTTCACCAGAGTCAGCCTGGCGCACCGGACACTGTCCGGTGCACCACCGGACAGTCCAGTGCACCCAGACTGAGCAGAGTTTTAGCTGCTCGAGCCAAGTCTTTTCCAATTGTATTTTCTCTGATTCTAGCATTTAGACAAATATGTTAGTAGACAAAAACCAATGTACTAAGTCTAGAATCATACCTTTGTATTGATTTGCACTTTGTCCACCCTTTGGAATATACTAATTCCCTTAATGTGTGTTGGGCACTTAATCACCAAAATCTTATAGAAATGGCCTAAGGGTACATTTCCCTTTCACCAGCCCCGCGCGCGCCCGCGCCCGTGCGCCTGCCACCCCTGACAGGCAGACCCCGCATGTCGGCACCAGCCCGCCCGCGCGCTCTCCTCTCTCGCCCGCTGCCCAGTGGGGCCAACTTGTCGGCGCCGACCTTACCCGCGCTCATGGAACTTCTCTCGCTGTCCCGCGGGTTCCGCTGGCCAGCCCGGTCGCCCGTTCTCTCGTTCACCCTCGCTAACCGGTGGGTCCCGTCTGTCGGACTCTTCCCCTCCGAACAGCCCGTGCATGACCTGCGCGTCGCTGTGGACTCCGCACCCACTATGCACGCTAAGGCCGCGCCTGTCCCCACCCCGGCCTATTTCTAGCTGCCTAGCACTCGCTCGCCCTCCTCTTCCCTCATTCGCACACTCGTAGCCTCAGCTCTTGCCTCACACCGTGCGCACGCCCCGGGGAGTTCCGCCGCTACCATTGGGAGCTCGCCCCGTCTGTTGCCTCGGTAAGCTCCGCCATGTCAACCGCAGCTCGGGACGCCCTTTGGTTAACCCTCGTCCTCTCCAGTTCACCAGTTCCATGCTCACCAGTTCACAACCGTTGATCTGCCGCTGTCGACCCGTGCCCTCACCGTGCCCCGGCCACCGTTCGTGCATTCCTGAGACTTTCCTCAAGGTAATCGTCATAGCCCGCCCTTATTTTCCCCTGTCTCGCATTTACTTGCTTGCAATTGCTCGCCGAAGTACTCCCCGATCCGCCGAGGACTCCCCTCCGTCGTCCGGTCGCCTCAGTCCCATTCACACAAACCCGACCCTGCCATAGTGTTCGTCAGGTCCTCCCCAACCTCTCCAGCTATTTGGACTGACCTCTCGTAGCATAGGAGTCCTTGTCTGCCTCGCCTCCGGCAACGGTGCCAC
Organism: Zea mays; assembly: GCF_902167145.1. Lineage (NCBI taxonomy): Eukaryota > Viridiplantae > Streptophyta > Magnoliopsida > Poales > Poaceae > Zea > Zea mays. The sequence goes on from NC_050096.1 coordinate 146,869,353, forward strand.
CGTGTTCCTGGGGAGCGCCACCGCTAGCTTCCCGGCGAAGTTGAAGTCCCCTGGCACGCATCCTGTCCGCCCAACCCTAATCGGACGGCCCGATTATTTCAATTAAACCAGACCTAATCCCAACCGCCATATCCGGATTTGACAGCTCCCCTCTCACTCTCTCACCCGCTCCCTGCAGCTGGGGGCGGCCTGTCAGGCTGTCTCACCCCAGGCCGCCGACAAACCCTGGCCCGCTGGTCAGCCCATGCTCGCGTTCACGCGCGCGTTCGCTCGGCCAGACCTAATCTGGGCCGTTGCTCGTAGATCCGATGGCCGAGAATACCCCATACCCCTTCGAGTGTGATTTTTGCTAAAGTGACCCTAAGTTCTCGGGTAATAGAACCCACCGTCCTTAGACTTTATGCGCAGGCCTCTGAACTCTTATAAACAGACTCCTGCACTTTTAAATAATTACAGAATTGGATCTATTTTATATTTCAAACTTCAAAACTTGTTTACTTCAAAATTTAGTGGTTCAAATTGCAAAATGTTCATAGGAATATTCTCTATTCAAATAAATTATGTTCATTCACAGTCTGTGCACTTTAATTTTATACCTAGACTATAGGTTAGTGTATGTGTTGAATTATTCACTTAATAAAATAAATAAAAAGAAACCCTAGTGGTTAATGGATATTTGATCTTGTGAGATTAATAATGTGTATTATATGAATTTATCTCTTGTTTAACTTTTATGTCTCATTAAAATGAATAGAATCAGGTTATGTAATCATGGACAACACTTAAAGAATAATCAACTACTAAATGAGATTAGATCACCTTATAATTTAAACTCCCATTTTGAGTTTATACTTTTCCTTTTGAGATGTGTTACATTGTTTGTACATGATTGATGTACTGTTCATTTGTCATTTACCAAATGTATTGAATGTATGATCACTTTATTTAGACAACGAGCAGCTCATGGTTCCTGAGTGTGTTGTCGAAGATCTTCTTAAGCAACAACCTGGTGAAGGCAAGTGTCCTCTAACCTATTATGTCCTACTTACTCTATAATTCAGTGTCTCACATTACATTATTGAAACCTAAGGATTGATTAGTCTGTATTTACTTACCCTTGTTTACCTTTTGGGTTAATCATGGTTAGCTCATGCTATTGCTTCAACTTAATCAATGAACATGATGTGAACATTTATGATACGATGATGTTATCCTGATGATGATATTGTGATACTTTAGGGGACTCAGGCCATTTTCATGAGTACCTCTCCGTAAGGACCTATTCGTGGAGTGACCACCCGGGATAACAGTGCAACCATGAGGGTGGAATGGGATGCCCTTAGCTGATTAATTAGATAAACCTGGGGGTGTAGTTGGCTTTGCTTGATGGCCGTCAATGGGCGTCGGGGCATAGTGCTCGCTCTACCAAGGGTGGGTGCAGAGGTTCATTCGATTTGGTTTTGTTAGTCACCCAACTTGGGGAGGTGTACTGTGTTTGTACGACTGGCGAAACCTAACGAGCAGCTATGCACCAGTGGAGTCTTTGTAAAGGCTACATAGTGTATCCCTGGGCATTCACCTCGATAGTGAAGATCGGGTCCGTACAACCGAGGATGGAAAGGAATCACGACTCGTGGGTAAAGTGTGCAACCTTTGCAGAGTGTTAGAAACTGGTATATCAGCTGAGCTCATGATTAAGAGCGACCTTGGGATCCTCTTTGATTACAAGAACTTTGGTTACTTTTATGATGATGTTTAATAATGATGGTTATAATTTTGATCTCTGCTATTTCCACTTGGAGGACGTACATTTGGGTAATAATTGGGTTACTACTAAAATTTGGCTCTACAAATAGTAATAAATACTTGACCAACTAAAAGCAACTACTTAACCTTAACCCCACATACAGCTAGTCCACTTTAGCCAAACGGGACATGTGCTGAGTACGTTGATGTGTACTCACCCTTGCTTTACAAACCACCCCCACCCCAGGTTGTCCCCACTGTATTCAGTGCTCAGGAGGAGATGCTGGCAACATGGAGGACTTTGAGGAGTTCTAGGACTATGACGAGTTCTAGTTTTTCTTAGTGGAAAGCCCCCAGTCAGCTGCCTATGTAGGCCTTATCTACTACATTTCGTATTTCCGCACTTTGATGATATTAATGACTATGCTATGTATTAGACTCTGTGGATGTCTTGGACATCTTATTGTAATAAAAGTACCTTTTCGCTATTTATTTTGAGCAATGTGTGATGATGTCCAATTATGTAATCGCTGTGTACGTGAGTTTCTGATCCTGGCACATACATTTGCCTTCTAAAATCCGGTGTGACATAAGTGGTATCAAATCCTTGCTGACTGTAGGACCGCTAACCTAGACTAGAATTGTCGCCCTAAGGAATATAGACACCTACTCTTACCTTGATCTTTAGTGTCATTTCAAAAGTTGGTCATCTTGACCAATTCTATGTTATTACTCATCTTACAAAATTTTGTCTCACTTTTCTTTCCGTTTACTTGTTGGTCATATAATTCTACTCTCACTCTTGTGCTTACGATGTCTTTTGTAGATGGCTCGTATTAGATGCACTACACGTAAGTCAGTGATCCCCTTTTTGCCTTCTCACCTGGCAGAGCACCCACTGTGCCGCACGGTGACAGGTCAATCTAGCCACCTGGAGAGACTGCATCGTCGCCTACATGAGGAGAAGGAGCACCGACGCTAGGAGCAGGAGTAGCAGGACTCTTCCCCCTCGCCTCAACAGGAGGTGGAGTCTGGGAGGCAGCCTTCCCCTTCACCTCAGCCAAAGATGCCCCCTGCACCACCACAGGGCATCCCGACTGCTGGAAGAGACCCTGGCGGAGACGAAGACGACGACAACGACGGTGGCAGTTTGAGCCACAGCACATAGCTCTCGGAGGAGCAAGAGCCTGAGGGATGGATCGCTAGACCCATCACTGGCGACGTCGCTCGCGAGTGTCACTTCCATGACGCTCTCGATACCTTGTTGCGTTGGGCATTCGACCGACACACTTGGTCCATCGAGTACCGTTGTGTAGTCTACCAGCATCGTCGCGGGTTATATCCGGACTAGTGGGAGGCTACTTGTTTGGTGCGCCGTTCAGACAATGATCTCCAGGGTGCAGAGGCCTTCTCAGAGTACTATTCTATCACTGAGAGGGATACTGCCGAGGCAGCCATGCAGGATGCTGCACGATGTGCGCTTTCGTAGTATTGCTCGTTGTTCAGCGGAGTAGCTGACGGCCTCGACCTAAAGTACTACCCTCGTCATTCGACTGACAATGCTGGAAGTGTGATTGTCTCGCCCGTTGGTGAGGGAAATCCTAGGATGGACAACATGATCAACCTGGCTGCCGTGCTCAACACCGAGCTGGACCACGCCCTTGACGAGTTGGGCAAGGTTCGGGCGGAAGTTACAGAATTGCGTGCTAAGTGCGCAGTGCGCCACTATTTGGATGGTGGTTCTCCCGCCCCTGTCGGGATTCAGCACCCTTACTGTTTGCCGCCCCATGGTCGCTTTGATTACGGTACCCCTGAATTGTAACACCCCTGGTGTTACTATAACTAAAACTTGAGCATGACATCATAAGCATTAGCATTGCATATGTGTGACATACCTAGAGTGCATTCACTAGGCAAAAATTTCAAACAAGTTGTATTGTTTTAATGTTTTTGCAAATGGAACCCTGGTTAATGGACTTAACCCTAAATAGTGGTTAAAGGGGGTAAAACTTAACCCAAGTTAAGAAAACCTAAAGCTTTAGGGTAAAAGTCATAAAATGACCCTAAGAATAAACTTGAATCACTTTTATACCTCTGGGATACCAGAAACCCTAATTGGAATCCTAGAAACCCTGAAACCAAACCCTAGGGGCTTATGTGCAAAATTGATGCACATTTGGACTGAAGTGCAAAAACCAAGTTAATAAAGTATCTTAAGTCACTTGGTTCACTGAGGTGTGAAGTTGGAACCCAAACCCTAAGTTTTGGACCAATTTGCAAAAAGTACCACTTGATCTCTATTTCATTCTAAGTCTGAAATTCAGATTTATGGGCTCAACTTTTGAGCCTTGTAGCTCTCAAAATATAGGGTTTTTGCCCTAGGTTACCACATCAAATTGGTAGCTCAATCATAGGAGAACAACTTTGCTTAAGAAGGAAAGCATAGTTGTTAAGAGAAATATTGAGATAATTGAGCTTGAAGTTGGACTGTCAGGTTATTAGGTCTGAATTTTCAGACAGACAGTGTAATCACTACGACTTTGAGCATAAATTCAACTAGGATCAAGCAGGAATCTGTTCATGGCAGCTATGACAAACTTGTAGCTGGTTAGTAGCTCTATAACTTTGCTGCAGAGTTTGGTATGTGTTGCCATACAGATTTGGAAGAAAATCATGTTCAAAAATGGTCTGTCAGGTCAACTGCATACACTCCGATGGTACAGTAGCTGAAATGGATGAGATCGCCAGCGCACTGTCCTCACCGCCGACGACTCCCTCCGCTGTGATTCGTGCTGTCGCCGTCAGAATTCACGCTCGGGGTGGATGGATAACCTCTCGGGTAAAATAATCTCTGCCGCCGGTGAGCTGGAGGTCACTCCGGTGACTCACCGTCGTCTCCCCCTTCTGCTTTGCGGTTGGAGTGATAGGCACGCCGGTGATCGTCGTCGCTCGGTCTTGCGCCGCGTGTCTGCCCCTTTCCACCGCATCGCCGTGACTCGCCCTTGCTCCTCGTTGATCGCCGGAGCAAGTGCCACGGTGCTGGACACCCAGCCACTGCACCAGTACCCTTCTTCCTCCTCCGACCGCCGCGCGTTGTCGCTCGATTCCTCGGCCACCGACGTTGAGCCCTATAAATTGAAGCCCCCACTAGCTTCGCAACATCATCACCCACCTAGCCACCGTGAATCGCTAGCAATCGTGCACCAGTGCGCTTGAATTTCGGTTTTTCCCCAAATCAAATTTCCGCCAACCGAAATCGACCTCACCGCGGCCAGCCCTCCACATGTCTGCTCATACCCTCTTTGTTCCTGTTCTAGCATCTGTGCATGTTAGTGATGCTCGCCGACCCACGCAATTGAACTAGAAACCCTCTGGTCGCTGGGAACATGGTTATCTCGCCACAACATTCTCGGTCACTGTGACCAGAACACACCACTTGATCATTAGCGCAATTAAATTGGGGGAAATACTCCCTTGGTCTTGAATTGGGTTTAGTCTAAAGTTAGGCGCCGGTCACTGCCCCAATCGGCCGGCGTAGGACCTCGCCGGAGCGCAGCCGTGCGTGAACGACGTCGTGGGTGGGTCGGGTGAAGAAATAGAACTTCAGGGGTATTTCTGCAAAGCGTCAGTGACTTGCTTAAACAGTGAGCGACCCTGTTCTCAGTTAGTAACAACCTCGGGGCTCGATCTGCAAAACCGCCAGGGCGCGGGGCGCGCGGGCGCGCTTTCCCTCTGGACCTGGGCCGCCTGTGCTGGATTCGGCCCAGTACTGTTTAAATGTTTTTCTTTTTCTTTTATCACCAGAGCCAAAACAAATATAGAAAAAGGTATAAAAATGCTAAAATTGTGAAACTAATTTTCCTAGATTTGTTATTTTCCATAGTATTTAATAAAAATAAGTTTATGATTTTTAGTGGAAGTAAGAAATTTTAGGGTATTTAAAGTAGCTAAAAGTCTTGGTTATAGATTTTTAGAAAATAATTGATAAGTCCTAAAATGCCCAAAATTTTTATATGAGTGTTATATACTATTTAGAGACCTTGGGTAGAGTTTGAATTGATTTGGACCTTGTTTGATCACTAGAACCCAAAACCACCCCCCCTGCCCTATGAACTCCTTTACCGACTCCGGAAACCCTAAGTTCCCGGAACTCCGTGAAGGCAAGTTGTATTCAAGACATAAATAATAAGTTTATGTTATCTTTGCATCCTCATGAGCATCCCATGGCATCCATTCTTATACTTATGTATGGTTATGATTAGAATGTGAAGAAGAGGTAGAAGTCCCCGAAGACAGGATACCACCACCTTCGGAATCCCAGGCCGGGAATAGTTTCTACTTCGATATCTGTGGATCCGAACCCGAATCACCTGTAAACGAAGGCAAGCCCCAGTGCATTTACCACCTCCCTTGCTATTTCAAAATCTTTCTCACTTGATTGCTGCATTAGGTGATAGGAGTTGCTTGATAAAACCATTCCTGCATTACCTTCCTTGAATTTGATTACCTTCCTTGATCACCTGTTTTACAAAAGCTTTTTGATGCTTAGCTTTGCTTTAGAAAAACAAAAGGTTTTGTTTTTACAAAATATGATGTGGCAAAAGTGGGTGGGATGTTTTTCGAAAATAAAACTTGATGATGGATCTATCAAAGGCCTTGATAGGTTCAACATCGGAAAAGATGTACCTCTGCCAGGTACCAACTTTGGGTTTGAAATGATTAAGCTGAGACCGGGCGAGTGACTTGCACGAGAAGAGAGTCTCGGTGTAGTGTCTCCGTCTGAGTCGATTAAGGACCGTCTCGATGTAGGCTTGTTGATCGAGGACCCTTTAGCTGGTCACATGCCTCGTCATGGGTAAGCCTTGCCTCGGGCAGACTAAGGCCGGAATAAGACAACACGAGATGGGCGTGGAGCGGTGGCGAGAGTAGCGTGTACCCTCCGTGGCAAGAGGCTGGACGGTGGTGTATCTGTGCTCTCGGTCTGCGTGAACCTGATCCGGTCTTAAGAACCCCGGTGGCGGGTTGACATATGCAAGGGTTAAGTGCTACATATGTCGTGTGATTGGAGATCCTCAGCTGAGTATAATCGATTCGGATCGCCGTACCTTCGCGGTCATGAAGACTTGGTCACTACCCTACACGTAGTATTCCACTAAAGACGATGGGCTCTTGTTGAGAAATTGGCTAGTACAGGACCAGTGATTGAACTAGGGTAGAAAGAACTCTAGTGCAGGTAATTTTACTTAACTTGACAAATAAAACTGGATTTTTAAGGATCCACTTTAGTAAGCATTTCTGCAAAAACAGAGTCTTTGAATATTGAAAAGCCTTACCTTGACTCCCATATAACCAGCATACCCTTGAGAGTCTTTTTTTAGTCGGGTAAGACTTGCTGAGTATTCCATACTCAGGGTTTATCCCTTCGTTGTTTTTAGGTGAGGAAGTAGCAGACTTTTGCTGCTTCTGTACCAAGGTGGTTCCAAAAGAAGAAAATCAAGACTGATGTGCGAGAGGACTCGGTCCTCCACCTAGGATCTTTTGCTTTTGTCTTCTCGGGAGGAGTTTGTGCCTCCCTGGTTTGTATAATATTACTTCTATGCACTCACTTTAGTCTGGTCTGTAATAAAAATAACTTAAGCTTGCTTCTGAAATAAATGTAAGATTATGTAATTCGCTTCCGCATTTTCTTTATCTCCGATGTTCTGTAATGTCTACAAGATGGGTGAGACGTTCCTGGTAAGGTAAGGAAAGATACCGAACTTGTCAAGTAGTTCAGGGGCACCTACAGGGTTGTCTGATGTCTGTGAGACAAGGACAACTGTAGGTGGGCCTAATTACTTAGGAGGTTCCGTCACAGCTGGTATCGGAGCGTAGCCCTTCTTGGCAGATATTATGAGGCATCTTCAAAAGGATTTTCAAGAGTCTTACCTAAAAATTCTTTTCTCCTCTTACCTAAGTATTCTGAAGAAGTCTATCTTAAAGACCAGATAGGAAGAGTGCAACATATAGAAGGTTGAATCGACTAAGGTTGATTCTGTAATTATACATGCATCATGCTAAGAATCATACTAATAACATTTTCCCCCTTAGAAAAGATGCCGCCACGTACCAGGCTAACGGCACGCAAGTCCACGGGACCAATTGGGGTGCCTCGGCATCAATTGGCTCCCCGACATGAAAGCGGCAGCAGTGGAAGTAACGACCCTATCGGAGACCTTGAAGCTCGTGTGAGTCGACTTCAAGCAGCGCTTCAACATAGGACTGATGCTTGGGTCGCTGACGGTGATAGAATCAACGAACTGAGAAGGGACATCCGACACTTGCAGGATCAACTCGCTGATCGAGACTTAGCTCTTGACTGGGCCGTCCAGTCTCGTTTGCTAATGTGTGCTAAGGAAGCAAGGGCTCAGGCCCGAGTTAAAGAACTTAGCTCGACTGTTGATAACCTGCAGGTTTACTGCAACACGTTGCACGAGGAAGTCCATATATTATACTCACAACTACACCCAAGTGAGCCTGCACAACCTGCTGAGGCAGAAGCTGGACCATCTCACGTTGCGGGACGTGCGCTGGGTGGGGAGTTAGACCTTTTTGAGCCCCCTCCTTCTTTGAGGTTGGTTGATGTCTGGACTCCCACACCTGAAGATGAAGCCGCCAAGACTGATGGCAAGCAGGAATAAAGGTGTAATAGAAGTAGAGTAGTGTATGGTAGGGTATTGTAGGGTGTACTCTTGTATAATGGGTATTGTATCCTGTTATGTAATATCGAGTCTGTATCATTACTTTTTATAGTAATGTAAAATGGAAGGTTTTCTCTGGCACATTATGTTTACTTCAAATGTTTTTGCCACAGATGCCGACCAGGACTCGAGGACAGGATGCAGCAGGAACTTCTGGGGGACGGGATGCTACCCCAAACCCACCTCCAGTTCCTCCCACGTTAGCCGAGGCGATCGCCGCCTTGGTGAATGCCACCGCCGATAATACCCGCTTCCTTAGGGAAATGGCGGGTCAGCAGCAGTTCCAGCAGCAAGCAGCAAGAGGTTATCCGCAGGGTCCTCGTGAGACCACTTATCTGGATTTCTCGGAAACTCGTCCACCTCTATTCGTCAAGGCAGAAGATCCCCTAGAAGCTGACGAGTGGATTCGGGTTATCGAGCAAAAGTTTGGTCTTCTTCGTTGCTCAGAGACGCAAAAGCCGTTGTTCGCCGCACAATAGCTCCGTGGTCCTGCCAGTACCTGGTGGGGAAATTTTATGGCTATTCAACCTGACAACCATCAAGTCACCTGGAACGAGTTTAAAGCAGCTTTCCGTGAACATTACATCCCCGAAGGAGTGCTGCATATGAAACAAGAGGAGTTTATGAAGTTACAACAGGGCGGAGATACCATTACTCAATATCTCAACAAATTCAATCACCTGTCGCAGTATGCTATCGACCAGGTGAATACGGATTTAAAGAAGAAGAACTGTTTTATGCGGGGACTGAATGATCGGCTACAAAGGAAAATGGCCACATGTATAGACCTCACATATGGAAAGGCTGTCAGCACGGCCTTATCTGTTGAAGCCAAGTATACAAATTCTGGAAAGAATAAGGGATTCGGTGGTGAGAGGCCTAATCAGGGCCAGGCGAAGAAACCACGGTTTGTGATTCGACCCTCAAACCAAAATCGCCCTTTTTCTCGTCCACCTTCATTTCCCTTCAAACAGCCTATCATTATCCGCCCCAATAATATCCCCACTACCCCAAAACAGCCGGGTGCCCCAGGCACTCGATTTCCTGCCTTGCCTAGTTCTTCAACTGGGTGCTTTAATTGCGGCAAGTCGGGACATTTTATCAAAGACTGCCCATATCCTAGGCAAAACCAATCTAATGCTTCGCAAGGATCTGGGAAATCAGTTCAGCCAAAAGGAAATGCTATGGGGAAGAATACGAAGAAAACGGGGCGTGTATATTACACTCAAGTGGCTACTACACCGGAAGGAGAGCCGGTGATGATGGGTACGTTTCCCGTGGCCAGTCACCCAGCAATTATTCTTTTTGATTCTGGTGCTTCACATACATTTATTAGCAAGAAGTTTGTGGAACAACATCATATTGCATACCATGAATCAAAGGAGGGATTTAAAATTCATTCACCTGGGGGACACATTTATACTAAAGAAGTGGCCTATGGAGTGCCAGTAACAATGGCCGGACGGAACTTTCCTGCTAACATGATTGTTCTGAAGGGCCAGGATATAGATGTAATTTTGGGAATGAATTGGTTAACCCAACACAAGGCAATTCTCAACACTGAACTCAGAACCGTCAGGTTGAGCTATAACCAAGAAGAGATTTTCTTGACTCTCCCCGCAACCAATCCAGCCAAAGCTTCTGGTAGAGTCTATGAAGCCATTATACCGGAGATCAAGAACATTCCGGTAGTATGTGAGTTTCCAGATGTATTTCCGGAAGATTTGCCTGGACTACCCCCTGAAAGAGATGTAGAATTCGTAATTGAGCTAAAGCCCGGTACGGCTCCTATCTCCCGAAGATCGTACCGCATGCCCCCTAATGAGTTAGCGGAACTGAAGATTCAATTGCAAGATCTATTGAATAAGGGATTCATCCGGCCAAGCTCGTCCCCGTGGGGTTGTCCCGCCATTTTTATTAAGAAGAAGGATCAAACCTTGAGAATGTGCGTGGATTATCGACCCCTAAATGAGGTCACTATCAAGAATAAGTACCCCCTTCCCAGGATCGACATCTTATTTGATCAGCTGACTGGGGCGAGGGTATTTTCCAAAATTGATCTCAGGTCGGGCTATCATCAAATCCGTATTCGGCCCGAGGATATACCGAAGACCGCGTTTACTACGCGGTATGGATTGTTTGAATACTTGGTAATGTCTTTCGGGCTCACAAATGCTCCTGCCCATTTCACTTATCTAATGAACTCGGTGTTCATGCCCGAGTTGGACAAATTCGTGGTAGTCTTCATCGACGATATCTTGATATATTCTAAGAATGAAGAGGACCATGCTCAGCATTTACGGATTGTATTGACGCGCCTCAGGGAACACCAGCTTTATGCCAAGTTCAGCAAGTGCGCATTCTGGCTGGAAGAAATTCAATTTTTGGGGCACGTGTTATCAGCTAAAGGAATTGCGGTAGATCCTAGCAAGGTCAAAGATATTCTGGAGTGGAAACCCCCAACAACTGTTCACCAAGTCCGGAGTTTTCTTGGACTAGCTGGGTATTATCGCAGATTCATACCAGATTTTTCTAAGCTTGTGAAGCCAATCACAAGTTTGTTAAAGAATGACATTAAGTTCAATTGGTCTTCTAAGTGCAATGAAGCCTTTGAGCAATTGAAGACACTATTGACCACTGCTCCGGTATTAGCTCAACCGGACATCACTAAACCTTTTGATGTATATTGTGATGCATCTGGCAGTGGGCTCGGCTGTGTACTGATGCAAGAGGGCCGAGTGATCGCGTATGCTTCAAGGCAGTTGCGCCGACATGAGGAGCACTATCCAACTCATGATCTGGAGCTAGCTGTTGTGGTTCATGCCCTAAAGATTTGGCGTCACTATCTGCTGGGAAATATCTGTCACATATATACAGATCATAAAAGTTTGAAGTACATCTTCACCCAATCAGAGTTAAATATGAGGCAAAGACGATGGCTTGAGCTCATTAAAGACTATGAACTGGAGATCCATTATCACCCAGGCAAGGCCAATGTGGTGGCAGATGCATTGAGTCGTAGGACTTCCTGCCACTGTCTTATGGCGAAGACCTTCGAGAACACCTTGTGTCAGGAAATGGAAAAGCTAAACCTGGGAATCATCCAACAAGGGACTCTAAATCAGTTAAAGCTTGAGTCAAACATCTTGCAAAGAATAATTGATGCTCAAAAGGATAATCTGGGTATGAAGCACATACGAGAAAAGATAAGGGCTGGAACAGCCAAGTGTTTCAAAGAAGACGATCAAGGTGTGATATGGTTTAAAAACCGCATAGTTGTGCCAAAGAACGAAGAGCTCCGCCAGCAAATTCTGGATGAAGCACACCTTAGTCGCTATTCTATTCATCCCGGAAGCACTAAGATGTACCAAGATTTAAAGCAACATTACTGGTGGACAAAAATGAAGATTGAAATTGCACGCTATGTGGCTAAGTGTGACACCTGCAGACGTGTCAAGGCCATACACATGAAAACTGCTGGTCCATTACAATCCTTGCCAATCCCAACATGGAAATGGGAAGACATCAGTATGGACTTTATTGTGGGACTACCCAGGACAGCAAAAGGGTATGACTCCATCTGGGTTATCATCGATCGACTTACAAAGGTCGCCCACTTTCTCCCGATCAAGGTAAAATATCACGTCAATGTCTATGCTGAGTTGTACATCGCCCGTATTCTCAGTTTACATGGTATCCCAAAGACTATAGTGTCGGATCGTGGACCACAATTTGTATCTAAATTCTAGGAAGAACTTAATAAATTCCTGGGTACTAAACTGCTCCACAGTTCGGCCTATCATCCTCAAACCAGTGGACAAACTGAGAGAGTGAACCAAATACTTGAAGATATGCTACGGGCATGTGTCCTGGATTTCTCACTAAAATGGGATGAATGTCTACCTTTAGCGGAGTTTTCATATAATAATAGCTACCAAGAAAGTATCAAGATGGCACCCTTTGAAGCTTTATATGGACGACGGTGTCGGACTCCGCTAAATTGGTCTGAACCTGGAGAAAGATACTTCTTTAGACCTGATATGGTGAAAGAGGTTGAGGAAAAGGTTCAGAGAATTATCCATAATATGAAGAAAGCTCAAGCACGGCAAAAGAGTTATGCAGACAAACGGCGAATGCCCTTATATTTCCTGGAAGGAGACTATGTCTACTTGAAGGTCTCACCAATGAAGGGCGTATCGCGTTTCGGAGTTAAAGGAAAACTTGCACCACGATATATTGGTCCTTTTCTTATTCTGGAAAGATATGGGCCAGTGGCGTATCGACTTCAGCTCCCCGAAACATTGTCTGCTGTGCACAATGTGTTCCACGTGTCACAATTGAAGAAGTGTCTTCGGGTTCCTGATCGAACCGTTGAAGTGACTGATGTTGTCCTGGAACCAGATTTAACATACTCGGAACATCCTATTCGAGTTCTGGATCAAAAGGACAGGGTCACCCGAAGAAAGACTCTCAAGTTCTACAAGATACAGTGGAACCAGCATTCGGAAGATGAGGCTACATGGGAAACCCAAGACTTCTTAGATAAGAATTTCCCAGGCTTTTTAGCCTCATGTAAATTGTAAAGTCTGTATAGCTGTGTGATAAAGAAGTAACCCCCACATCACCCCTGCCTTGTACCAAAATTAAGGAAATAAAAATGTGAAGCGTTTCCTTTACCATTACTTACCCTAGGATTTTTAATCTCGGGACGAGATTCTTTTATGGGGGGAAGGATGTAACACCCCTGGTGTTACTATAACTAAAACTTGAGCATGACATCATAAGCATTAGCATTGCATATGTGTGACATACCTAGAGTGCATTCACTAGGCAAAAATTTCAAACAAGTTGTGTTGTTTTAATGTTTTTGCAAATGGAACCCTGGTTAATGGACTTAACCCTAAATAGTGGTTAAAGGGGGTAAAACTTAACCCAAGTTAAGAAAACCTAAAGCTTTAGGGTAAAAGTCATAAAATGACCCTAAGAATAAACTTGAATCACTTTTATACCTCTGGGATACCAGAAACCCTAATTGGAATCCTAGAAACCCTGAAACCAAACCCTAGGGGCTTATGTGCAAAATTGATGCACATTTGGACTAAAGTGCAAAAACCAAGTTAATAAAGTATCTTAAGTCACTTGGTTCACTGAGGTGTGAAGTTGGAACCCAAACCCTAAGTTTTGGACCAATTTGCAAAAAGTACCACTTGATCTCTATTTCATTCTAAGTCTGAAATTCAGATTTATGGGCTCAACTTTTGAGCCTTGTAGCTCTCAAAATATAGGGTTTTTGCCCTAGGTTACCACATCAAATTGGTAGCTCAATCATAGGAGAACAACTTTGCTTAAGAAGGAAAGCATAGTTGTTAAGAGAAATATTGAGATAATTGAGCTTGAAGTTGGACTGTCAGGTTATTAGGTCTGAATTTTCAGACAGACAGTGTAATCACTACGACTTTGAGCATAAATTCAACTAGGATCAAGCAGGAATCTGTTCATGGCAGCTATGACAAACTTGTAGCTGGTTAGTATCTCTATAACTTTGCTGCAGAGTTTGGTATGTGTTGCCATACAGATTTGGAAGAAAATCATGTTCAAAAATGGTCTGTCAGGTCAACTGCATACACTCCGATGGTACAGTAGCTGAAATGGATGAGATCGCCAGCGCACTGTCCTCACCGCCGACGACTCCCTCCGCTGTGATTCGTGCTGTCGCCGTCAGAATTCACGCTCGGGGTGGATGGATATCTCTCGGGTAAAATAATCTCTGCCGCCGGTGAGCTGGAGGTCACTCCGGTGACTCACCGTCGTCTCCCCCTTCTGCTTTGCGGTTGGAGTGATAGGCACGCCGGTGATCGCCGTCGCTCGGTCTTGCGCCGCGTGTCTGCCCCTTTCCACCGCATCGCCGTGACTCGCCCTTGCTCCTCGTTGATCGCCGGAGCAAGTGCCACGGTGCTGGACACCCAGCCACTGCACCAGTACCCTTCTTCCTCCTCCGACCGCCGCGCGTTGTCGCTCGATTCCTCGGCCACCGACGTTGAGCCCTATAAATTGAAGCCCCCACTAGCTTCGCAACATCATCACCCACCTAGCCACCGTGAATCGCTAGCAATCGTGCACCAGTGCGCTTGAATTTCGGTTTTTCCCCAAATCAAATTTCCGCCACCCGAAATCGACCTCACCGCGGCCAGCCCTCCACAGGTCTGCTCATACCCTCTTTGTTCCTGTTCTAGCATCTGTGCATGTTAGTGATGCTCGCCGACCCACGCAATTGAACTAGAAACCCTCTGGTCGCCGGGAACATGGTTATCTCGCCACAACATTCTCGGTCACTGTGACCAGAACACACCACTTGATCATTAGCGCAATTAAATTGGGGGAAATACTCCCTTGGTCTTGAATTGGGTTTAGTCTAAAGTTAGGCGCCGGTCACTGCCCCAATCGGCCGGCGTAGGACCTCGCCGGAGCGCAGCCGTGCGTGAACGACGTCGTGGGTGGGTCGGGTGAAGAAATAGAACTTCAGGGGTATTTCTGCAAAGCGTCAGTGACTTGCTTAAACAGTGAGCGACCCTGTTCTCAGTTAGTAACAACCTCGGGGCTCGATCTGCAAAACCGCCAGGGCGCGGGGCGCGCGGGCGCGCTTTCCCTCTGGACCTGGGCCGCCTGTGCTGGATTCGGCCCAGTACTGTTTAAATGTTTTTCTTTTTCTTTTATCACCAGAGCCAAAACAAATATAGAAAAAGGTAGAAAAATGCTAAAATTGTGAAACTAATTTTCCTAGATTTGTTATTTTCCATAGTATTTAATAAAAATAAGTTTATGATTTTTAGTGGAAGTAAGAAATTTTAGGGTATTTAAAGTAGCTAAAAGTCTTGGTTATAGATTTTTAGAAAATAATTGATAAGTCCTAAAATGCCCAAAATTTTTATATGAGTGTTATATACTATTTAGAGACCTTGGGTAGAGTTTGAATTGATTTGGACCTTGTTTGATCACTAGAACCCAAAACCACCCCCCCTGCCCTATGAACTCCTTTACCGACTCCGGAAACCCTAAGTTCCCGGAACTCCGTGAAGGCAAGTTGTATTCAAGACATAAATAATAAGTTTATGTTATCTTTGCATCCTCATGAGCATCCCATGGCATCCATTCTTATACTTATGTATGGTTATGATTAGAACATGAAGAAGAGGTAGAAGTCCCCGAAGACAGGACACCACCACCTTCGGAATCCCAGGCCGGGAATAGTTTCTACTTCGATATCTGTGGATCCGAACCCGAATCACCTGTAAATGAAGGCAAGCCCCGGTGCATTTACCACCTCCCTTGCTATTTCAAAATCTTTCTCACTTGATTGCTGCATTAGGTGATAGGAGTTGCTTGATAAAACCATTCCTGCATTACCTTCCTTGAATTTGATTACCTTCCTTGATCACCTGTTTTACAAAAGCTTTTTGATGCTTAGCTTTGCTTTAGAAAAACAAAAGGTTTTGTTTTTACAAAATATGATGTGGCAAAAGTGGGTGGGATGTTTTTCGAAAATAAAACTTGATGATGGATCTATCAAAGGCCTTGATAGGTTCAACATCGGAAAAGATGTACCTCTGCCAGGTACCAACTTTGGGTTTGAAATGATTAAGCTGAGACCGGGCGGGTGACTTGCACGAGAAGAGAGTCTCGGTGTAGTGTCTCCGTCTGAGTCGATTAAGGACCGTCTCGATGTAGGCTTGTTGATCGAGGACCCTTTAGCTGGTCACATGCCTCGTCATGGGTAAGCCTTGCCTCGGGCAGACTAAGGCCGGAATAAGACAACACGAGATGGGCGTGGAGCGGTGGCGAGAGTAGCGTGTACCCTCCGTGGCAAGAGGCTGGACGGTGGTGTATCTGTGCTCTCGGTCTGCGTGAACCTGATCCGGTCTTAAGAACCCCGGTGGCGGGTTGACATATGCAAGGGTTAAGTGCTACATATGTCGTGTGATTGGAGATCCTCAGCTGAGTATAATCGATTCGGATCGCCGTACCTTCGCGGTCATGAAGACTTGGTCACTACCCTACACGTAGTATTCCACTAAAGACGATGGGCTCTTGTTGAGAAATTGGCTAGTACAGGACCAGTGATTGAACTAGGGTAGAAAGAACTCTAGTGCAGGTAATTTTACTTAACTTGACAAATAAAACTGGATTTTTAAGGATCCACTTTAGTAAGCATTTCTGCAAAAACAGAGTCTTTGAATATTGAAAAGCCTTACCTTGACTCCCATATAACCAGCATACCCTTGAGAGTCTTTTTTTTAGTCGGGTAAGACTTGCTGAGTATTCCATACTCAGGGTTTATCCCTTCGTTGTTTTTAGGTGAGGAAGTAGCAGACTTTTGCTGCTTCTGTACCAAGGTGGTTCCAAAAGAAGAAAATCAAGACTGATGTGCGGGAGGACTCGGTCCTCCACCTAGGATCTTTTGCTTTTGTCTTCTCGGGAGGAGTTTGTGCCTCCCTGGTTTGTATAATATTACTTCTATGCACTCACTTTAGTCTGGTCTGTAATAAAAATAACTTAAGCTTGCTTCTGAAATAAATGTAAGATTATGTAATTCGCTTCCGCATTTTCTTTATCTCCGATGTTCTGTAATGTCTACAAGATGGGTGAGACGTTCCTGGTAAGGTAAGGAAAGATACCGAACTTGTCAAGTAGTTCAGGGGCACCTACAGGGTTGTCTGATGTCTGTGAGACAAGGACAACTGTAGGTGGGCCTAATTACTTGGGAGGTTCCGTCACATGAATGTAGGACCCAGATAGATTTGGATCCATAGATCGACAGAGTCGGAGTCTGTAATAATGCTTATGTCAGTGTCTTAGTCTTAGTTAGTCTTAGTTAGAGTTAGTTTGCTTATTATATGTCTTGATGCTTGTCGTGATGAACTTGTAATGAAGTTGGATCTTTGTAATGATTGTCATCAAGGTGTGGGCATCCCCTGCAACTTGGTGTAGTTATTAATAAAGTCAGTTATTTAGTTGGACAACCTATTTACTTCCACTTTCCTCTTTATCTAAGAAGTTGTGTTGGGAGTCAGTGAAGATGACCAATTGTTCAGTGCTATGAAGATTTCCATATATCTTTTGTTACGCTGAAGGACTACAGAGTCGGATCTGATATGTGTGTGCTTTCTACAGATGTCTGAGGACATGTGCCGAGGTGCAAGGCGTGCTCAGCAGGAGCAGCAAGACCCCTAGGAAGATGTAGCTCAACAGCAGTTGCCACCACCACCCTCGATGACCATTGAGCAGATGTTCCTGATGCAGACCTAAGCAGTCCAAGCGATTGGTCAGACCGTAGCAGCGATGCAGCAGGTGCAGCAACAACCACCCGCACCTCAACCTCAGGTGCAAGTCCAGATGCCACAGGCGCCCAGAGACAAGCGAGCAGAAGTCATGAGGGGCCATCCCCCTGTCTTTGCCCATTCTGTAGATCCCATGGACGCCGAAGATTGGTTGCGTACCGTGGAACGTGAGTTGCACACTGCTCAGTGCAACAATCGTGAGAAGGTGCTGTATGGACCCTGTCAGCTAAGAGGAGTAGCACAGTCTTGGTGGGAGTCTTACCTCGCCACCCATGCCGACCCTGAAGCCATCACCTATAGGAATTCAGGGATAACTTCCGTAGTTACCATGTACTCGAGGGACTGATGATAGTAAGGAAGGAGGAAATCCTAGCGTTGAAGCAAGGTCCGTTGTTCGTCAGTGAGTATAGGGACAAGTTTCTGCAGCTATCACATTATGCACCAGAAGATGTCACCATTCAAAGCACTTTATGGGAGAAATTGTAGAACTCCGTTGCATTGGGACCAACCCGGCGAAAGGCAGGTGTTCGGTCCGGATATTTTGCTTGAAGCTGAAGAGAACAACAGAATGGTTCGAGAGAATCTGAAGACAACATAGTCTAGACAGTGAAGCTATGCTGACACCTGAAGAAGAGAACTGAGTTTCAAAGTGGAAGATTAGGTCTACTTGAAGGTGTCACCGATTAGAGGAATCAAAAGATTCGGAGTCAAGGGCAAGCTAGCACCTTGATACATCGGACCATACCAGATTCAAGCAAGACGTGGAGAAATGGCATATCAACTCAGCTTACCAGAGAATCTGTCAGTTGTGCACGATGTGTTCCATTTGTCCCAGCTGAAGAAATATTTGAGATTGCTAGAAGAGCAGTTGCCAATAGAGGACGTTGAAGTTCAAGAAGATCTGACGTATATTGAGAAGCCAACTCAAATTCTGGAGACAACAGATCGAGTCACTCGGAGGAGCACCATCCGGATGTGCAAAGTCAAATGGGGCCATCACTCAGAAGAAGAAGCAACCTGGGAAAGAGAACATGATTTGAAAGCCAAGTACCCTGAACACTTTTCTAGCCAACCCTGAATCTCGAGAGCGAGATTCTTTTTAAGGGGGATAGGTCTGTAACACCCTGAATTTGGGGGTATAAAATTTCTTTCTAAGTATCTACCAAATTCAGGTGTTACTCTTCTCCCTCTCTTTTTCTTTTTGGTAGAATTATCTTAATTAGTGAGGGATTAATTATTTTATTTTGTTAAAACAATATGAGTCATGAAATGTTGCATCATGCTGAGCTCCAAAAATTCTTTGAATTGTTGCACATGTTTGATTTAATTTGAAATTGAAACTTGGTTTGAATTTGAATTGAAAACCCTAAAGAAAATAAATAGAAAAGGCATTAAAAATTCTAGGAAAAAGGAAAAGCCATTTCGGCCCAAGCCAGCCCATCAGGCCAAGCCCCACGTGCGCTCGCGCTCGCGCGCCTGCTGCCCATCAGACCCCGCCTGTCGGCGCCAGCTAGCGCGCGTGCTCTCCTCTCTCTCTCTCTCTCGCCCGCTGCCTAGTGGGGCCAACTTGTCGGCGCCGACCTCACCTGTGCTCGAGCAACTTCTCTCACTATCCTGCGGGTCCCGCATGCCAGCCTAGCCACCCGTTCTCTCGTTCGCCCTCGCTGACCGGTGGGTCCCGTCTATCAGACCCTTCCCCTCCAAACCGCTCGTGCACGACCTGCACGTCGCCGTGGACTCCACGCCCACGACGCACGCTGAGGTCGCGCCCATCCCCACCCAGCCTTTTTCTAGCTATCTAGCACCCACTCGCCCTCCTCTTCCCTCATTCGCGCACCCGTAGCCCTCAGCTCTTGCCTTTCACCGTGCGCACGGCCCGGGGAGTTCAGCCGCCGTTCGCTGTGACTGCGCGCCCGGAGCTCGCCTCGTCTGTTGCCTCAGTAAGCTCAACCATGTCATCCGCAGCTCGGGACACCCTTTGGTTCACCCTCGTCCCCTCTGGTTCGCCTGGTCCACTCTCACCGGTTCACTGCCTCAGCTCCGCCGCCGTCGACCCATACCCTCACCATGCCCCGGCCACCGTTCGTGCGTTCCTGAGACTTCCCTCAAGGAAATCATCCCAGCCATGCCCTTATTTTCCCCTATCTTGCATTTACTTGCCCGCGATTGCTCGCCGGAGTACTCCCCGCTCCGTCGAGGACTCCCCTCCACCGTCTGGTCACCTTAGTCCCATTCCCACAAACCCGGCCCCGCCATAGTGTTCGTCAGGTCCTCCCCAACCTCTCCAGCTATTTAGACTGACCTCTCGCGCCCTAGGAGTCCCAGTCTGCCTCACCTCCGGCGACGGTGTTGTCGTGTCCACGGGGAGCGCCGCCTCTGGCTACCCGGCAAAGTTGAAATCCCCTAGTCGGACGACCCGATTTCAATTAAGCTAGCCCAAATCCCAACCGCCAGATCCGGATCTGACCTCTCTCCTCGCACTCTCTCACCCACGCCCTGTAGCTGGGGCCGGCCGGTCAGGCCGTCTCGCCCCAGGCCGCTAACAAACCCTGGCCCACTGGTCAACCCGTGCTCGCGTTCACGCGCGCGTCCGCTCGACCAGATCTAATTTGGGTCGTTGCTCATAGATCCAATGGCGGAGAATACCCCGTACCCCTTCGCGTGTGATTTTTGCTAAAGTGACCCTGAGTTCTCGGGTAATAGAACCCGCAGTCCTTAGACTTTACGCGCAGGCACGTGAACTCTTATAAACAGACCCTGCACTTTTAAATAATTACATAATTGGACCTATTTTTATATTTCAAACTTCAAAACTTGTTTATTTCATATCTTTTTCATATGAACTCTAAATTTAGTGATTCAGATTGCAAAATGTTCATAGGAATATTCACTGTTCAAATAAATTATGTTCATTCACAGTTTGTGCACTTTAATTTTATACCTAGACTATAGGTTAGTGTATGTGTTGAACTATTCACTTAATAAAATAAATCAGAAGAAACCCAAGTGGTTAATGGATATTTAATCTTGTGAGATTAATAATGTGTATTATATGAATTTATCTCTAGTTTAACTTTTATGTCTTATTAAAATGAATTGAATCAGGTTATGTAATCATGGACAACACTTGAAGAATAATCAACTACTAAATGAGATTAGTTCACCTTATAATTTAAACTCCCTTTTAGTGTTTATACATTTCCTTTTGAGATGTGTTCCATCGTTTGTACATGATTGATGTACTATTCATTTGTCATTTACCAAATGTATTGAATGTATGATCGCTTTATTTAGACAACGAGCAGCTCGTGGTTCCTAAATGTGTGGCTGAAGATCTTCCTGAGCAACAACCTGGTGAAGGCAAGTGTCCTCTGACCTATTATGTCCTACTTACTCTATAATTCACTGTCCCACATTACATTATTGAAACCTAAGGATTGACTATTTTGTATTTACTTATCCATGTGTACTTTTTGGGTTAATCATGGTTAGCTCATGCTATTGCTTCAACTTAATCAATGAACATGATGTGAACATTTATGATACGATGATGTTATCTCGATGATGATATTGTGATACTTTAGGGGACTCAGGCCATTTTCCTGAGTACCTCTCCGTAAGGACCTATTCGTGGAGTGACCACCCGGGATAACAGTGCAACCATGAGGGTGGAATGGGACGCCCTTAGCTGATTAATTAGATAAACCTGGGGGTGTAGTTGGCTTTGCCTAATGGCCGTCAAAGGGGGCCGGGGCATAGTGCTCGCTCTGCCAAGGGGGGGTGCAGAGGTTCATTCGATTTGGTTTTGTTAGTAACCCACCTTGGGGAGGTGTACTGCATTTGTACGATTGGCGAAACCTAACGAGGAGCTATGCACCAGGGGAGTCTTTGTAAAGGTTGCATAGTGTATCCCTGGCCATTCACCTCGGTAGTGAAGATCAGGTCTGTACAACCCAGGCCGGAAAGGGATCACGACTCGTGGGTAAAGTCTACAACCTCTGCAGAGTGTTAGAAACTGGTATATCAGTCGAGCTCACGGTTAAGAGCGGTCATGGGATCCTCTTTGATTAGAAGAACTTTGGTTAATTTTATGGTGATGGTTATAATTTTGAACTCTGGTATTTCCTCTTGGAGGAGGTACATTTGGGTAATATATGGGTTACTACTAAAATTTGGCTCTACTAATAGTAATAAATACTTGACAAACTAAAATCAACTGCTTAACCTTAACCCCACATACAGCTAGTCCACTTTAGCCAAGCGGGACATTTGTTGAGTACGTTGATGTGTACTCGCCCTTGCTTTACAAACCACCCCCTCCCAAGGTTGTCCCCATTGTATTCAGTGCTCAGGAGAAGATGCTGGCAACATGGAGGACTTTGAGGAGTTCTAGGATTACGACGAATTCTTGTTTTTCTTAGTGGCAAACCCCTAGTCAGCTGCCTGTGTAGGCCTTATCTACTATGTTTCGTATTTCGGCACTTTGATGATATTAATGACTATGCTACGTATTAGACTCTGTGGATGTCTTGGACATCTTATTGTAATAAAAGTACCTTTCCGCTATTTACTTTGAGCAATGTGTGATGATGTCCAATTATGTAATCGCTGTGTACGTGAGTTTCTGATCCTAGCACGTACATGGTTCGCATTCGGTTTGCCTTCTAAAACTGGGTGTGACAACACTACACATCTCTTGTTTTTCCCGTGGAGGCTACTGAAGAGGCAGTACCTACTGGTTTCTGGGTTTATTTGGTTGCTGAATTTGTGGATGATGCACGTGGTTTGTCGTCGGAGGAAGGCGGTGCTGCTGGTCGACTCGACGAGCGAGGTGGTGGTGGTGTAGGGCCAGTCGTGGACATAGTCATGCGCTGCTGCCATGGTGTAGATTTTCCTGCAGAAACATTAGACCTTGCCCTAGCATGTCGTCCCTGCACTTCCCTTTTAGCTTTGCAAGCAAGATGAAACAAACGGGTTACATTAGCATAATCTTTATAAGCAAGGATGTCCTTAATTTACCTATTTAACACACCGAAAAATCTAGCCATAGCAGGTTCCTCACCCTCCTCTATGTTATAATGCAGCATACCCATTTGTAATTCTCGATAACATTCTTCTACACTTTTAGCACCAAGTCTCAATTTGTAACACCCCAGGTGTTACCATGGCCATGGCACATTATGCACTAATGACTGTGATCACATGTGGGAGAGACTTGAGAAGAAGAGCATAAAACCTTGGGAACCATGTATTAACCAAGAATGTTAATGACCAAAAGCATTACCCAAGCATTTATGCAATTATCACCTTGGGCAAGAGAAGAATAAACCCTAGACCCTTCTTGAGCCCTTAACTCCCAAAACCCTGGTAAAGGGGGAAAGGTTAAGCAAATGTGCAAATCATGAGTTAACCCTTAGCCAAAGTTTAAGTAACATTATAATCTACAAAATACAGAGAGGAAACATTGCAAAAAGAACCCTTAAAGAACCCCAAATCCATTCCTTAAGTGGAGAGAGAGCTAGAGCTCTCTAATTCTTTCTAAGTCAAATTTTGAACCTAATCTAAAGATCCACCGTGTTCACTTAGTAAATGGCACCAAAACCACTTGAGTTGTATACCAAAAATGTGTCATACCACCTAAGGCACCCACTGGAAAAGTTTGAAACCGAGCCCAAGACGTTTGACAAGATTTGGCATGGCTTTTATCGCGAGGTGGGCAGAGGGACAAGCCAGATTTGGCGTCCGCAAATCTCCCTACCTAGGGCATATCTGCCATGGGGACTCACATATAAGAGATAGCCCTAGGTGCCAGGAGGAGGCCTGCGCCGGATTTTTTCCAAGATTCGCAAGCTTGCGATCTCGGCGAGCTGTTGAACACGGGCAGAAGAACACCTCCACGTGTTCGACGCGCTCTGAGCGCGCCAGAGCACGCCCACGCCCGACCCCGCGCGCCCCACGCCACACCAAGCCGTGCCCGTGCCCCTGCTCGCGCCCGCGCCTATAAAGCCTCCTCAGGCGTCGACCGTACTCCTCTGCGCACGCTCGACCTCACCGGAGCCAGAAACCACCGGCGTTTGCCCTGTAGACAGCGTGCCCGCGGCCACCCGATCCACCGCCACCGTAGACCGGCCAGCAGAGCCCTTCCCAGACACGCCCGACCCTCGGAAGAGACCGTGCATGCCTCGGTGAAGCTCCCCGGGCAAGGAATCTGACTTTGCCTCGCCGGAGAAGCTAGTCCACGGTCACCGGACTTCACCCGACTGCCGGTGAACGTAGACCGGGTAAGTCTCTGCACCATTTTTCGATTCCTTGCGCACATAGCCTCTACGTCATCCCGTGGAGCTCATCGTGCCGTTCAATTGAACTAGATCGCCGTGGTTCAGCCGGAACACCCGCCACCGACGAGATCACCCGCCTGCGCACGTGGACCGGTCGATTCCGGCCACCACCGCCGTCGAGCCGTACCTTGCTGTGACCGCCAGGGCCTCCCGAAGCCAACCCCGCCCCTCGCCGGACCTCTCTCACCGCCGGTAAGCCGCGCCGCCCTTTTCTTTCCCGCGGGTACTATTTGCATAATGGGAGGGACCTCGAGGAAGAAGAAGGAAAGGTCAGGGGGTTTTGTGCGCTGTCAGTGACTCAAGGGAATAGTGGCGCAGGGGTAGAAATGAGTGGATTGATTTAGAGAGAACCCAGGGTCTTCGGTGCAAAGTAGTTTTCCAGGAAACCTTTTAAAATATTCTGAATTAAATCCAAACAGAACTTGAAAAATTCATAAATTCAGTTTGGTTTACCCAAATCAAGTCAAACCAATTTTGCCAGATCCTAAATAATGTAAACTACTTAGGAAAAATATAAAACCCCTAAATGTTATAGAAAACTTTAAAGTCTTGATTTAAATGATTAACTGGTCAAAAGCTAAAGGAAATAAGGAAAAATAGCTACACTATTTGACTAGGGTTAAGAAAATTTAGAGAAGTACTTGATCACTTCCTAACATGTTCAAAAATAATAAACCCTTCTGTACACCAAGTTAAGGTAGAGTTTACCATTTAAATCATTTTTAGCCTAAAGTTAGAGAAAATATTAAAGGTGGTTTAAATAAAGAACCAGGGAGCACCCACATTTTTGTTAGTTTACTTATTCAGTATAGTTCACTAGAAAAATTTATTATACCCTTGTTTAGTACAAAATAAATGAGATACCTTTTATTTTAAGAAAACAAGGAGAACTTAGAAAAACCCTAGAAAATAACCCCAAGGAGAAAACACCCCAAACCTTGGGATAGCTAATGTTTTGTTATTAAGAACATAGGAAAAATATGAAATCTGTTGTTTGACATTTTCAAATAACAAGATAGTAGTAAGTGCCTTTTTGACATAAAACTTTAGAAAATCACAACTAAATAACCACCGAATATCCTTCTGTGATTTTTGGCACAGAAGCATGTTATGACTTTTAGATACCAGCAAAAATGACCCTTAGGACAGAACCCACCCCTAGTTAAGAGTTGTAGTGCAAAGTGACCCCTTTGCCCCAACTTTTGTTGTTTTTGTCCATGGCATACTCTATTTATTCTGGACCTCAAATATATAAGGCACACTACAATAACAAATAGTAACCCACTGTAATTTTTATAGAATTTTTGGAAAAAGTTAAACCACTGATGTAGTTCAAACCCACACTAGAATTCATATATAAATAGAAAATGAAAAAGGGAAATTAATAATGGGGATTAATGTCATCATAACCCAACAAACAAAACCCCTTAAATGCCTACAAAAACATCTAAGGGAAATCCAAGTCTAAATCCACTATGCTTATCCCTAGGCAAAACCCAAACGTAAAGTTGATAAGCATAAACCACTAAGAGCCACGAATGACCAGAAAACCCTAAGTTACCAACTAACTTCGTTTTCTTCACTTAGCATAATGATTATTAAATCCTACATAATCATAGCATACATATTCTTATTCATTGCATTCCATAGATTGCAACCTCGCGGACGGAGAGTACATCCTCGTGCCGGAGCAAGGAGTTGCTTAGGAGGTAGCCCCGGATCCTGCACCAGAGCCTGCCCTAGAGGATCTGTCTGCCCCAGCTTTGGAAGGCAAGCCCCGGTTTTATGCATAACCTGTTTTATATGCTATTTTACTACACTTAATGTTTGTAGGCTTGTATTGTGCACTTAAGTGTAGGAGTTGATTGAAACCCTAGTTGCATGAACTCAGGAATCCTTTGTGATGGATACTACTATGCTAGGTCGAGTAGCTGCTTACTAATTAGGGATCTCGGTAGAAGTCGAGTGATTTTTCTAGCACTCGCGCGAGGTCAGGAATTGGTTGTATCCATTTCAATATTATAATGATGGTGGTCTGTGGACAACGGTCCATGGGGATGCGTTGTCTACGAGACGGAAATTGGAATAAGGATTAAGGTGTGGTACCGTGCGTCAAGCGTTTGAACGTACTAAACATATGCCGAGAAATATGGTAAATCGGTAAGCCTAGTACCTGAGTGAACCTGCCCGCAGACATATCCCCTCACGCGACCTGAGACGTGGTCTCCCATTCCGGTTATGGTGGGTAGAAATGCGGTCACTGCACGACTGCAGTCGGGGTCAGTGAGGCATTGTACGCTAAGGCGGTGAGCCCTGATCTGTTGCCAGGGAATCGATGGGAACGATTAATGTGTGTGAGGACGGAGTGCCTCGCCACGTCGTGTGTTTAGGTTTACCTTGCAAGGTTTAAAAACTCGATTCGAATCGTCTGCTTCTCGCAGCTAATGAGACTGCTTGATCCATGCTGCTACATTGAGTAACAAGTGGAAATGAGATGACTCGGCAAAAGTTGTTGATTGCTAAATGATTGATACCATGTATGATTAGATAGGTCTACATTTAGTCTTAAGAGAGTCACACTAAAACTTGACAAAGCTAAAACTTGATTTATAAACTCAGCTAGTGCTTTTGGCAACCAAACCCCTCAGCCAAACAGATGCATGTCTAGAGGTAGAGGAGTAGAATCCTCACACCGGGTAAGTCTAGCTGAGTATTAGTATACTCATCCTTGCTTGTGGCATAATTTTACAGGTTCTCTGGAGGACATGGTTGCTGGAGTGACTTGGCCGTCCATCTTGCCACTGGGTTGGACTGTCGAGTGGGACCCTGCCTCGGCTGAGGAGGAGCATGAGGAGTGATGGGATAGGCTTCCCCCATCTCTCTGTTTATTTACCGTTAGTATTATTCCGCTGCACTTCGAACAATGATGACTACTTTTGCTAAAACTCTGATGATGATGTAATAAGTTTAATACTCCTTAATGTATGGTTTTATGCTTTATTGTATTTGCTCTATGACTCACCATCGAGTGAGACTATGGTACTTGATCTTGTCAGTGGCCTCATCGGACTAGATCCGAGGGATTGACGGGTTATTCCCATTTAAGTGTGGTCTAGCCTCTAAGGCGGGACTTAGGCACTTAAGTTGGAATAATTCGGGCAGTTCCGCCACAGCTGGTATCGGAGCTCGTACCACCACAGAGGAATCAATAAACTATAAATACCATCCTTTTTCAAGTAAAACTGGTTAGAAATAAATGTTGGATAGATCATCAGGATGATGAGGATAAACCTAGGACATGAAGCCTTAGGTTAATAGGGGGTAGCTAGGTGGCTATATGAGTAAGCCCTACCGACTACTATAAGGGATGGGAGTTCCTCCCTATTCCCTTTACGTTGATGTGAGGTCGTTCAGGACGAGCATGCATGCATCCTTAATTAAACTAATGGATAATTGGGTAAGAACTTTAATACAAAATGATGACCAACTAAGTACCCCAGTACCATTGTCGTAGTTATAGAGAGGCTGAGTTGTGATCTCTTTTCTTTTTTTTATAATTATTTTTCTTTTACTTACGCTTAACCGTACACAGATGACTTCTCACGGATCCTCGGACGAAGGGAATGCACCGTCCCACACTAACGGACTTGCACGAGAGGGTTTCCCCCGTATTTTGTGGGAGGTACTTCAGGGAGCTGGTTACATGACGCCTCCCCAGTACGCGGTGCAGTTGTTCGAGAAGCACCAAGTGCCCCGCTGTAGGGTGAGGATGACCCTAGAGCCTCATCCCCTGTAGCCAGGCTGGCGTTCGCTGGACTCTGAGTCTTTTGGATACCGAGCTGAGGATACTATCGAGGCAATTGCTCTCCACGGACTGACCACCTTCTGCGGATTCTACCCCTTGGAGCTATCCACTCACCCCATTGGTCTGTTCCCCGCGGAGAAGGAGGACGACCCAATGTGGAAGGACCGAGTGGAGCATACCAAGAATATCTGGGCTATCTACCCAGGTCAGACGGCTCACTTGACGGTGCGATGCATGAATGCCCTGTATCATCTGCAAGTGATGCGTGGTGAAGCAATGTCCCATCTAATGGCATTATTGGAGGCAACCAAGATCACTTTGGATAACAGAGAGGAACTTGTGGTAGACTTGTCCACGGAGATGGTGGAAAAGGACTTACAAGTGGAGCAACTGTCAAATGAGATCCAAGAGCTTGAGGAGCTAGTGAGAACGAGGGAGAACACCATCGAGGTTCTCGAGGATCAGTTGATCAATACCCAGCAGCAGCTTGCAGAGGCTAACCAGCACCTGGATATGCACCACCAGGAGATCCAAGACATGGAGGCCAACGAGGATGTCGACATCGAGGGAGGAGAGGAGCCTGCCTCCAGTTTGGACACTGCTGGCTCAGGGAGACCACCTTCCCCCGAGTCGAGTGTTGCCTCGTTTGCTCACTAGGTCGCAGGGATAGAGTTAGAAGTCTGTGATGGTAGGACTCCTCGAAGCTAGCTTAGCTTTTGCACCCTTGGGGTACTAGGCTAGATAGAGTTGAGTCTTTTGAGTTATTGATGTAATCATGATAAACTCTTTTGGAAGCATGGTTGATGAATGCTGTCAGTCTTAATTTAAGAAGAAAAAGTTTAGGCCATGTGGACTCTTTTATAATTATGCAAAATATATATTGGTTTTACCCTTTTGACTCTTTCACCACGATTGAACCTTGAACCTCAGAAATGTTGTATTGAGAATATACATGATTTTTCAGATGGCAGGAAGAGCGCGTCATGGTCAGAATGAGTGTGTTCCTCCACCCCCGCCACCACCTCCTACTCTACAAGAGTTGATGGCTCAACAGAACGAGATCTTGCGACAGCTAGCTCAGCGTCAGCCACCACCTCAGTACTATGGTGGTGGTGATCATCAGCGTCACCCCGCAGCAGCCACTTATCAGGAGTTCCTCAGTACCCAGCCACCGTTGTTCACCAGGGCCGAGGACCCCCTTGATGCTGATATATGGCTGAGAGTAGTGGAATCTAAATTCCTGCTACTACATGGAGTTTGTTCAGAGGTGACTAAGGTCAGGTTCGCCACCCAGCAACTTCGCGGACCCGCGCGGACATGGTGGGACCACTATCTTGCTATGCAGCCAGCTGACCATTAAGTAGAATGGAGAGAGTTCAAGGCAGCTTTTAGGGGGCACCATATACCAGCGGGCATTATGGACCGCAAGATCAACGAGTTTCTGGCACTCACTCAAGGGAACCGGACAGTGTTACAGTATGCTCAGGCCTTCAATGACCTGTGCCAGTATGCTGGATATCATGCGGACACCGACGAGAAGAAGAGGGACAGGTTCAGGAGGGGGCTCAGCACTAAGCTCTGTGACCATCTCAACGCAGTTAGGGCCAACAACTATAATGAGTTAGTCAACATGGCCATTTCTCAGGAGGATTGTATCACAACTCGTCAGGTAGAGAAGAAGAGGAAGACCCCTGTGGCAGGACCCTCAGCTCAGCCACAGCGCTTCAGGATTGTGTCTGACACTCAGAACAAGGGACCCCAGCAGCAACAAGGATGTTGGGTGATCCGGCCACAGCAACAGCAGCAAGCACCCAACCGCACCTAGTTTCCAGTTCAGAGGAACAATCAGCCACAACAGCAGCAGTACCGTCAGGCTAATGACAACAGGTGTTTCACTTGTGGTAACACCGGACATTATGCCAAGAATTGCCCCAGAAACCAGCAGCGGCAGGGGCAGAATGCCAACCAGAACCAAGGCAAGAGGCAGAAGGTGCAAGTGAGGCAAGGCAGGCTGAACTTCACCACCATGGCTGACATTCCAGAGGGAGCACCCGTCATGACTGGTATCTTTTTAGTTTTGAATTATCCTGCAATTATTCTTTTTGATTCTGGTGCATCACATAGTTTTATCAGTGCAAAATTTAGTGCCAAATGTCAGCTACCTTTCCATTACACCAATGGGGGTATTACAATTTCAACACCAGGAGGCAGGGTTGCCACCTACCAATTCAACAAGAATGTGCCTATAAAGTTTGGTAGTTTGATAATCAAAACCAACCTCCTCATTTTGGGTTTGGATAGTGTGGATATCATACTGGGAACTGACTGGTTAACCAAACATCAGGCAGTGATTGATATTGCAGCAAGGGCCATTGAGGTGCACTCGCCTACTTGTGGCGAAACCACATTATATTTGCCCGACCAGGGTTGTATCCGTTCTTGTGCCTTCGTTATGATAGAGTCCCCAGTTGAGAGGATCCCAGTGGTCTGTGACTACCCAGATGTTTTTCCAGATGAATTGCCAGGGATGCCACCTGATAGAGATATAGAGTTCGCAATTGAATTACAGCCTCGGACTGCTCCTATATCCAAGAGGCCTTATAGGATGCCTCTAGCAGAATTGACAGAATTAAAAAAGCAACTACAAGAGTTGTTGGACAAGGGGTTCATTCGCCCAAGTACTTCACCATGGGGATGTCCGGCCCTATTTGTGAAGAAAAAGGATGAGAGTTTGAGAATGTGTGTTGATTACCGCCCTCTCAATGCGGTAACCATCAAGAACAAATACCCACTGCCCCGCATTGATGTTTTGTTTGATCAGTTGGTGGGAGCCAAAGTGTTCTCCAAGATAGACCTTCGCTCGGGCTACCATCAAATCAAGATCTGTGCCAGTGATATTCCAAAGACGGCTTTTTCTACCAGATATGGGCTCTATGAGTTTTTGGTGATGTCTTTTGGACTGACCAATGCCCCGGCTTATTTCATGTACCTGATGAACTCAGTATTCATGCCAGAGCTGGACAAATTTGTGGTGGTTTTCATTGATGATATTCTGGTTTATTCCAAGAATGAAGCCGAGCACACTAAACATTTGCATATTGTACTTCAGAGACTGTGTGACCATCAGTTGTATGCCAAATTGTCTAAATGTGAATTCTGGCTGAGGGAAAATAAATTTCTGGGCCACACAATTTCTCAGGACGGGATATCAGTTGATCCTGAGAAGGTACAAGAGGTAATGGATTGGAAACCTCCTACCACAGTGAGACAGATTCGGAGTTTTCTGGGATTGGCAGGGTATTATCGACGATTTATTCCGGATTTCTCCAGGATTGCCAAGCTGATGACTGAACTGTTGAAGAAGGGAGCCAAGTATGATTGGAGTCAGAAGTGTGAGGATGCCTTTCATACGCTAAGGCAACATTTGACAACAGCACCAGTGCTAGCTCAACCTGATAACACCAAGCCCTTTGGAGTTTATTGTGATGCTTCTGGTACTGGTTTGGGATGTGTCTTAATGCAAGACAACAGAGTAATTGCTTATGCCTCCCGAGCCCTCAGACCCCATGAGCAGAACTACCCCACACATGATCTGGAGTTAGCAGCTGTGGTTCATGCTCTCAAGATATGGAGACATTACTTGATGGGAGCTCACTGTAACATTTACACTGATCATAAGAGTCTTAAATACATTTTCACTCAGGCATATCTTAATATGAGGCAGAGAAGATGGTTAGAGTTAATCAAGGACTATGATTTGGATGTGCATTACCATCCTGGCAAAGCCAATGTTGTGGCAGATGCCTTAAGCAGAAAAGCCCAATGCAATTGTATGAACATGGATGCAAGAGTCACCACCCTGTGTGATGAGTTGTGCAAACTAAACCTAGAAGTTATTTCCTCGGGTGCTTTAAATTATATCTCGGTGGAGCCCACATTGCAAGAGCAAATAGTCAGGGCACAGATTGAAGACAAGGGCGTTCAGGTCATTAAGGAAATGATCAAGCAGAAAGCAGAAAGATACAATTGCTTCCGTCAGGACAACAAAGGAATCCTATGGTTTGGAGATCGATTGGTTGTTCCCAAGGACCCTGAGCTCAGAAAGAAGATATTGGATGAAGCTCACCTTTCAAAATTCTCCATACACCCGGGCAACAATAAGATGTATCATGATCTCAGATCCTTATACTGGTGGACCAGAATGAAAAGGGAAATTGCCAAGTATATATCCGAATGTGACACCTGCCAGAGAATCAAGGCCAGTCATTTGAAGGTAGCAGACCCTTTGCAACCCCTTCCCATACCATCTTGGAAATGGGAGGACATTTGCATGGATTTTATCGTGGGATTGCACAATACCTCCCGGCACCATGATTCCATTTGGGTCATTATGGACAGATTGACCAAGACAGCTCATTTCTTGCCAGTGCATACCACCCACAGGACGGAGAAGTATGCAGAAATCTACATTGACCAGATAGTTCGCTTGCATGGAATACCAAGGACTATAATATCAGAATGTATAAGGTTCAGTGGAGTCACCATTCAGTAGAAGAAGCGACATGGGAGACTGAGGATTTTCTACGCTCTCGCTTCCCCGACTTTCTGCCCAACGGAGTCGGTACGTAACCCAAAACCCCACCCCCACCTGCCCTTTGAATCTAAATATAAGAAAAACTTAGATGTTAAAGGTAGTGTAAGCTTTAGAAATGTCTTAAAAAGGACTTCCTTCTGAAGTCGTAAAGAGAATGACATTTGAAGAGCAGTTAACTAGAGAAACTTGGATAAAAGAAGGAGCAACGCACCGACACGCCTTCATGGCACCCCCCCTCCAGAGGACTCTACCTAAAATCTCAGGACGAGATTCCTTTAAGGGGGAGGGCTGTAACACCCCAGGTGTTACCATGGCCATGGCACATTATGCACTAATGACTGTGATCACATGTGGGAGAGACTTGAGAAGAAGAGCATAAAACCTTGGGAACCATGTATTAACCAAGAATGTTAATTACCAAAAGCATTACCCAAGCATTTATGCAATTATCACCTTGGGCAAGAGAAGAATAAACCCTAGACCCTTCTTGAGCCCTTAACTCCCAAAACCCTGGTAAAGGGGGAAAGGTTAAGCAAATGTGCAAATCATGAGTTAACCCTTAGCCAAAGTTTAAGTAACATTATAATCTACAAAATACAGAGAGGAAACATTGCAAAAAGACCCCTTAAAGAACCCCAAATCCATTCCTTAAGTGGAGAGAGAGCTAGAGCTCTCTAATTCTTTCTAAGTCAAATTTTGAACCTAATCTAAAGATCCGCCGTGTTCACTTAGTAAATGGCACTAAAACCACTTGAGTTGTGTACCAAAAATGTGTCATACTACCTAAGGCACCCACTGGAAAAGTTTGAAACCGAGCCCAAGACGTTTGACAAGATTTGGCATGGCTTTTGTCGCGAGGTGGGCAGAGGGACAAGCCAGATTTGGCGTCCGCAAATCTCCCTACCTAGGGCATATTTGCCGTGGGGACTCACATATAAGAGACAGCCCTAGGTGCCAGGAGGAGGCCTGCGCCGGATTTTTGCCAAGATTCGCACGCTTGCGATCTCGGCGAGCTGTTGAACACGGGCAGAAGAACACCTCCACGTGTTCGACGCGCTCTGAGCGCGCCAGAGCACGCCCGCGCCTGACCCCACGCGCCCCGCGCCGCGCCAAGCCGTGCCCATGTCCCCTGCTCGCGCCTGCGCCTATAAAGCCTCCTCAGGCGTCGACCGTACTCCTCCGCGCACGCTCGACCTCACCGGAGCCAGAAACCACCGGCGTTTGCCCTGCAGACAGCGTGCCCGCGGCCACCCGATCCCCCGCCATCGTAGACCGGCCAGCAGAGCCCTTCCCAGCCACGCCCGACCCTCGGAAGAGACCGTGCATGCCTCGGTGAAGCTCCCCGAGCAAGGAATCTGACTTTCCTCGCCGGAGAAGCCAGTCCACGGTCGCCGGACTTCACCCGACCACCAGTGAACATAGACCGGGTAAGTCTCTGCACCATTTTTCGATTCCTTGCGCACATAGCCTCTACGTCATCCCGTGGAGCTCATCGTGTCGTTCAATTGAACTAGATCGCCGCGGTTCAGCCGGAACACCCGCCGCCGACGAGATCACCCGCCTGCGCACGTGGACCGGTCGATTCCGGCCACCACCGCCGTCGAGCTGTACCTCGCTGTGACCGCCAGGACCTCCCGAAGCCAACCCCGCCCCTCGCCGGACCTCTCTCACCGCTGGTAAGCCGCGCCGCCCTTTTCTTTTTCGCGGGTACTGTTTGCATAATGGGAGGGACCTCGAGGAAGAAGAAGGAAAGGTCAGGGGGTTTTGTGCGCTGTCAGTGACTCAAGGGAATAATGGCGCAGAGGTAGAAATGAGTGGATTGATTTAGAGAGAACCCAGGGTCTTCGGTGCAAAGTAGTTTTCCAGGAAACCTTTTAAAATATTCTGAATTAAATCCAAACAGAACTTGAAAAATTCATAACTTCAGTTTGGTTTACCCAAATCAAGTCAAACCAATTTTGCCAGATCCTACATAATGTAAACTACTTAGGAAAAATATAAAACCCCTAAATGTTACAGAAAACTTTAAAGTCTTGATTTAATTGATTAACTGGTCAAAAGCTAAAGGAAATAAGGAAAAATAGCTACACTATTTGACTAGGGTTAAGAAAATTTAGAGAAGAACTTGATCACTTCCTAACATGTTCAAAAATAATAAACCTGTCTATACACCAAGTTAAGGTAGAGTTTACCATTTAAATCATTTTTAGCCTAAAGTTAGAGAAAATATTAAAGGTGGTTTAAATAAAGAACCTGGGAGTACCCACATTTTTGTTAGTTTACTTATTCAGTATAGTTCACTAGAAAATTTATTATACCCTTGTTTAGTACAAAATAAATGTGATACCTTTTATTTTAAGAAAATAAGGAGAACTTCGAAAAACCCTAGAAAAATAACCCCAAGGGGAACACTCCCCAAACCTTGGGATAGCTAATGTTTTGTTATTAAGAACATAGGAAAATATGAAATCTGTTGTTTGACATTTTTCAAATAACAAGATAGTAGTAAGTGCCTTTTTGACATAAAACTTTAGAAAATCACAACTAAATAACCACCAAATATCCTTCTGTGATTTTTGGCACAGAAGCATGTTAGAACTTTTAGATACCAGCAAAAATGACCCTTAGGACAGAACCCACCCCTAGTTAAGAGTTATAGTGCAAAGTGACCCCTTTGCCCAACTTTTGTTGTTTTTGTCCAGGGCATACTCTATTTATTCTGGACCTTAAATATATAAGGTAGACTACAATAACAAATAGTAACCCACTGTAATTTTTAAAGAATTTTTGGAAAAAGTTAAACCACTGATGTAGTTCAAATCCACACTAGAATTCATTAATAGAAAATGAAAAAGGGAAATTAATAATGGGGATTAATGTCATCATAACCCAACCAACAAAACCCCTTAAATGCCTACAAAAACATCTAAGGGAAATCCAAGTCTAAATCCACTATGCTTATCCCTAGGCAAAACCCAAACCTAAAGTTGATAAGCATAAACCACTAAGAGCCACGTATGACTAGAAAACCCTAAGTTACTATCTAACTTAGTTTTCTTCACTTAGCAGAATGATTATTAAATCCTACATAATCATAGCATACATATTCTTATTCATTGCATTCGATAGATTGCAACCTCACGGACGGAGAGTACATCCTCGTGCCGGAGCAAGGAGTTGCTCAGGAGGTAGCCCCGGATCCAGCACCAGAGCCTGCCCCAGAGGATCTGCCTGCCCCAGCTTTGGAAGGCAAGCCCCGGTTTTATGCATAACCTGTTTTATATGCTATTTTACTACACTTAATGTTTGTAGTCTTGTATTGTGCACTTAAGTGTAGGAGTTGATTGAAACCCTAGTTGCATGAGCTCAGGAATCCTTTGTGATGGATACTAGTATGCTAGGTCGATTAGCTGCTTACTAATTAGGGATCTCGGTAGAAGTCGAGTGATTTTTCTAGCACTCGCGCAAGGTCAGGAATTGGTTGTATCCATTTCAATATCATAATGATGGTGGTTTGTGGACAACGGTCCATGGGGATGCGTTGTCTACGAGACGGGAATTGGAATAAGGATTAAGGTGTGGTACCGTGCGTCAAGCGTTTGAACGTACTAAACATATGCCGAGAAATATGGTAAATCGGTAAGCCTAGTACCTAAGTGAACCTGCCCGCAGACATATCCCCTCACGTGACCTGAGACGTGGTCTCCCATTCCGGTTATGGTGGGTACAAGTGTGGTCACTGCACGACGGCAGTCGGGGTCAGTGAGGCATTGTACGCCAAGGCGGTGAGCCCTGATCTGTTGCCAGGGAATCGATGGGGATGGTTGATGTGTGTGGGGACGGAGTGCCTCGCCATGTCGTGTGTTTAGGTTTACCTTGCAAGGTTTAAAAACTCGATTCGAATCGTCTGCTTCTCGCAGCTAATGAGACTGCTTGATCCATGCTGCTACATTGAGTAACAAGTGGAAATGAGATGACTCGGCAAAAGTTGTTGATTGCTAAATGTTTGATACCATGTATGATTAGATAGGTCTACATTTAGTCTTAAGAGAGTCACACTAAAACTTGACAAAGCTAAAACTTGATTTATAAACTCAGCTAGTGCTTTTGGCAACCAAACCCCTCAGCCAAACAGCTGCATGTCTAGAGGTAGAGGAGTAGACTCCTCACATCGGGTAAGTCTAGCTGAGTATTAGTATACTCAGCCTTGCTTGTGGCATAATTTTACAGGTTCTCTGGAGGACATGGTTGCTGGAGTGACTTGGCCGTCCATCTTGCCACCGGGTTGGACTGTCGAGTGGGACCCTGCCTCGGCTGAGGAGGAGCATGAGGAGTGATGGGATAGGCTTCCCTCATCTCTCTGTTTATTTACCGTTAGTATTATTCCGCTGCACTTCGAACAATGATGACTACTTTTGCTAAAACTCCAATGATGATGTAATAAGTTTAATACTCCTTAATGTATGGTTTTATGCTTTATTGTATTTGCTCTGTGACTCACCATCGAGTGAGACTGTGGTACTTGATCCTGTCAGTGGCCTCGTCGGACTAGATCCGAGCGATTGACGGGTTATTCCCATTTAAGTGTGGTCTAGCCTCTAAGGCGGGACTTAGGCACTTAAGTTGGAATAATTCGGGCAGTTCCGCCACACAATTGTTGCAACTTGTTTAACAGATCATGTGCATAATAAGAAGGAACAAATCTAGCCCACATGACCTGTTTCAACGCATCCCAACTTTGTGGCATGTTATTAGAATTCTTCTTACCATGTTCTATCCACCAAACAGAAGCAAACTCAGTAAACTCACTAGTAGCAGCTCTAACCCATGCATTCTGAGGAAATTCATGACATGCAAACTTTTGAAGGTCTAGCATTCGGAAGGAAATTCTTAACATGCAAACTTAGTAAACTCACTAGTAGCAGCTCTAACCCATGCATTCTCAAGAAATTCATGACATGCAAATGTGTCGACAGTGATATTTTTCCGGTAGACTTCCGCTTATCAGTTCTGTCGGCCCACATTCTGAAGGTCCAGCTTTAACGTAATCAGGAGCAACACTTTTGTCAGTAGCATTTTCGAATTCTTCAGATTTATCTTTGAAAAACTTCATAGGAGCAGGCGTAGCCGCTTTTCAGGGCCACGGGATAGCATCTAGCACGTTCGCCATCCTTCTCCCTTTCTTAGGAGTTATTGCTAGAGGGACGCTATCTTTGGCAACTCTTGTTCTATCGAAGAATTTTGTAGCTTCGGCTATTATTGTGCCCTAGACTCTTCTATCTTTGTTATTCCCAACAAAATGCTGGGTGCATTGACCACTTCAGCAGATGACTCAACCATCTATCCAAGAAATACAAAAATAATATTAGATCACAAATGTCTTAGTTCAAATGAAAACAAAAGAAGAAATGTTACCTCCGAGACTAAAGGGGTCCTCTCTTCTACTTTGATAGCTTTCATCTTTGAGGTCTCCGCAGTAGGCAATTCTGCAGCCCTATCTATCTAGAACGACTTCGACCGATGAGTTAGAACCTTCACCTTCTTTTGCTTCGGTGTAGCAGAAGAAACCCTTGGCGCACTTTTCCTTTTTAGCCCCCTCTTTCGAGCAGGGAAGCAGTAATCAGGATAAACATATCAAATAGCATCAAAGACCCTTTTAGTCTTTGTTTCTCTTGAGCACCGAAGGCAACATACATGGCTTCGCCCTCCGCCTTCGTGTAGCTCCCTAGCAATCCATCACTTGTTCCTTCAATGGAATCTAGCTAATCATCATCTAGCTCACCAAATTGATTCCTGAATCGATAAGTATACTTCAGGTGAACCAAACTTCTTTTTCCCGCATTTGCATTAGCTTAAGCATCCTTCGACATTTCCCATAGCAGCTAAGGGACACACGTTGAATGTTGTGTGGTCCTGCACTAAGTCACCGGTGCTGATGTAGTTGCACACATCATTAAATGCCGCCAGGTAGCCTTGTGATTTTTCTGTATTCACGATAATATGCCTCCACATTTCTGAAGCAGGATTAGATAAGCCACTGGATTACATCCTTAATATCACTTCTTGGACTCAGGTCATTCTTCACATAAAACCACTGCTTCATCCATGAACTTGGCCATTTTTTATGAAAGGTTGGCATGGGATGCCTTGCATCAGACCGATACATGAAGGTATAACATCCGAAGTTTTTATGATACTGCTCTTTCCTAGTGGTCTTCGTCTAGTAGGACAACTCATGAATATTGCAAAAGCAACAAGCATCTGATTCCATAATGCCTAGATGAAAATCCCAACCTCGATAAATGCGTCAGGAATAAGCTAATGAAGAAAATTTTCAATTTTTTTCAAGACTTCGACTAACATCTTGTGTAAAGGGAACCGTAGCCCAGCCTTCATGAAGCTTCAGAAAACCACTACCTCATCTTTTTCAGGAAGAGGAACAATATTTTCACTGCTGATTCTCACTATAGATACAACATGGAAATATCTACCCTTCTTAGCCTCAACATGACCTTTCTTCACAGTTGATTTACCGAAGACCACGTGACTCGGCCCCCACGGCCAATCTTTGGCATCATCATTATCACTCTCAATATCAATGTCCTCGCTGTCACCAGAATCTTCAGACAGCCCAATTAAAATCTCATCAGTTATTTTCTCAGCATTAGTCCTCTCCATAGCTTCGTAAAACCCAGCCAGTGTGGGGTCTTCACTCCTTTTGTCTTCGGCCATCTCAGATTTGGTTAAAGCAAAATGCCGAAGCTCGAAAACCATCACGATTACAATACAGCAATCCAGACAACAAAGCTAACACAATCTTGATAGCACGAAAAATATTTTATCACAACCCTCATATATATATGCAAAGCAGTACTACAGAGTGGCCCCCACAATTTAGAAGGTTTCGCTATTTTAGCGAAGGAAAGGAATTTTTTTGGACCTTCGGCTAAAGGCCTTTGTTTGTTTCACAGTCTGAATTTGTTACAAAGAAACAAATTAATACTACGAGGGGCTACTGTTGGGGGCCTTCGTCTTCTAAAGGTCCTCAAAAATATGGCTAACCATTTGTTATCAGCATGTTACTAAGTGTTACAGGAGCTTCGTTACCAGAAAAAATTCGGCGCAGAAAAATGGAAGTGCAACGAAGTAAGATACGTCACGATAACGCAGGAAGGCGACGTAAGGAGAAGGTGTTATCCAAGCTGCTAAGAGCAAATGACAATATTGCCCCTATAGTATTTGTAAACTTTATGTGTAATCTATGAGGACATGAGTGTAATATCGTATGAAGCTGTACGACTACCTATAAATAGATGAACAATATCCCCAAACTGTTCAGGCTTGATTGGAATTGCATTCATGCTTTTACCTTCAAGCAAGCCGAAGGTACAAATTTAATGTATATTTTGTATCACTTTGTTAATATATGAGATGGATTGTAATATTGTTCTATATGTGATGGGAAATGAGAAAACAACTTATTATTATATATGTAACAATGCTTTTATATTTGTGAATGATGAAAACATGTTCTTCAAGACCTTCGTCCAAGGCTCATTATACTCGAAAGGAGATAATGCTTCAGAGGATGAAGGTCCTTACGTTTAACAACTGTGTTGCCTTGTTCTTGGTTCACAACAATCAAAAACAAGTGATCAACAGTAGCTTAGTAGGTGGAACAGATAGCCTAGTAGTTGGTCACATGCTGAAGTAGTTTAGGCAGAATTTTGGTTTGTTGTTTCGTGTCTAGGTTAGGATAAGTATGCTTATAAGATGAATCTATAAGGATAAGATAGAATCTTTTAAGATGAGATGGATCTATGAAGCCATATATATTTTAATGGGGGCATAATCTAAGTTTTTTCTAGTTATCTTATAACCTTATTTTTATACCTAAGTATATACAGATGCAATTGTGGACATTACTCCACAACTCATCACACTCAATCAAAGAACCAAATCAGATAGATATCATAAGAACAACCACCTATAAAAATAGTTTTTTTCTTTTTCCTATGATCAGGTGTCCTAATTCCTATAGGTCACTTTAAGTGTAGGATTCCTAAGGTGTGAAATTCTCTTTGGTCTTTAGAAGAGAAAGGTAAGAAAGATCAGAGTAAAGCAACAATAGATGAGAAAAGATTAAGAAAAGTATAGCAAGAATCAGAGTAAAGGTAAGTAGGTAAGGGTTTTGTCTAGTTCTATCTAGGTTACGTCCTAGAGTCAACATTGCTGTGATACCACTTCTGTCACACCTAGATTTAAGGGCAAATCCAGGTGTGAATCAAATGTGTGCTAGGATCAAGTCTCACACATATGATGACTCGTGGTATAGAAATGAATCTCACTTTCTTTATTACTTAATAGGAGTTCTGTACAAAATAACTAAATAATTACACTATTTGAAGACAACGATCCTCTGCAACCATAGTTGACTGGGAGACGATGGCCTAGACCTCTCATGAACTCATCGCAACATCCTCCATGCTCCTCAATCTTGTGGTACCTGTTCTTGACCTGGGGTGTGAGTACAGCAAGGGTGAGCTCACATACATTCATCGCTCAACAAGTTATGGGGAATAATGTGCATGAGCTCACTTACAGTGGGGGCTCATGTGAAGTGTAAGGCTTACCAAAGAAGATGGTTAAAGTTGAGCATTGCTTTTAAAGTTGTTCAAAGTTTTATTAGAAGATACTAAGTATAAGTAGATACCAACCCAATTAAATAAGAGATCACAATTAATAATAAAACCCACAATGCAATGCATATGACAGATTAAGTTTAATTCCATAAGTTACTCATGTGAGGGTCCAAGCTACTATTGACATTGAGCACGGCTGATATACCAGTTTTACACTCTGCAGAGGTTGCACCCTTTACCCACAAGTCGTGTATCTTGTCTGGCCTAGGTTTGTAAGGCCAACCCACACTGCAATGCATATGACAGATTAAGTTTAATTCCATAAGTTACTCATGTGAGGGACCGAGCCGCTCTTGATAGTGAGCATGGCTGATATACCAGTTTTACACTCTGCAGAGGTTGCGCCCTTTACCCACAAGTCGTCTATCCCATCTAGCTAGGGTTTGCAAGGCCCTTTAGACACTTCCGAGGTGAATGGCTAGAGATCCACTATGAGGCCTTTACAAAGTTCCACTAGCTTCAAAAAAACCGCTACGGTTTCTGAGAAGGGCAATATAGGAATCCCTCGTCCGAAAAGCCATCACAACATGGTCGACCTTGCCCCTTTTGGGTAAGATATCCTCCACTAGCTTTCCTAATTAGTCAACCAAGGGCGTCCCATACCACTCTTGTGGTAGCACTGTTTTCCCGGGTGGTCGCACCATGTACCATTTAACATAATAATCTTATCATGAACAATAATTAAACCAACAATATTAATGGAACATGATCATAATTCAGTATAACCTTAATCCCAAAACCAGTGTTGGTTACATGCTTTCAATTACTGTGAATCAAAGAGTAAGGCAATACAAATGTTAAACATTAAGGACATTTGTCCTTCGAAGCATTATCTTCTTTCAGAGATAATGGATCTTGGACAAAGATAATGAAGAACAGGTCTTCATTTTTCATATGAATAATATTACAATGTAATATTATAACAAGTACTCATTTCATATTGCATGTCAGAATAATCTCAATATATGTTTTATATGTTAATAAAGTGATACATTATGCATATTACATTTGTACCTTCAGCTTGCTCGAAGGAGAGAATGCGAGTACAACCTTCCAATAAAAGCGTGAACAGTGAAGGGATACTGTTTATCTATTTATAGGCATGGGCGTGGCCCAAGCAAAAGTACAATTATGACCCTGATATCTATACATTGCTCTAATACAAATATCAAGGATAAACAGGTATTTTCATTGCTCGCTTGATTTCATGTATGACCTTCGTGATCATCTTAAGCCGAAGCTTTAATCCTTGGTGAAGCTTCGCTGCATTTCCTGCGTCTTTGTTACAGCTTCGGCACTCAGTTCCTTTGACGTATCTTTGTCAAAATGAATTACAAACGGTGTCTTCATCCTGAGGACCTTTGGCAGAGAAGGAGACCCCCAACAGTAGCCACTTCACGGTGCTAGGTCGTTTTTTCATAACGAGCTCAATCCGCGAAACACACGAAGGATTCTGAACGCCGAAGGTCCGAAAAACACTTTCTCTGAGCTTGTTATTAAAAAATGAATAAAAAAGTTACGGCCTACATTGGTCCACCGATCAGTCAGTATGAATGGCGCGACGGTTCGCCTTCTTCACCAGGAGGACTATATAAACATATTGGTTGGTAAGAAGTTATTGCAGCATTCCATGCTATCGCATCGTTATGCTGCTGAAAATTTTTACTGAAGCAGAAGTTGTCTGTGATCTATGCATTTGTTAACTGGTCTTGGGACAAGCATCAAAACAATCGAAAGTTAGCTTCATTTTAAGAACTCAAGTAGCTAGGATTAAGTCTTTTACTAGATTGACAAATGAGGGTGGAGAGATCGAAACCAGTGAGACAGCACCAATTTCGGAGGTTATGAGACGTTCTGGATTGGTTATTCAAGAGGGAGAAGGATCTTTTCTAGAGAAAGACAGTGTTAATACCGAAGCTGAAAATGTTGATGCCGAAGCTGGTAGTGATGATGAGGAAGACGATGGTATCTTGAGTCCAAGCAACTCACTCCAAATGCCATAGTCAGAATCAGTGTATACATTTGGGCTTTGAGGAGTCAGGGAATGAGTGCTAATGCCGAAGGGTTTTACAAAGTAAACGAACTCCACTATCAGACCAAAGCCAGAGCAGACGGCCTCCACAACAACTTCAGATGCTACAACTTCGCCTATCGAAAGGAAACGAAGGCCCTAGTGATTGGATATCGTACTAAATGGCCTACTGGTTGGACCAACGAGTGGTTCTATGTGAAGGCTGATGAGAAGAAGAGGGAAAAACTCATGAGTATGGTAATGAGTCCGTTAGAGCTGAGCTTCGGCATGATAATACAACTTTACAATATGCAACTCGGCTCCCCATGCCAGTTAGCTGAAGTTCAATTCAGACATGTGACCGAGCACATTAGTACTCAGGATTTAGTGCAAGAATATCTGGTGAATAAAACTTTCCTAACATCAGGCGGATGGGGAATGCCGAAGAGGAAATATGAAGGAAATAAGCTTGAGCTTGTAAGGATACCATATTGCTTTAAATTCCAAAAAACCTTCAGCGGCCCTTGTGCCTAATGGCTAGAAGTGATCGAAACAATGTGCAATGAAGTTCTTGGGAACTATACTAAGAAAGAAGACCAGTTGATGGCTGCTGCCTTCGATGCTCAGGAGAAACGAAGATTAAATCGAGTGATGGATGCCCTCGACTTTGAATATCCTGATGATGACAGACTTGACAAAGAGGCTGGGGGAGTAAAGAAGAAGAGGGTTGTAAGC
The DNA here is from genome assembly GCF_902167145.1 of Zea mays. NCBI lineage: Eukaryota > Viridiplantae > Streptophyta > Magnoliopsida > Poales > Poaceae > Zea > Zea mays. The sequence goes on from NC_050096.1 coordinate 146,913,359, forward strand.
ATTCTGAAAATACAAGCAATGAGATCCATCGAGAAGGATAAAAAGAAGAAGTTACCAAAAAGATCGAAGGTTTGTGGAAAAACTGACATTCCTATGATGATATCGAAACCTTCGGTATCCAAGAAACAGAAAACTACGGAATCAAACCGCTCTGAGGAAGAGAAATCTTCTCCGCCGAAGCATACGGTCGAAACTTCTTTGGCATTTTCCATTGGTGTGATAGAAATCCTAGAGGTAATAACTGAACCATTGCCTTTCGCCATGCTAAGTCCTCTAGGATCAGAGCTAACCAGCTTATTACAGCCGAAGAAAAACGGTGCTAGGGAAGTCGTCGATGCAGAAATCGAAAAGGGTCCTTCGGCGCCCAGGGGGATGCTAGAAGAAGCGTCGCATGAGGACTGTGATGAGGGCCGTCCTTGATACCCCCCACCAGTAATACAAAAGAGATTTGCCCCCTCTACTGCTGACGAAGCTGTTGAAGCACCTCAAGAGGCCGAAAGTAGTGGCAGTCCTCTTGGGACCACCATATCAGAAATTGACATAATTATTGCTGGTGTGGAACCTGAGAGGAATACTAAGGGGGTGATTGCACCTGAAACTTTGGCATCAAAAGGAAAGAACACTAAAGAAGCCTCTTCGGAAAGTAAGAGCTTTGACTTACGGCACTTGGGCGGCCAACAACATTCTGAAGAGGACATTTCGAAGCTGAGAGAATTTGATGTATCTCACGGTTACCAGCCTGGATCCATTCTCTTTGGCGGTGTGGACAAGGAAATTTTGGGATGTATCCTCGATCGCGATGGAGCAAAAATCATAAACATCCTGTCAAGGAGTATCAGATTTCTGAAGCTTGAGAGAGATATTAGCAATTATAAGAAGCAACACATCACCGGTAGCTTGTTCTATTCAAATTTTAAGGTATGGTGATTTTTTATTGCTTTTCCTTCATTCTGTTAGCTCTAATGTTTTAAGAATGGGAACATAATGTAGCTTCATCTTTGCAACAAGTTTGCTACTAAGAAAAGCTTTAAAATTGCAACAAGAACATGAAGATAAGAAAAATGAGGTCATTATCAATAATTTGGAGAAGATTGAAACTCTTGAGAATTCTCTGAAGGAAAAATATTTCGTGCTCAATATTGTCGAAGGCTCACTTGTTGAAGCCCGTCTCCTAAGCGAGAAACAAGGCATTCAAATTTCAGATCAAAACGCAAGAATTGAAGAGTTGCACAAAGGAGCTAGAAAAAACAAAATAAACCTTGCAAGACAGCACAAGTCGGTTCAACCGTGAAACCGAAGTATTAAACCTGAAAGTCAAAGCCGAAGCCAAAAAGAATTTTAAACTTTGTGAGGCACTGAAATCACTTCGGGACAAATGATTCGGCTTTGCAACACATTGCTCTTCTCGGTTGAAAAGCATTTGTTGGAGGTCTTCTTCTCTTTTGAAGGTCTTCAAGACGAAGATATCGTTTGTAAGCGATGTTGAGGTTCTTCTTCTCCGCCGAAGGTCCTCGAAACGAAGACATTATCTGAAAGCGACAACAACGAATGCCAAAGCTACAACTGAAGAACAACAGCTTCGGCTTAAGGTGGCGACGAATGTCAAACTTGATGCCGAGTCAAAGAGGAAAAGACTAGTTAGTCCCTGGTGATTTATGTTACGATTATGTGTACATGTTAAGGTCACAAATGTATTTTTACTCGGGTTGCGTCCCGTGCCTATAAATAGGTGAATAGTACCCCCATACTGTTCACACTGGATTGTAATTACTCTCGCATCAACACCTTCAAACAAGCCAAAGGTATCAATGTAACATAAATTCTGTTAATGTTCATATGTATATCATGAAATAAATATATGAATGAATGAATGAATAACGTATATTGTCTATATGAATTCTCATTCTTATGAATGATGAAGGTGTGTCATTCATGACATTTCGAAGGACGAAGGTCCTTAATCTTTAACAATTGTGTTGCCTTGTTCTTGATTCATAGCATTTGATAACAAGTGACCAACATTGGCGCCGTCCGTGGGTGAACTCACTTCCACAACCACGATAATGGCTTCGCAAGGTGATCAAGCTGTGTCAGCTTCGGCTATGAAGCTGGTGCTCCCAATCACAGGCGGTTCAATTTCTGAACCATCCAATAAGAAGCAGAAGAAGGAAGCACATAGAAGGATACAACATGTCGGAGTGCAAGGACCATTCATCATGTCCAAATGGTCCCATGTACCAATCACATTTTCTCAAGAAGACCTTCAGCTCAAGGATTACCCTCACAATGACGCCATGGTCATGTCATGTGTTATCGAAGGGTTCCTGGTTAACAATGTCCTCGTAGACACGGGCAGTGTAGCAGACATTATCTTCGCAAAAGCCTTTAGACAAATGCAAGAGCAGGACGACAAAATACATGATGCAATGCACCCGCTGTGTGGCTTTGGAGGAAAGCAGATAGTGGCACTTGGGAAAATAACAATGCCAATCACCTTCGGTTATGTTCATAACACCAGAACAGAGGAAGCTGTATTTGACATTGTAGACATGGATTATCTATATAATGCAATCATTGGATGAGGGACATTGAATGCTTTCGAAACAATACTTCATCCAACATATCTGTGTATGAAGATACCATCTGATCAGGATCCTATTGATGTGCATGGAAGCCAAGAAAGAGGCTGCTAGAAGGGCTAAAGGGAATTTGACAGATTCAAGGGCCATTCACAACATAGATGAAGCCAAAGCTCACCAGCAGCATAAGTATATAAGAGATAAAGTTGCTTTAGCAGATCAACCAAAGTCTATGCTTCTGTGCGAAGACATAGCTGAGCAGAAGGTGTTGTTTGGGTCTCAACTGTCTGATGAATAAGAAAAAACTCTGTTGAAATTTTTGTTCAATAACAAGGATGTTTTTGCTTGGTTAGCCAATGATCTTTGTAGTGTTAACAGAGATGTTATTGAACACTCTCTCAATGTAGACCCAACTGTTAGACCGAGGAAGTAGAAGCTTTGAAAAATGTCAGATGATAAGGCCAAAGGGGCAAGAAATGAAGTTAGAAGGCTTCTCAGTGCCGGAGTGATCAGAGAAGTAACATATCTAGAATGGCTAGCCAACACTGTTATGGTAAAGAAGGCCAATGGAAAGTGGAGAATGTGTATTGATTTCACATATCTCAACAAGGCGTGCCCGAAGGATGAGTTCCCCTTGCCAAGAATAAACTCCCTCGTAGATGCAGCAGCCACTTCGGGTCTCATGAGCCTGCTTGAATGCTACTCAGGCTATCATCAAATCTGGATGAAGAAGGAAGATGAGCCCAAAACAAGCTTCATAACTCTTAGTGGAACTTACTGCTATCTTCGGATACCCGAGAGGCTCAAGAATGTTGGAGGAAGCTTCAGTAGGATGACTTCCAAAGTTCTCAGCACTCAGATCGACAAGAATGTTCAGGCATATGTTGATGATATTATAGTCAAGAGCACAAAGCAAGGAAACCACATTGTTGATTTGCAAGAAACATTTGCCAACTTCAGGAAGGCTGGCCTCAAGCTAAATCCAGAAAAATGTGTCTACGGGGTGAAGAAGGGAAAAAATTCTTGGGTGCTTAGTATCAACAAAAGGGATTGAAGCTAACCCAAGCAAAATAAAAGATATACTTCGGATGGAGCCACCGAAGTCAAGAAAAGGTGCTCAGAGACTAACAAGAAGGCTGGCATCTTTGAATAGATTCATCTGAAGATCAGCAGAAAGGAATTTACCATTCTTTGAAGTGCTAAAGTCAGCCAAAGTCTTCCAATGGAGACCAGATCAACAAAAGGCCTTCGAATATCTTAAACAATATCTTTTATAGTTAACAACGTTGACTCCACCTTTATCAGGAGCTCTGTTGCTACTGTATGTGGCTGCTTCCCACGTTGTAGTCAGTGCAGCGCTGGTGCAAGAGAAGCAAGACGAACAAGCAAAGAAGCAAGTCCCAATATACTTCGTCTCCAAAGTATTAAGTCCATCGAAAAGAATTACACAGATTTGGAGATGGTACTATATGCTGTACTGATGGCCTCTAGAAAGTTTCGACATTATTTCCAGTCATACTACATCGTAGTACCTTCGTCTCAACCTCTCAAGGACATCATAAGAAATAGAGAAGCTACAGGAAGAGTTGGAAAATGGGCTACAAAGCTGAATGAATTCAACATTGGTTTTGTGCATAGATCCTCGATCCAATCCCAGGCATTAGCAGACTTCATGGTTGATTGGACACCAGGGGCTCATGAAGAAGGATACCTAGAAGATAGCAAAGCTTGGACAGTGTTCTATGATGGATCATGGAGAACCTTCGGCGTAGGTGCAACTGCTATTCTAATCTATCCATCCAAAATCAAAACATACTATGGAGCCAGATTGGAGTTCAACTGCACAAACACCATTACAAAATACGAAGCCCTTCTTTTGGGGCTTCGAAAGCTTAGGGCAATGGGGATCAAAAGGGCATTTCTTAAATCTGATTCACAAGTCATCACAGGGTAGGTTGATAAAAGCAGCAAAGCAAGAGACCCAAAGCTCGAAAAGTATCTTGACACGGTCCAAAGAATGGAAGCCTCCTTCGAAGGTTTTTCAGTGAAAACATCCCAAGAGGAGAAAACGAGCAGGCAGATTTACTAGCTAAATCAGCGGCACAGGGACTCCCCTCAGAAGTGTTCTTCGAAACTCTCAAAGCACCTTCTGTCGAGCTCATGGAGCGAGCGGTGCTTACAATTTCAACTGTGCATAGCGAGGATTGGAGAACTGAAATTGTATCGTTCCTCCAAGGCAATTATCCTTCAGATGACGAAGTGTACATAAAAAGGATGCAAGCCAGGACAAGACCATATGTGATCATAGAAGGGGAATTATTCAAACAAGGAGTTTGTTCTCCACTGTTGAAATGCTTGTCTAGAGCTGAAGACCAAGAGCTAATGAAAGCAATACATTTAGGAATATGCGGAGCCCACATTGGATCCAGACCACTCCTTGGAAAAGTTTTTAGACAAGGATTCTATTGGCCGAAGGCAGCTTCGAATGTAGCGGGGGTTCAAAAATGTGAAGACTGTCAGAAGTGCGCCAGAGATCAGAAGCAACCTTCATCTTTAACACAGCTGATTCAGCCCACTTGGCCACTGCAAAGGTGGGGCTTAGACATACTAGGCCCACTCCCACCATCACAAGGGATCCTGAGATCTATCGTGGTAGCAGTGGAGTACTTTTCAAAATGGATCGAAGCTAAACCTCTAGCTACGATCACTTCGACCACAGTTCAAAAGTTCTTCTAGCAGAACATCATTTGCCATTTCAGTGTGCCGAAGGCCATCACGGTTGATAATGGAACACAATTTGATGCCGAAACATTCAAAACTTTTTGTGATCAAATTGGCACGAAGATACACTTTGCATCTATGAGACATCCAGAATCCAATGGTTTGGTAGAGCGAGCCAACGGAACCATTATCATAGGAATAATGAAATCAATCTTTAATCTGCCAAAAGGAAAGTGGCCAGACGAATTGGTAAAAGTAGTGTGGAATCATAACATTGTTGTCTCAAGGTCAATAGGGTTCACCCTGTTTAAGCTTTTGTTCGAGGATGAAGCGATAACACCTGAAGAAGCAAGGACAGGATCTATAAGGACTCTATAACTTTGGCAGAGGACGAAGACAGTTCCAAAATAACAAAAGACACTATAGAAGGGGTCAGATTTCAGGCAATTGATCACATCAATAAATATCAAGTCGAAATAGTCAAGTGGTGAGACAAAAATGAGACTAAAGAATATTATGCTAGGACATTTGGTGCTTCGTAGAATAGCCAATCCAGACACAGTGGAAAAGCTACAACTCAAGTGGGAAGGCCCCTTCTTGGTAGTATCTTCGTCAAGACCCGGATCATACATGTTAAAATATATGGGCGGGAATGACATTCCAAGGTCCTGGAACGCAGATGAGCTTCGGAGATATTATGTGTAAATCATGTAATTTTTTTCTTTTCCCTATGGCACCCTTTTCCTTTCAAGAGGGGAGAAAGGTTTTTAATGGGACCATAGGTTGTATTTTTCATTTTTTCTTACGCATCCCTGTACAATACAAGGGCCAGTTTCCCTCACATGTAAAATGTAAAGATCTGAGATTACACCATCGAGTGTAAAAAAGTATGAAAAAGCTCCAAAGTCGTCCCTAAGGGAATGCAGAGCTAAAAAGCCACTTAAGTAAAAGGTGAAGTAGCTACAAAGTCGTTCCGAAGGGGATGTAGAGCTAAAATGCCACCTAAGTCAAAGGTGTAGAAGCTCCAATGTCATTCCTAAGGGAATGCAGAGCTGAAATACCACCTAAGTAAGAGGTGAAGAGACTCTAAAATCGTTCCTAACTGGATGTAGATTCTGGGTGTGAACTTGTGTGGGTTTTTATCTTCGGCATACACTTGCATACTTCATCATATCATCTTTTGCATTCATACGAACATACATTAGACATCTGTAGCTTCATTGCATCATGGCATATCACATAAGGCACTAACGAAAAAGAAGGGAAGATTTCTGCCTTCGGCGTAAAAATGCTTCGTTATGAACGAAGATGCTTCGTTATGAACGAAAATGCTTTGATATGAACGAAGATCCTTCGTTATGAACGAAAATGCTACGATATGAACGAAGATGCTTCGATGTGAATGAAAAAAGGGAAGGTGTTTTTTGACTTTGGCTCAAAATAAACAAGGTGGTTTCGTCCACAACAAAGCAAACGACACCAGACGAAGGTAAGATTACAAAGGTAATAGAATTTTACAAGTCAAACTCTTCAATGTTTCCATTTCGATTCATCTACCTAAATACATTTTTTAACCAAAATTTCTTAGTTTCGAAATTTCTCACTTCAGTTCTTCATTTTTTGTTGACATCAGCCTAAAAATTTAACATGTAAAGTGTTTTAGTGATTCGAAACAGAGAAAAACAGAAGTTGAAAGCTAAGGACATTATTACGTACTTCGTCAAGAAGAGCTCGGGCTTCGTTACCAGCTAGTTCTCGGCTGCCCTTCGCCCAGATTTGGGTAATGAATCTATTTCCCACGCTTCAAGCTTCGCTTGGTATATTCTTAATGTCAGCTGGAGAGATAGCGACGGTGAGCTTGTTAACATCTCTTAAGTGCTTACATCCAACTTTTGCGAATATGTTAGCTATTCCTCGGGCGGCCACTAGGGCACAAAAATCCCTGTGCCCCTCCATCACTTCGTTAAATTCATTAATTTCTTTTTCCACAAACTCGAGCGCCTTCAGAATGTCATCGGCAGAATAATTAATTTCCCCTGATATTGCCCCGACTGAACTAAAAATCTCGCGCGGGCGAAGGGATGTGATATCCTGGCCCCTGGGATGGTGATTTCCTAGCCCAAGGCTTAATAGAATTAATATAGTATCCATACCAACAAGGTGCATCTTCTTTTTTGGAAGCCTATCTCGAAAGAACCTCCAAGTTAAGCATGCTTGGCTTGGAGAAATTTGGGATGGGTGATCAATCGGGAAGTTTTCTCGGGTGCGCATGAGTGTGGACAAAGTGCGCACAAAAGACTCGTGTTGGTTTGTGGGGACGATATATGATCGTAGAGAGCTGCTAGGAGTAAGTACCACCGGTCCAGGGATTGCACGGGGTGTTACAAGTGGTATCAAAGCCGACCCTCGAGGTTTCACGGGTGTGTGTGGGCTAGGGGGTTCCGGTATATGGCACATGGCGCATGTGGGCCTGGAGTGGTCACATGGCATGGCATATGGCAACACTAGACAGACAGACGTGGCTAAGAGGGGAGGTTCCTAAATTAGGGTTGACTGACGAGGATGTCGGTCTTCTAAGGGGGGTGGATTGTGATATCCTAGCCCCTGGGATGGTGATTTCCTGGCCCAAGGCTTAATAGAATTAATAGAGTATCCATACCAAGAAGGTGCATCTTGTTTTTCGGAAGGCTATCTCGAAAGAACCTCCAAGTTAAGCATGATTGGCTTGGAGCAATTTGGGATGAGTGACCGACCGGGAGGTTTTCTCGGGTGCGCATGAGTGAGGACAAAGTGCGCACAAAAGACTCGTGTTGGTCTGTGGGGACGATATATGATCCTAGAGAGCTGCCAGGAGTAAGTATCATCGGTCCAGGGATTGGTCGGGGTGTTACAAGGGAGCATCGAGTTGCGAAGCTTGAGCAAGTTTCTCGAAGCAGTTTTAGGGCTTCAGATAATTTAGAGCTTTTTTTGTTTTGGCTTTGACTTTATCTTTCAAACCTTTGACCTCATGCTCATAACGGATTTCAACTTCCTTTAGATTTGAATATGCATCTTCAAGTTGTTTATCTTGATTAGAAATGCGAGCAGTTTGATCTTTAATCCGAAGATGAGCTTCGGCCACGTCTGCTTCGGCTGCCTTGATCTTCGAATCTTTTTCTGCCAGAGAACTTGCAAGTTCCTTCACCCTCTTTTCCAAGTTATTAATGACAAGCTCATTTTTCCTATCTTCATCTTCCCGTTGAGGCTTCAAAGCCTTACTCAGTAGTAAGCTCTGTAAAAAAGCCATAGTTAGCCCAAAAATCTAGAAATTTAAAAATTAATAATTCGACATCAAAGTTATACCTTAAAATTCGAATAGAATAAGCTCCAAGTAATATGTTGCCTTCTATAGTTGCTGAGATCCCGTTCGAGCTTTGGAAATCTGATACTCTTTGATAAAGTATTGATAATTTTTTGCACCATCACGGTCAGGGATGCACCCTAGAATCTCTTCGCCGCCGCCGCCAAAGAGCACGGATCCGGACTTGTAACCGCCAGCAATGGCGAATTCTTTTAACTCAGAAATATCTTCTTTGGAGAGTTCTAGGCCACCCACGTGCGGTAGGTCCAACTCTATGTCCTCCGAAGAAGTCCTTTCCAACTCTTTCATTTTCAAGGGTGAAGCCCTATTAGTGGTCACTTCAGCCATGTCCTTCCTGGGAACCACATCAACTATAATTCTGTCAAATTCTAACATTGTGGTTCTGAGGAGGCCTCCGTTGTTCTCAGCTTCAGGCGCAGTCTCATCAGCTTCGGCATCGGTGTTAGCTTCGACATTAGCAGACACAATAATTTTTTCCGTCGAGACTGGGGGCGGGGTCTTATGGATAGCCTTCATTATAGCCATCATCCGTTCTTTCTTCTAACCCTAAGCATTTCCCCTAGTTGCTGAAGTAGCTTTCTTTCCTTCCAAGCTTTGTTCAATCCACTTCTCCTTTGACTGCAATAGGCTAGTCAAATCTGACCCCAGGGGACTTAGCATAGCAAATGGGAAGGGTTCAGTCATTACCTTCAATATTTCTATAACACCGGCAGAGGAAGATGAAGAAGTACCGACAGTATTTTTTGGTACACCTTGTACCTTCGTCTTGGCAGGAGCCAACTTAGCAGACTTTCGTTTCTTGGGAGCCGAATCCTTCGGCTCCGCTGAAATTTTCTATTTTTTACCAGCCCTCTGATCTTTTTCAATGGACTGCATGGCTTGCCTTTTCAAAATACTTACAACCCTCTTTTTATTTGCTCCTCCAGCCCCTTCGTCAAGTCTTTCGTAATCTGGATATTCGAAGTTAAGAGCATCCATCACTTGATTTAGTCTTCGTTTTTCCTAGGTTTCGAAGGTCGTTGTCTTCCTTCTTCGTATAATTCCCAAGAATCTCATTGAACATTGTTTCTATTAATTCCAACCATTCGACAAAGGGCCTGCCGAAGTTTTTTTGAAATTTAAACTGGTAGGGAAGTCATACAAGTTCATATTTATTCCCTTCTTCCTTTTTCTTCGACATCCCCCACCGACCAGACGTTGGAAATGTTTTGTTGGCTAGGTATTCTTGCACCAAATCATGAGTACTAATATGCTCCGCCACAACTGTAAATTCCACTTTAGCCAACTGGTAGGGGGACCGAGTTGCATGTTGCACAATGGTCGTGTCATGCCAATGCTCATTCTCAGGGGACTCATCACCATAGTCATAAGCTTCTCTCTCTTCTTCTCATCAGCCTTCACATAAAACCATTCATTTGTCTCGCCAATCAGGCACTTGGTGCGATAGCCAATCACAGGTGCTTTAGTATACTTTCAATATGCAAAATTGTAACATATGAAGTTCTTATGCAGCCCATCAGCTCTAGCCTTAGTCTGGTAGTGGAGTTCATGCACCTGCCAAAATCCTTTAATGTTGGCACTCTTCCCTTAGCTTCAGAGAGCCCATATGTATATGATGAGTCTAACTATAGCGTTTGGGGCAAGTTGATGAAGGTAGATCTCGAACTTCTTTAAAACTTCACTGATCATCTTGTATAGAGGGAATCGAATACCTGCTCTGAAGAAGCTTTTGAAAACTATGACTTTGTCATCTCTTGGATCTGGAATCACTTCTACCCCAGCAAACCGAACTAGGTCGTCATCATTCTCTCCAAAATATCCTAATTTCTTCATTAAAACCAGATCATCCGCTTTAACCGTGTATTTTCCAAACTCAATATGGCTGGGTTTTCTTGGACTTAAAATGCCATCATCATATTCATTATCACTATCAGCTTCGGCAGTAGTTGGTTCAGCTTCGGCAACAGCAACATTTTCTATGGGAATTGACTCTTTTTCTTGTTGTACAACTAACCCATAACGTTTCATCATTTCTGAGATAGGGGCCATCTCAGAAGCTCCAACCTCTTCTCCTTCGCATGCTACTCTGGCAGTAGACCTCACTCTAGCCATTTTAGTCTTTGTGAGACGAAGCTTCACTCAACTAATTGGACGTTTGTTCGAAGCTTATACAACAAGTTCACAGAAAGCAGGAAGCTTCACCCTGAGTAAAAATTTTCAGCAGCACAACTGCGCAATAGCAATGAATGCTATGGTAACTTCTCACCAACTCGACTGTTTATATAGCCCCGCAGGTGAAGAAGGCGAACCGCCGAGACGCGCGTACTGGCTGATCGGTGGATCGGTAAGCGTCGTAAATTTTATATTCGTTTTTAAGAACAAGCTTAGGGAAGGTGTTTTTCGGACCTTCGGCATCCAGAAGCCTTCGTATTTTTCATGGATCGAGCTTGTTATGAAAAAACAATCTAGCACTGCGAAGGGGCTACTGTTGGGGGTCTTCTTCTCCGTCGAAGGTCCTCAAGACGAAGATATCATTTGTAAGCGATGTTGAGGTTCTTCTTCTCCACCGAAGGTCCTCGAAATGAAGACATTGTCTAAAAGGGACAACGAAGAATGCCGAAGCTACAGCCGAAGAACGACAACTTCAGCTTAAGGTGGCGACGAAGGTCAAACATGATGCCGAGGCGAAGAGGAAAAGACTAGTTTATCCCTGATGATTTATGTTACGATTATGTGTACATGTTAAGGTGATAAATGTATTTTTACTCGGGCTATGTCTCGTGCCTATAAATAGGCGTATTGTTTACGCTGGATTGTAATTGATCTTGTGTCAATGCCTTCAAACAAGCCAAAGGTATCAATGTAAAATAAATTTTGTTAATGTTCATATGTATATCATGAAATAAAAATATGAATGAATGAATGTATAACGTATATTGTCTATATGAATTCTCATTCTTATGAATGATGATGGTGTGTCCTTCATGACCTTCATTCGAAGATTGTTATATCCAAAAGGAGATAACATTTCGAAGGACGAAAGTCCTTAATCTTTAATAATTGTGTTGCCTTGTTCTTGATTCACAACATTTGAGAACAAGTGACCAACATCATTTTTAACTCTGTTGGGGCTACATCCGCAGAGGCCAATCATTGTGCCGAAGATATTCCAAAAGCACTCGAATGGATTGAAAGGGAAATTGATTATCTTGATGAAGTCATAGTTGGCCATGGTGACTTCTGTGCACTAGTGGCTGCCCGTGGAACGGCTGCCATTTTTTGCCACGGCTAGACGCAATCACTTAAAAACTGTCAACAAACCAACTTTTGGCCTCTCGCCATCAGACTTGGACAACATCCCAACCGAGGCTAGAAGTGTAAGTAACAGATTTATCACTCAAATCTAGACGAAGGGTGACTGGGAGACTGTCGGAGATGAAGCTCAAGCACTAATTGATAAGGTATAAAAATTCTCCTGCTTATCTGTGTTATGCTTCTTCGTGTCTATCACAATATATTTCTGATACAATGTTGCTTCTAGGGCGAAGCTGATGAAGATTGATGATCCAAAGCTTATCCCGATAGTCCTGAAGATTGCTCCGAAGCTATTTTGTGATTGTTCCAATAGTCCTGAAAGATGCTCCTAGAGCTCTTTTTGTAAAGAAAAACATTATATCCGGCAAAAAAAAGTTGTCGAAGGATCTAACATCTTCTTTGTAAACATTTATAACTACCTTGCAATATTACCTTTCTTCTTGTTGGGGTCTTCTTCTCCGCCGAAGGTCCTCAAGACAAAGGAATCATTGGCAAAGTGATGTTGAGGATCCTCTTTGCTGAAGGTCCTCGAGACGAAGATACTGTCTGAAAGCTATAATGACGAATATCGAAGCTACCACCGAAGGACGACAACTTTGGCTTAAGATGGTGATGAACGTCTAGCGTGAAGATGAACCGAAGAGGAAAAGACCATTTAATCCTTGATGATTTATGTTACGATTGTATATACAAATTGAGGGCACAAATGTATTTTCACCCGGGCTGCGTCCCGTGCCTATAAATAGGTGAACAGTACCCTCGTACTGTTCACACTGGATTGTAATTGCTTCCACGTCAACACCTTCGAACAAGCCGAATGTATCAATGTAATATAAATTATGTTAATGTTCATGTGTATATTATGAAATACATATGTGTATGAATGAATGGATCACATATATCATCTCTATGGATTCTTATTCTCATAAATCATGAAGGTATGTCCTTCATGACCTTCGTCTAAAGATCATTATATCCAAAAGGAAATAATGCTTCGGAGAATGAAGGTCTTTAATCTTTAACAATTGTGTTGTCTTGTTCTTGATTCACAGCATTTGAGAACAAGTGACCAACACTTCTGCTATTACTTGCTTTGCTGTGGACGAAACCACACTTACCATTTTTTAGCCGAAGGCTAAAACACCTTCCCTTCTTTTCGTTCACAACAAAGTATTTTAGACTTCACATTAGTTTCTCATGAGAAATGCCATGGTGCGATGAAGCTAGAAATGTCTAATGGATGCTTGGATGGATGCAAAGAATGATGTGATATAATAAGCAAATGCATGCCGAAGATAGCGAAATTCACACACAAACACGCACACAGACTCTGCATCCCCTTAGGAATGACTTTGGAGTCTATTCACCTTTACTAGGGGTATTTTAGCTCTGCATCCCCTAAGGAATGACTTTGGAGCTTTTTCACCTTTATTAGGTGGTATTTTAGCTCTGTATCCCCTTAGGAACAACTTTGGAGTTTCTTCACCTTTATTAGGTGGTATCTTAGCTCTACATCCCCGTTGGATGACTTTGGAGCTTCTTCATATCTTACACTCGATGGTGTAATCCTAGCTTTTTACATTTTACATGTGGGGGAAATCTTCCCTTGTATTGAATAGGGCTATGAAAAGAAAATGAAAATAACAACCTATGGCCCCATTAAAAACCTTACTCCCCCCTTGAAAGGAAAAAAGGGTACCATAGAAAAAGAAATTTTACATGATTGTTATACATAGTATCTCCGAAGCTCATGTGTGTTCTAGGACCTTGGAATATCATTTCCATCCATGTCTCTTAATCTTTATTATCCTAGTCTTGATGAAGATGCTACCAAGAAGGGGCCCTCCCACTTGAGTTGTAGCTTCCCAATAGTTTCTAGGTTAGCTATTCTTTGATGTACCAAATGTTCTGCCTTAATGTTCTTTAATCTAACTTTTCTGTCTCGCCACTTTGCTGTTTCAGCTTGGTATTTATTAATATGATCAATTGCCTGAAGCCTGACCCCTTCTATAGAGTCTTTTAACACTTTGCAAGTATCTTCATCCTCTGTCGAAGCTAGAGTCCTTATTGATCCTGTCTTCGCTTCTTCTGGAGTTATTGCTTCATCGCCAAACAAGAGTTTAAACGGAGTGAAACCCGTTGATCTTGAAACCACAGTGTTATGATTCCACACCACCTTTACTAATTCATTTGGTCACTTTCCCTTTGGCAGATTAAAGATTGACCTCATTATTCCAGTGATCATGATTCCATTTGCTTGCTCTACTAAGTTGTTGGACTCTGGGTGTCTTACCGATGCGGAGTGTATCTTTGTTCCAATCTGATCACAGAAAATTTTAAATGCTTCGAAGTCAAACTTTGCTCCATTATCAACTGTGATGGCCTTCGGCACCCCAAACCGGTAGATGATATTTAGCTAGAAAAATTTCTAGATTGTGGCTGATGTTATTGTAGCTAGTGGTTTAGCTTCGATCCATTTTGAGAAATACTTCACTGCTACTACAACATATCTCAGATTTTCTTGGGCTGGCAGTAGTGGTCCCAATAAATCTAATCCCCATCTCTATAATGGCCAAGTGGGTTGAATTAGTTGCGTTAGAGATGAAAGTTTCTTTTGATCCCTGGCACACTTCTGACAATTCTCACATTTTTGCACTAGGTCTGCTGCATCTGAAGCAGCCTTCGGCCTGTAGAAACCTTGTCTAAAGACCTTGCCTAGGAGTGGCCTGGATCCAATATGAGCTCCACATATTCCTGAGTGTATTTCTTGCATCAACTCTTGACCTTCGACTTTGGATAAACATTTTAGAAGTGGGGAGCATACCTCTTGTTTAAACAATTCCCCTTCTATGATCATATATGGCATTGTTCTGGCCTGCATCCTTTTTATGTAAACTTCATCATCCAAAGGGTAGTTTCCCTAGAGGAAGGATATATACAATTTGTGTTCTCCAATCATCGCTATGCACATGTGATATTGTGAGTACAGCTCTTTCCATGATCTCAAGTGAAGGTGTTTTCAGAGTTTCGAAAAACACTTCAAGGGGGAGCGGGAGCCCCTGTGGTGCTAACATAGCTAGCAAGTCTACTTGTTCATTATCCCCTCTTGGGATATTCTTTAATGAAAATTCTTCGAAGGAGGCTTCCATCCTTCGGACTGTATCAAGATATTTTTTGAGGTTTGGGTCCTTTGCCTTGCTGCTTTTGTTGACATTACCTGTAATTACTTGAGAGCCAGACTTAAGTACCGCCCTTCTTATTCCCATGGCCATAAGCTTTCAAATCCCTAACAACACTGCTTTGTATTCTGCTATGTTGTTTGTGCACTTGAATTCCAGCCTGGCCACATAGCAGGTTCTTATTTTTTATGGTGAAATCAAAACAGTTGTTGCGCCTGCGCCGAAGGTTCCCCATGAGCCATCACAGAACACTATCCAAGCTTCTTCATCTATCAAGTGTCCTTCTTTGTGAGCCCCTGGCGTCCAATCAGCAATGAAGTCTGCTAGTGCTTGAGATTGAATCGAAGATCGGTGGACAAAGTCAATAGTGAATTCATTCAGCTCTGTGGCCCATTTGCTAACCCTTCCTACGACTTCTCTATTTCTTATGATGTCTTTCAAGGGTTAGGACGAAGGTACTATTATATGATAAGATTGAAAATAATGCCGAAGCTCCCTGGAGGCCATCAACACAGTATATAGTACCTTCTCCAACTCTGTGTAATTTCATTTTGACGGACTCGAGACTTTGGAGACGAAGTAGACTGGGACTTGTCTCTTCGTTTGTCCGTCCTGCTTTTCTTAGACCAGCGCTGCACTGACAGCAAAATGAGAGGCAGCTACATAGAGTAACAGTGGAGCTCCTGATGAAGGTGGAGTTAAGGTTGTTAACTGTATAAGATACTGCTTCAAGTCTTCGAAGTCTTTTTTGTTGAATTGGTTCCCATTGAAAGACTTCGCTTGAGTTTATCACTTCAAAGAATGGTAGATTGCTCTCTACCGATCTTGAGATAAATCTATTCAATCATACCAACCTTCGTATCAATCTCTAAGCACCCTTTCTTGACTTCGGGGGCTCCATTCGAAGTATGGCTTCTATCTTGCTCGGGTTAGCTTCGATCACCTTTGTTGGTAGTAAACAGCTAAGGAATTTGCCCTTCTTTACTCTGAAGACACAATTTTTGGGTTTAGCTTACGGCCAGCTTTTCTGAAGTTGGCAAATGTTTCTTGCATATCCGCAATGTGATTTTCTTGCTTCGCACTCTTGACTATGATGTCATCAACATATGTCAAGACACTACAACACAGCTTACCTTCTATGACATTCAACTTTTGTCATTGATAAGTGAATATATGTCATATATTGAAATCTATGACGCTTGTGTGACGTTTTTTTGTTTGTCATCTATGTGACGTGGCTAAACATGTTCTATGACGAATTGAAGTTTTTATGTCATTAAAATTATGACGATTCTACTTCGTCATAGATTTTGTGACATTTACATATTGTCATTACTTCAAAGAAAATGTCACTAATAAGCAACACATTGGTTATGTGGAGCTCATGCGGCGAATGATTATGACGTTTATCAATATGACAGGGCACTTTTCAATGACGAATTTTGTTGTCATAATATATAAAATGTCGCATGTTAGTGCTAGACCAAATTTATGGCCTCATTAAATCTAATTTATAATTTTATATGAATACTATTTTATATTATCAAAATTTGTGGCCCAATTTTTGGCTTCATTCAACCGTACAAATGTTCACATGACATATTTCACAAAATTTACATATCCAATGACCAAAATTGTGGCAGACAAATTCCAATTCATAGGTCACAATACATCTAGCAAGAAGCAACATTGTTCAACAAAACTTAAGGCTACTAGTAACAAAAATCAACAAACTTGGAGCCACTAAGTCCTACTTGTGAAAAACTAGCAACCAACTATTGATAGAACAACCCGACATAGTTCAACCAACAACCAATTTTCAAAGAAGAAACATACTAGAATAATTCACTGTTGGGGGCTTAGAAACTTTATGGCCTTAGATTGTGCTGGCCCTGGTTGAATTTTAGCATTTAACAAAGGAGGACGTGCATTTCTTGTGATGTCATCTTTACAACTTCTATTTCCTCATAATGTTTTACCCTTGAAGTTTCTGATTCCGTCTTCAAGTTATCCAACACTTGTCAAAGTTTTGTTTTTTCTTGCTTCTCATTCTCAAGCTCAACCTGAAGATCCTGAACCTATAAATAAGCATAACTTATTTACTTCATATGTAACCATGCACACACAGCCAAACAAGAACAAAAACATAGTTAAAAATATGTATACAAATACATAATCAGACATAAAGCATCAAATGGTCTACATATATGGTTAATTTGGGAACAAATGACTTATGCTTTTATAGAAAAAATGTTGCATGCTGCTACAGTATTCAAATTAGTATTGATACTTCATTAGTATGAACATAAACTCAGAAAATTAGACATAAACCAAGTAATCTTTTATTTACATATCTTTTGTGCTGCTAGTTGTGTCTAGAATGCAATATGATCTGGTTGTGGTACCTAGATATGTAATTTCTATGTTTGTGCATGGACAATCTGTTTATGTGGATATCATCTTATTAATCTATGGATTGCATCCATTTATATATTGTGCATTTAGCTATTAGTGGGCAATGTATTATTTTCTCGGCTATATGTTGAATATTAACATCAATCTTTTCTCTATGGAGTTTTTAGTTGGGTTTATACACATATCATGAGCTCAAGAAAAATGGCCTCAACAGTAGTGATAATTTCAGCAGCCTACTTTTCGAACCTCTCGATCACACACTTGTCAATGCCTCCAAGCTTGTAGATCAGGTGGCCAGTGGTGGTCGACTTGCCAGAGTCGACATGGCCAATAACCACAATGTTGAAATGTGACTTCTCTTTACCCATGACTAGAGGTGAAGCTTAAACTGTTAATCAAACGAATCAATTATTAGGAACGCAAGTAAAAATCACACAATACTAAAGCCACTAACAAAACAATTTATTAGATGGGATTAGAAACTAAATTTGGAGTTGCAACTACAGTAATCGGCTTAGAAAAAGCATGGTACATGTTAGCAAGGGATAAAGCAGACCTAGAAACATTCAACAGAGCAAACAATATAATATAAGAAGCACTAAATAATAAACAAAGCAGACTAATAAGTGTTCGCACAGAATTTAGAGCCAACAAAACAAATTCAAAATTTGCTACTTTATAAACCAGATCAGAGCCGGCACCGCCCTATAGTGGCACAACATTATTAGCACTAAAATCATATAAAGAATACCATAAGCTTTGGATAATGTGGCACATGATTATTAATGCTGAATTTGCAAAAAAATAAGATCAACTTCATAGAACATTTATCCACTCATTATTGAAGCACTGTACCAATGCGTAAGGAAAGTGCCATTTTTAAGTGTGTAGACATAATTACACAAGCAAAGCACCACATTATGTTCTATCCTTGACTAGAAAAAAACTAAATAAATATGAGTCTTTCGCTACACAAACATATAAATTATTCACCAAACTTAATCTAAATATAAGAGTCGAGTGCATTAGGCTAGTATAAACATAACTTACCAAATATGGTTTATAAATTCACCGTAAAAAATAATGTATTGTATTGCAAGCACAAGAAAGGTGAACTAAGGAAAGTAAAATACTAATGTTCATGTACTACAAACAGATAGTCACTGCTAACGAACCTTGCGAAAAGCTTACATGCTTTTCAAGAATTTTAGCCAATAGAGAAAGCACAAGGGCGCTCGCCCATCAGAACACTTATATTCAAATATCCGCACGTCTGCAGGCTAGTCGTTTTTATGCCTATTTTCTCTGTTAAATAGATTACACATGGTCGTATACTAACTTACGTGCTGAACCTCCCTTATTGTGCCTTGTTGAAGTATTCAGACTTACTGAATTTAAGCAACTATACTAACTGAACTAAGGGGAAATGACGGTCTTGTTTTGAGATCTATAATCAGACATCGCTGCCTGATAACAATTGACTAACATTAACATACTAATATCAAAAAGATGTGTAGCTCAATTTTGGGATTTGTTAGGTAGAAGAGTATAATGTGAAGTCGATGGACTTATGTACAGTGAAATGCTAAAGTAGGCATTGATGCCTGTCGATGCTTCACGTCCAAAACTTGTGATCAGTTTGTGACTTCGAAATAGAGTTGAAGACATGAACAATATGGTTGACCAATGTTGCAGACACACATTTCATGGTACGACATGAACTATCTAAGAAATTTAGAGACCATAAAGTCACGAGCACTGACAGATGATAAAATGGAAAGATAAAGGGAAACATACTCCAACAATATTCCAATTACTAACACAACCACTTGACAGCAATAATCAAGCATTACTCTATTTAACATCATCGGCAAAGACACACTTTTATCTGTTCCGGCTTTGAATTACACTGAAGTCAGCTGATCTGCACACGCAGATGAGGTACGATAAATGTTGAGACAGGAATTAAGTAGTACCTTGGAACAATTAGCCGCACTCATCTGTGCAGAAGTAGACGCGAAGCTGGCCCTGGTGTAGATTGCTGCAGCGCCTGGAACCCTTCGGAGCTCTTGCCGACGGCCAACCTCGACTCATAGAGGAAGTGTAGCCTCTCCTGCGCCCTGTACCAGCAATATGGGCCAAACCCCATTGAATCGACGCGAACCGACGGACCGACCACTCTGGCAGATCCAACCGAGAGAAGGAAAAAATCTGGAGGAAAGGATGAGAAAGAAGAACACTTACCGAACAAACCGAAGCGAAGGCATGGAAGCAAGCCGGAAGGGGTCCGGGAAGCCGACATCGCCGTGACGAGGAAGAGCGCGGGCTAGAGGCTGGCCACGGTGTCTCGGGGAGGAACACGGCGGGGTGGCGAGCGAGGCATATCTGCGCGGACATGGAGGCGACACAAGAGGGGGCGGCTCAACCGGCGGCTTCATGGGGAGGACGATGGTGGGGCTAGGGGCGGCGCAAGCGGAGATGACACGAGAAGGAAGAAGCGTGCGCGCCCGTGAAGCCATCCATGGCGAGGATACGCCATATTTTTTTTAATAAAAAGAGATAATACATAAGATTAAAGTATAACTCTATATCAAGTTATTTTAAACATATTTAGTATTTATTTATTTTTTTGTTTCGAAAGGCATTTAAACTATAGAGAATAGTAAGCCTGTTTGGTTCGCTGCCTAACTTATCATACTTTGCCTAACTTTTTTGTCTAACGTTAGTTCTTCAATTCGAACGATAAACTTAGACAAAGTGTGGCATATTAGCCACAAACCAAACAGACCCTAAGTATCCTAAAAAGAGACACCCTTTTATGAAACTTTTATCTCAAGCTTTTACTCCATACCATATTTTGAATTATTTTGATCAAAATTTATAATTGTTTTTATTCGAAATGGCTAGGGAATGTTAAAATAAAATCATATTGTATCTTAAGCATGATCCTTCATTTGACTTGATGGTGTGACCTTGGAAATGGTTCTATTAGGTACTAAGTTCAACCCTCAATTGCTAAATAATATTAGGTGGTCGACTTTTTTGTTCCAACAACCAAGTCCAATTTTTTTAAAGATGTTTCTATTTTTTGCAGTTTGATTATTATTTTAGCTATTGTTGTATAACAAATTTCCCATAAATATATTAGATTTAAGTCTTTACTAATATATTTATGAAAATTATATGAATATATTATATTTAAGTCTTTACTGATATATTTATGAAAAATATATGTAGGAAATTTAACTTTAATTCATTTTTATTTAAACAAGAATTAATATTTAAACTTGGTTCATTAACATTTTTATTTATTTCATTACTTGTAGTGGAGCCTATATTTTTGTTTTTTGGGAAATTAACGTGAGAACTTATGACGACCAACATTGTCATGAAATAGTGACACTAACTAATCGTCACGAGATTGTAAGAGCATTCGTCACAAATATGGCATCTTCCATGTTTTATGACGATTTTGTGTTGGTCTTAATGACTAACATTTTCTTTTCGTCATTGAACTCAATCAACCCCTACAAAACATCATAAATATGAGACACTTATGACATTTTGATCTATTGTCACAAGGTGTTCGTCATAGAAGGCTATATGTCTTGTAGTGAGACATTTCTGCCAATTTGGGTACTCAGCACCTTGGATGTCATTCTGCTGATGTTTCCTACAACATTCTTGAGCCCCTCACGCATCCGAAGATATCAATAAGTTCCATTAGGGTTATGAAGCTTGTCTTGGGCTCATCTTTCTTCTTCATCCAAATCTGGTGATAACCTGAGTAACAGTCTAGGTGACTCATGAGCTCCGATCTAGCTGTCGCATCAATAAGGGAATCTATTCTAGGCAAAGGAAACTCATCCTTTGGGCATGCCTTGTTGAGATCTGTGAAATCAATACACATTCTCCACTTCCCGTTGGCCTTTTTTACCATTATGGTATTGGCTAACCATTCTGAATATGTCACTTCTCTAATTACTCCAGCACTTAGAAGTATTTTGACTTCAATTCTTGCTCCTTTGGCTTTATCATCCGACATCTTCTGAAGCTTCTGCTTCCTTGATCTGATGGTGGGATCTACATTAAGAGAATGTTCAATGACATCTCTATTGACACCACATAGATCATTGACTGACCAGGCAAAGACATCTCTATTGTGGAATAAGAACTTTGATAGTTTTTTCTTGCTCCTCAGATAACTGGGATCCAAATAACACTTTTTGTTCGGCTATGTCTTCCCACAGAAGCATGGACTTTGGCTGGTCCACCAAAGCTGCTTTATCTCTTATGTATTTGTGCTTCTCGTGAGCTTCAACTTTGTCTATGTTGTGAATAGCCCTGGAATCTATCCAATTTCCTTCGGCTCTTCTAGCAGCCTCTTGGCTTCCATGTACAACAGTTGGGCCCTTAACTGATGCTATTTTCATGCATAAGTACGCTGCATATAGTATTGCTTCGAAAGCATTCAATGTTCCTCTTCCAATGATTACATTGTAGGAATAATCCATGTCTACAATGTCAAACACAATTTGTTCAGTTCTGGTGTTGTGCATGTAACCGAAGGTGATTGGCATTGTTATCTTTCCAAGTGTTGCTAGCTACTTTCCTCCGAAGCCACATAGAGGATGTGTTGCATCATGTATCTTGTCCTCTTGCTCTTGCAATTGTCTGAAAGCCTTTGCAAAGATAATATCTGCTGCACCGCCTGTATCTACCAGGGCATTGTGGACCAAAAATCCTTTTATGACACATGATATAACCATGGCATCATTGTGGGGATAATCCTTGAGCTGAAGGTCCTCTTGAGAGAATGTGATCGGCACATGAGACCATTTGAATTTGATGTAGGGTCCTTGCACTCCAACATGTTGTACCCTTCTTTGGGCTTCCTTCTTTTGCTTCTTGTTGGCTGGTTCGAAGCTTGAACCACTTGTGATCGGAAGCACAAGCTTCATCGCAGAAGGTGGCACGGCTTGATGACTTTACGAAGCCATTGTGTGACAGCCCTCCCAAGTTATCAAGCCCAGATGCACCAATCCTTGCCATTAACTACCTTAGATGGTTGTGCACGTGTACCGGGTAACTTAACAAGGCTATCGAGTTCATCAACTCGAACTCATCATCCCAAGGATCTCGCACATAATAGGTATATTACAGCAATCACATTTGATACACGCACATTTCGGAGATAGGGCATAAGTCTTTACAAAACATACTTTACATTTCCAAAGCTCAAGTTTTACAACATAAGAAGAATTGTAATTATTACAAGTCCTGATAGTACCCAAAGTGCATAACTTATTATAATAATTGGAAGGGTGAAGCCTTTCCATAAGAGATACACATAAACATTCTAAGCTTCAATGCCTCCACATGAATTAACTAACCAAAAGATAAGGGAATAAAATTGTTGGAACTTGCTCTCTGCGGCAAGGGGATCCAACGGGGGGAGTGGTGATGTAAACAGGGTTCTCACGCTAGATGGCAATAGCTCTGTTAATCTACCCTCTCACGGGCACTGTGCGGGGGTATTTATAGGTATCTGAGCGCCCAGCGTCTTGTGTTAAGGACGCATGTGCCCTCAGACACCTAGGTTATCCCCAGAATATTCCCATAAAGCAGGGTTACAGACTGTAATTACAGGGATGCCTTTACAAATTAGGCCCGTAACGCGCAGCGGCCACGCAGGGCCCGTTACAATGGGCCGGATCACACGTGGGCCTTCGAGCTGGACAAGGCCGCATGGTGGGATGACCTCGTAGCAGGCCTTCGTCTGATGTCGTATGGGGCGAAGGGTGTCCCTGCCTATTTTATCTCCGTTGGACCAACGACTGCAGCGAAGGCCTCGAGCGAAGGGTGGCGTCTTTGCCTTCGCCTCAACATTTGCCCTCCGAGGGACCAGTTCGACAAAGTCATCTGGTGCCGAAGACGTCGCTAGATGGCGGAGACGCTGCCCTCGCTCGAAGTGGTTCCACGGGGGTTTTTGACGTGACCGTTGATTGACACCGTACTGTTGGACTGCGGGTTTCCCGAAGCGCCGCGCCCTGTGTATAAAAGGGGCGGGGGTCGGCCCGCTTTGAACTTCACTTTCCGCGCTCCATGAAAACCCTAGCCGCCTTTCCACCGACTTGCTGCTCGTCTGCCCTCCTTGCTCTTGTTCGCCGGAGATCTGGCTCGAGTGAAGCAGACCGCCCGCCGCCGCCGACGGTACGTAGCGATGCCGACCTCTTCTTCTTCTGCTGCCGCTACGCCGTCGGCCGACGCTTCGTCTGAGGAGAAGCTGAGTACTTTGGCGGCGGAGGAGTTGCGCGCCGGCGATACAGTGGATTTTGGTGTGTCACGGATGTCGTCGGTTCGCGTGCAAGATATGCAGCGGTTGGGTTACTTTGGCGGCGGAGTTGCTCGTGTCCCGGGGACGGAGGAAGTCCCCGAGCCGGAGGGCGAGTTGGTTGTGTTCGAGGCGTTCTTCGCCGCTGGTCTCCGCCTGCCTGCGCATCGATTTGTTGGAGAAGTCCTGCGCAGATTTAACGTTCAGATCCATCAGCTGACTCCGAATGCCGTGGTGGCTCTGTCGAAGTATGTCTGGGCGACGACTTCGTACGGCGGACAGCCATCAGTCGAAGTCTTTGCGAAGTACTATTGCCTGCACTGGCAGAAGAGGATGATTGGAGATGAAGTTGCCCAGTTTGGGTCCTGTACGTTTACGCCGAAGACCGGCAAGACCACGATGGAGGTAGTTGAGTTGGTTCCTTGCGCCCGCAACAAGTGGGGCAATTGGAATGAGTTTTGGTTTTACGTCGCGGAGGGTACCGTCGAAGACCATGAGGGGCTCCCTGTGTCCGAGATGTGCTCGCATTTTTACTCAGCATACCCGCCCTTTGAGGTGGCGGAGGAGGATGCGGACGAAGGGGCCCTTTGGTGCGCCGCCGGCCTGAGCAGTGGGCGCGATTTAGTTGAAGAATTTGTGGCGTACGGGGTATGGCCTTTGGCGCATGGCTGGGCGTTGGGCGAAGTGTGCCCTCGCCAGATGCCTTCCCATGGTGGGAAGCTGGTGCGAAGTTCTGCCTTCGCGCTGGATCTGCAAGGCCGCGATCTGGCCGCCTTTGTGCGTGAGGCAGAGGACGGGGCAGTGCGGATCGTTGGTCGGTACGTGCCGAGGACAGAGGGCCAGCGTAGGTGGGATATCCGCGGGTCGAATGACTGTTTGAACAGGGTTTTTGAATTGAATCGACTGCCGTATGACGGTTATCCCGGCCAAGACGATGTGGACCGCCGCGGGAAGAAGCCGGTGGTAGAGTCTGGAGACGACCCTGCACCGGCGGCCGCCCCATCCTCTAAGAAGAGGAAACTAGGTACTGCTATGGGAGGACTTGGGGTTTCCGACGGTTTTGCTAGAGAATTGATGAGGACATGCACGACCCCGGGGGAAGGATGTCTTCGCCCGAGCTCCGGGAGTCTTCGGCGCGGATGTTGAGGGTTACCGGGGGTTGGTGGCCTAGGAATGTTCCTATCCCCCGCGCGGTCGGCGAAGACTTTTTTACATCTCGCATGGTTCATGAATGGAAAGTGTTTCGTTACGGGCGGAATATTGCTGCTGTTGTGTCGGCAGTGATGGACCAGGATCGCCAGGGAGCTGCACAGAAGCGCCAGGCGGTTGTCAGGCTTCATGAAGCCAGGCCGAAGAGGCAGCGAGGGGCTGCGAAGGCTGCTGCCCCCGGCGGAGGCAAGCCGCCGCTGGCGGCGAAGTCGGCCGTCCCTGCATCTAGCAAGGCGCCGGAGGCTGCGGCTGGCGCCAGTGGTTCCAAGTCTACGAAGGCTGTGCCGGCATCCAGCAGGGTGCCGGAGGTCGCGAAGGCGGCCCGAGGGTTGCCGTCTCCGGGCAAGCACATCGCCGACTTTGCCACCGATATTAGTGTGGACGACTATCTTGGTGGTAAGCCGTTGGCTCGTTTTTTTTTGTAATTTGCTGATACGTCGCAGGGTCGGACGAAGTCCAGCTTGTTATTGCTGCGCCTGCCGCGGCGACCACGGCGGCTGCCGTAGTGCCAAAGGCGAAGGGCGGTGCTCTTAGTGCCAGAGGCGAGATGTCGGCACTTGCTGCTGTCAGGGACGAGGCGGGCGCTGTGTCCCGCCGGCTGAAGGAGATGAAGGAGGCACTAAGTCAGGTACGTTGAGCTAGACTTTGGGGGTTTTTTTCGGCTTTGTTGGGGCCGCGATCTTACGTGTGTTTTGCAGGCGGCTGACTTCGCAGACCGCGCGGCGTCGGGGGCGCTCACGGCAGTTGTGTCTGCCGAAGTCGAGAGACTTCGGACGCAACATGCTGACGCCGTCCGGGAAAAATCGGCCGCCGAAAGTAAGTGCCGCAAGCTGGCGGACAAGGTGGCCGCACTGGAGGGGGAGAAGACTGACCTCCGACGCCAACTGGCGGGGGAGAGGAGGGAGGCCAATGAGGCCCTCGCCAAGGCGCAGGCTGCGCTGGCGGAGGCCAAATTGGCGCGGGCGGAGGGCAATCTTGCCAGGGAGCGCGCCGAGCAATTGGAGGAGCGGCTCGGCGCCCTGCAGAGCCATGTGGAAAGGGTCGAGGCCGCGACGCACACGGAGGCTGAGCGGACGCGCAAACAGCTTATGGATTCATACCATGAGCTGGGCGCGCGGACCGCTGACTTCGAAGTGCCGGACCAAGAGCCCGGACTTCGCTGCCTGAAGTGGGTACAGGAGGAGTTGCAGGCACTCCCCACTATCGTGGAGGGGTTTATGTCTTATGCTTCCCTGGTCACCTGCGAGGGGGCGATGAACGCGCTCTCTCGCGAAGGGTGCCGGCACTATGAAGTCTTCGACCAAGCTGATGAAGATTTCGAGCGTGATATCTACAAGGTCGAGGACTCTGTAGTGAAGGAATCCGCCGGAGCCCTCTACGACCGGATGTGGGGCCCCCACGTTCGAGAGGTGGTCAGGGAACGGGCCGAGACGGCGAGGGGTCAGGTAATGTCTGGCCTTTGTTTGGTGTTTGTTGGATGTGGGCTATGTATGGGTTTGCTGAGTTTGTGTGCTGTCTCAGGCGGCGCGTGGTGAGCGGGTGGATGACTTTGGGGCTTTGAACAGCACACTGCCTGACCCGGAGTCGAACCCGGCGGAGGCCGCCCTGGAGCCGCTCCCGGAGACCGCCGAAGGAGCCCCTGAAGCCCCCGCAGCCGCTGCGGCCGGTGAAGGCCCACCCCCAGAGACCGCCGAAGGCATTCCTGATGCCCCCGCAGCCGCTGCAGCTGGCGAAGGCCCGCCTCCAACTGCTGCGCCGAGGGTTGAAGATCCTGCGACGGTGGCGGCGGAGGCGACGGCGGAGGCTCCCGCGATGGCTGGGTCTTCGCAGGCGGCGTAGAGGGTGTGGGTGGTTAGGGAATTTTGGATATGTTGCTGAATCTTGGTTGCTGCGCAGGTTCAAGATTTTGGGCCTGCGCACGCAACCGCCACTACTAATTTTTTGGCGGCTTCGACCGTGGATGATGGTAATAAATCGGATGGGTCTACATCTAAGTTTTCTGATTTTGGTGACTCTGGGAGCTCGATTGAGTGGACTGAGGAGTCGTCGAATGAGGACTTGGACTACTTTGCGGCCTTGGATGTGGCAGCGGCGGAGGCTTCACCGCGCGCTACGGATGCAGAAGATGTGCCTGGTCCGAGTACTGGGCGTAGGCGGCGAAGGGCGGTTGCGAAGCGTAGAGTGAGTGGGGCGGACGGAGGTCGACTTCGTGTGAGTAGGGCCAGCCGGCAGGAACTGTTGTCCTTGCCGGCCACCGTGAGTACAGGTGAGGGGGAATTGCGGAGTCTTTTTGCGGGTG
Source organism: Zea mays (assembly GCF_902167145.1). NCBI lineage: Eukaryota > Viridiplantae > Streptophyta > Magnoliopsida > Poales > Poaceae > Zea > Zea mays. The sequence goes on from NC_050096.1 coordinate 146,940,771, forward strand.
AGGAGCTTAGGATAATGTTATTCAACTATAGGGAGATGGGAATTATTCTGAAGGCTGAGCCGATGTAGAGTGTGATGCCCTCGCTTGTACATGTGTAATGGCTTGTATGATGAAGTTGTGTGCCCTCGCACATTCGGCTATGCTAGCGAAGGCGTTTCGTACTTGGTCAGGTGTAATTGTTATTGTGCTAGCCCGGCTGCGCCCGTAGGCGACTTTTGCACGGATAGTCTCCACGGTAGACTTCGGTTTTTCGCACTTGTTGTGCTAGTCCGGCTGCACCCTTAGGCGACTTCTGCACGGTAAGTCTTCGTGGTAGACTTCGATTTTTCGCACTTATTGTGCTAATCCGGCTGCACCCTTAGGCGACTTCTGCACGGTAAGTCTTCGTGGTAGACTTCGATTTTTCACACTTATTGTGCTAATCCGGCTGCACCCTTAGGCGACTTCTGCACGGTAAGTCTTCGTGGTAGACTTCGATTTTTCGCACTTGTTGTGCTAGTCCGGCTGCACCCTTAGGCGACTTCTGCACGGTAAGTCTTCGTGGTAGACTTCGATTTTTCGCACTTGTTGTGCTAGTCCGGTTGCAACCTTAGACGACTTCTGCACGGTAAGTCTTCGTGGTAGACTTCGATTTTTCGCACTTGTTGTGCTAGTCCGGCTGCACCTTTAGGCGACTTCTGCACGGTAAGTCTTCGTGGTAGACTTCGATTTTTCGCACTTGTTGTGCTACTCCGGCTGCACCCTTAGGCGACTTCTGCACGGAGTTGTCGCACGCGAGGGTGGCTAGCGCTGAGCCTCGCGGTGACTTTGTATTGGTCGAATGTCGAAGACCGTCGTCGTGGTCTTTTTTTTGACGCATGTTTTTGCGGGGGATTTTTCACTTGTATATTACATGGCTCCGCCTCGTTAAAAACCTCACCCCCCCGGGAGGAAAAGAGTGCGGGCCAGAATAAGATTGTTTTTGTGAATTACAAGGGCGAGTCAGCCCTGATGAGTCAAACAAAAAATTTGCGGAGGTTGTCGATGTTCTAGGAGTGCTCCAGGTCTTCGCCGTTTGGCGTTGTGAGCCTGTAAGCGCTGGGGGAAGCTTTCGTCTTGACTATGAAGGGGCCCTCCCACCTGGGCTCCAGCTTGCCCCTGGACTCTGTCCGAGCTGTTTGGACGAGTACGAGGTCCCCTTCGCTGAAGTCCCTCGGGATGACTGCGTGGTCGCGCCATGCTTTTGTCTGGGCTTGGTATTTGTTTAGAGCCTGTAGGGCGAAGACTCGGTCTCCATCGATGAGATCCTTTGAAGTGGGCTCGTCCACGTCGGGGACGGCTGACGGAACTGTTCGCGGGGACCCATGTTTTATTTCTTGTGGGGTCATGGCCTCCGATCCGTATAGAAGGCGGAAAGGAGTGAACCCGGTCGCCCTGCATTCAGTCGTGTTTAGTGCCCAGACCGCCTCGGGTAACAAATCGGTCCACCTGCCCTTTTTTCATCGAGGAGCATCTTTTTGACAGCTGTGAAGATTTTTCCGTTGGCGCGTTCCACAACTCCGTTGGACTGCCGGTGATAGACTGAGGCGAAGGCAAGCTTGGTGCCAGTGGAGAAGCAAAAATCATTGAAGTCTTGGCTGTCAAACTGCTTGTCGTTGTCAACTGTTAGTTCGGACGGTACTCCGAAGCGGCAAACAATGTTTTGCCAAAAGAATTTTTGGGCAGTCTTTGATGTTATTGTGGAAACAGCCCTTGCCTCGATCCATTTGGTGAAGTACTCGACAGCGACGAAGGCGAACTTAAGGTTCCCCTGAGCGGTGGGCAGGGGCCCGACAATGTCCAGGCCCCAGCGCTGGAGAGGCCATGTGTGGGCGATCAGCTTTGTATACTGCGAGGGGCTGCCTGACCGAGGAGAAAACTTCTGGCAGGCTACGCAGGACCTTGTGACCTGATTTGCGGCGCAGATCATTGCGGGCCAGTAAAAGCCTTGGCGGATCACCTTAGCAGCTAGGGCCCTTGGCCCTGCGTGTGAGCCGCATGTGCCACTCTGGACTTCGCGTAGGATCTGGATGCCTTCGGTTTTGGTGACGCATTTAAGCATTGGCTGACTGACCCCCTTCTTGTAGAGTTGTCCCTCAATCAGTGCGAAGTCTCGGCTTCGATGTCTGAGGCGCTTGGCCTCGCTGATGTCGGTTGGATGATAGTACCCCTGTAGGAATAGGGTTTTTGGTGCCCGCCAGTCTTCGGTCATGATAAGGTTGACTATGCGGTGGCCCTCGCTGTCATTAGTTATTTGGAGCCCTTCGGGGCTCCGGACGGCTGGCGTGCCGATGACATGAAAGAACACGTCGGAGGACAAGGACTCGCCTCTGGCGGCAGCCTTGGCCAATGCGTCGGCCTCTTCATTCTTGGCCCGGTCCACATGCTGCAAGGTGAATCCCTTGAATTGTCTCTCGAGACTTCAGATGGCCGCGAGGTATTGCATAAGTGCGGGGTCCTTTGCTGCATAGTCTTTCTCGACTTGGCCGGCAACTACCTTGGATTCTGTTTTGATGATGCAGGTGGTGACTCCGAGGGCCCTCAGCTTGCGGAGGCCGAGGATGACTGCTTCGTATTCTGCTATATTATTTGTGCATCTGTCAGATTCCAGAGCGAAGCTGAGGCGTGCTGCATATCTGTGCTTGACCCCGGCTGGTGAGGTGATGACTGCAGCAGCGCCTGCCCCCGCATGGCACCATGCGCCGTCGCAATGGATCGTCCAAACCTTCTCTGCGGACGGGTCCGGCTGTGTTATTGGCCCAGTCCAGTCGACGACGAAGTCTGCCAGGACTTGTGACTTGATGGTTGTCCTTGGCTCGAAGTTGATGTGGTAGCCGGAGAGTTCGGCCGCCCACTTGGCAATCCTCACCGATGCCTCCGGGTTTCTGAACAATTCGCCGAGTCCCCTGTCTGAAGTGACTCGGACCTTGAATGCTTCGAAATAATGGCGCAATTTGCGCGAAGACATAACGACTGTGTAGGCAATCTTCTCCAGTTCTGTCATGTTACACTTGGACGGTGTCAGCACTTCGGAGACGTAATAAACTGGGCACTGCCTGACCACGCCCTCAACTGTCTGCTCCTGCACCAGTGTCGCGCTGACCGCATGCGGCGAAGCCGCAACATAGAGCAACAGGGGGAGCGAGGAGTCGGGGCTTGTAAGGATGGCCAACTCCGACAGGTATTGTTTTAATGAGGCGAAGGCCGCTGCCTGCTCTAGTCCCCATGCGAAGTCTTTTGCACCACGGAGTGTTTTGAGGAAGGAGAGACTTCGCTCAGCGGACCTGGAGATGAATCTGTTGAGAGCGGCCAATCTACCTGTCAGGCGCTGGACGTCTCTGGCGGACTGCAGAGGCGTCATGTTTATGATGGCCTGAATCTTGGTTGGGTTGGCCTCGATGCCGCGGTGTGATACCAGGTAGCCCAATATTTTGCCTTGGCGAACGCCGAAGACGCACTTTTCCGGGTTTAGGCGAAGTCGTGTGTCTCGCATGTTCACGAATGTCTCGGCGAGGTCGGCGAGATGGTCCTCCTTGCTCTTGCTGGCGACGACGATGTCGTCCACATATGTGAATATATTTCTGCCAACTTGCCCTTTGAGCACTGTTTTGGTAAGCCTGGAGAAGGTGGACCCGGCGTTCTTGAGTCCCTCCGGCATTCTGATGAAGCAATATGTGCCGAAGGGTGTTATAAAGCTGGTGCTAGCCTTGTCTTCCTCCTTCATGTATATCTGGTGGTAACCGGAGAAGCAGTCGAGGAGTGACATGACCTCGCATCCGGCCGCGCTATCGACTATTTTGTCGATCCGCGGCAACGGGAAGTTGTCCTTTGGGCAGGCCTTGTTGAGACTGGTGAAGTCGATGCACATTCGCCACTTCCCGCTCTTTTTCTGAACCATTACAACGTTGGAGAGCCACGTGGGGTAAGCCACCGGCTCGATGAATTTGGCTTCCAGGAGGCGGTGCACCTCCGCCTTGGCGGCCTCTGTCTTCTCATCGGACATTTTGCGAAGTCTCTGCTTTTTTGGTCTCACCGAAGGGTCAATTCCCAAGCTGTGCTCAATTATGGACCGGCTGACCCCGACCAGGTCGAGGGTAGACCAGGCGAAGACATCTTTATTCTTGGACAGGCAGCAGAGGAGTTTCTCCTCTTCATGCGAAGTGAGGTCTTCGCTGATAGTGACTGTCTGCTTGGGCGTGGCCTGATCGAGGGGGACGGTCTTGGTCCCGTCGTTGCTCTGCAGCTGTGCCTTGTCGTGCTCTTTGTCGGTTGGGCTGACAGGCGTAGGGACCTCGCGCTGGGCCGTGAGGCAGTGCACGTTTCTTTGCCCGGGGACGAAGTCCCGCTCTATGTTGCGCGCGGTCTGTTGATTGCCGTAGACCGCAATGGCGCCTAACGGACCTGGTATCTTCATGCACAGGTACCGTCCGTGGATGGCTGCCTCAAACTTGTTGATGGAGCCCCGGCCCATGATGGCGTTGTACGGATATACCATATCCACAATATCGAAGGTCACTTGCTCACTTCGGGCATTGGGTTCTACACCGAAGGAGAGAGGCAGCTCTATTTTGCCGACAGGAAAGGTGCCCTTGCCACCGAAGCCATACAACGGGTTGTCCGAAGGCTTGAGCAGGTTGTGGCTTATGCCCATGCGGTCGAAGGCATGGAGGAAGATGATGTCTGCTTGACTGCCGTTGTCGACTAGGACTTTGTGCAAATCCCAGCCTGCCACGCTGCAGTTGATAACCATGGCGTCAATGTGGGGGGCGCTGCGCAGGTCGACGTCTCGTGCGTCGAAGGTTAGCGGTACATGGGACCACTTTGTCTGCACGACTGGGCCAGTGATGGCGACGTGGTTGATGCTGCGGTAATGGTCCTGCTTCTGCCGCTTTGTGTCGAAGTCGGTGCTGGACCCGCCCCCCCCCCGGGATCATGTGAATGACTCCGCGATACGGCTGATCGGCGAAGTCCTCCTGCTTTGGGACGTGGGGGAGGTTTTGATGTTGCTGGTGTGGTGGTGGGGGTGGGGGAGGTACGATTTGTACTTCCTGATGGTGTGGTAAGCGTGGTGCGGTGGATGCGGGGCGGGGGCGTGGATATATGGTGGAGGGGGTTGCTGGTAAGTGTGCGCGACAACTCTGGGGTTGTCGGTTGGCTGCGCCCGTGCCATCCTGTCTTTGGTGGCCTTCGTCTCTGGGCAATCTTTGGTTTGGTGGGCGCAGTCTTCGCCATGGAAGAGGCAGTAGAATCGGCGCGGCGGCTGCGCATGCCCCCGTCCCCTACCGCGAGTTCCATTTCCGCGGCCCTGGGGGGGATATTCCTGGCGACGAGGGGTATCAGCAGCGGGGTGCTGGTTGGCGATGTTGTGCACTTGCTGTTGATTGCGGCCGTCTCGACCGGAGTCTGGCTGCGGAGTCCTCATCCACGTGCGGCTGGACTGTGGAGCATCTTTGGGCTTCCTTTGAGACTCAACCTTGCGCTGGTGGAGCTCTTCGGATTTGGCGTATTTTTCAAACAGCTGATATAATTCCTGGAGGTTCTTGGGCGGATCTCTGATGCAGTGGCTATAGAGGACGCCGGCGCGAAGGCCACTGATGGCGTAGTGGATGGCGATCTGGTCATCGACTGAGGGCAGCTATGACTTGAGTGTTAAAAATTTGCGGTAATACTCCCGCAGAGTCTCCTTTTCCAGCTGCTTGCAGAGCGAGAGTTCGGCCAAGGCGTCGGTGTCTGGGCGGTACCCTTGGAAGTTGAGCAGGAACTTGTCCCGGAGGCTTCTCCAGGAATCAATGGATAGCGGAGGCAACCTGGTGAACCAGGTGAGAGCTGGGCCTTCGAGGGCGATGATGAAAGACTTGGCCATTGTGGCGTCGTCCCCTCCGGAAGATGCAACGGCGACCTGATAACTCATTATGTATTGTGCTGGGTCGGTGCTGCTGTTGTACTTGGGATAGGTCCCTGCCCGGAAGTTAGCGGGCCAAGGCATCACTTGCAGGTGTGGCGCCAGGGGACTTCGCTCGTCGAGGTAGTTGACCCCTTGGAATGGCGCGGCGTGCGGGAAGGTGTGGTCGCGCTGGGGGAAACGTGGGTCTTCCGGTTGTGCGCGCTGTTGCAGGGGTGGCCCATGCTGCAGGCCGAGGTGGCCTTCGCGCGTGTCTTCCAGTTGTGCGCGCTGCTGTAGGGGTGGCCCGTGCTGCAGGCCAAGATGGCCTTCGCGCTGCATCATCGCGATCTCCCGCTCGAGGTCTTGGGCCTTCTGCTCTTCGTCGCGTATCATTTGCCGCACCTTGGCTAGTGCGGACACGCGCTGGCGCTTGGCCTCCAGTATCTCTTTCTGCCTCTGGAGATTGCGGTTCTTGAGGCGCAGGGTGCACAGCTGTAGCTGTTCTTCCGCTGAGACGCCGAGGACTTCACCGTCCTCGGTGAGGTCCGCGCCCTCCAGTGGGGCGAAGCCTGGGGGTGGCTGCGATTGTCCTTCAGGGCCGCAGGTGCGAAGAGTGTCGTCTTCACAGGTGCGGAGAACGTTGTCTTCAGTGGCCTCTTGGTGGGTGGATTGGGTGAGGGCGAGGGCCTTGCCCTTTCTTGCGGCAAGTAGTGCTGCCTTCGCAGCCTCGTCAGCCTTCAGGTTAGCTTTCTTGGGTGCCATCGCGGGTGGTTTTTTCGTAGCACGAACGGTGGGCGCCAAATGTTGGAACTTGCTCTCTGCGGCAAGGGGATCCAACGGGGGGAGTGGTGACGTAAACAGGGTTCTCGCGCTAGATGGCAATAGCTCTGTTAATCTACCCTCTCACGGGCACTGTGCGGGGGTATTTATAGGTATCTGAGCGCCCAGCGTCTTGTGTTAAGGACGCATGTGACCTCAGACACCTAGGTTATCCCCAGAATATTCCCATAAAGCAGGGTTACAGACTGTAATTACAGGGATGCCTTTACAAATTAGGCCCGTAACGCGCAGCGGCCACGCAGGGCCCGTTACAATGGGCCGGATCACACGTGGGCCTTCGAGCTGGACGAGGCCGCACGGTGGTATGACCTCGTAGTAGGCCTTCGTCTGATGTCGTATGGGGCGAAGGGTGTCCCTGCCCGTTTTATCTCCGTTGGACCAACGACTGCAGCGAAGGCCTCGAGCGAAGGGTGGCGTCTTTGCCTTCGCCCCAACAAAAACTTCTCCTGCAAAAACAATAGGGGATAAAACCCTGAGTACGCAATTACTCAGCAAGACTTACCCTTCTAAAGAAAAGACTCTTAAGGGTATGCTAGCTGATTGGGAATCAAGGTAAATTTTATCAATGATCAAAAACTCCTTTTTGCAGAAAAGCTTGTTACCAATTGATCCTTAAGCCAAGTTTTATTTCACTAGTTAGGTTATTACCTGAATCTATATTTGTCTGGTCTAGTTAAAGCACTTGGCCTATACTAGCTGCATTTTATTAATTCTTATATTTCACTAGCTAACTACGATGATGGTCACCGAGATGAGTCTACATAACCGAGGAGCAACGATGATTTGAACCGATTATAGCCAGCTAGGGATCTCTAACCACACGACATATGTAGCACTTAATCCCCTGCATATGTCAACTGTTCCCTCGAAATCCTTCACTACATGAACAGGTCCACGCCACCCGAGAGCACATTACCCTACCAGGCGTGCTACTATGCCAGGAGGGTACATGCTACTCCCGCCATCTCTCCACTCCCAGTGCGTGATTGTCTCTTCACGTATGGAATAGCCGAGATCAAGCTTACCCTGTCCCATACCAGGGTATTGGCTAGTTGCAAAGTCTCAACCACAACAGGCCAGTCAATGATACGGTCCTTAATCAACACAGATGGGCGACCTTGTCTGCTCAGCATCTGGTCTAGATTTATTTGAACCCTTTCCCCATTTTTTTACCCGAAAGGGATACTCATTTCGAGTGACGAGTCCACTCTGGTCGTAGAGAATTCATCACCTTAGTTTGTTTTAATTTTTTAATCAAATAGCCCATGACCAATGTTCCGCATCATTCTTTTTGAAAACAAAGGATTTTTCAGTTTCTAAGCAAGGTTAAGCATTATTAGTTCTTTTTATAAATCAGGGATCAAGGTATAGTATTCAAATTCCAAGGAATAGTAATGCATCAATTGTTCATCATACAACTCATATCACCTAATGCATCATTTAAGATGATAAAGCATTTAAAACACAAGGAAGGGACAAATGCACCGAGGCTTGCCATATTACAGGAGGAGATCTGAGATCTTCTATTACGAGATAAGCAGTTAGATGGAGTCCACCATTGGATCAACAACATTGGAGCAGGCTCCTTCTTTACAAATCGCTTCTTCTTAGTATTCTACATGAAACCCCATGATTATGAATGCATGTGCATATGCTACTTGCAAGGAAGGTATTACAAAGCATTACAAGATTACAATTTCAAGCTATCACCACAAGTCATAACTACCAGGGAGCTACTTATCGTTAGAACTCATCTAACCATCTAAAACTTGCTAAGCAACTCCATTTTTCACTAAGTCATTAGGTGCTTTAATCACCCAGGGTAAAACTCTTTTCTTTTTTGAGAAATAATTAATTTGCTAAGCAAATTTTGTCTAAACAGAATTTCACCGGGTTCACATGCTCAACATAAGCTTACACAATTTTTCTCTCATAATTTTTAGTGCTCTATTTTTATTACTAAAATTTCAGATAAACATTTTAAGGCACCTTTTATTCCTCTAATAATATCTATTTGCTAAAAAAACTCCAAATCTATTTTTACCTAAAACTCTACTAATTTACCCACCTAACTAAACTTGTTTCATTATTTTAGTACCTTTTCACAATTTCTGGCGCAAATAAACAAACATGAGATAAAAGAAAATTCTAAACATATGAACAGTCGCGAACCAGAACTGACTCAACCGGTCCAACTCTAAGCAAAACTAGCCCAGTGCGTGTGTAAATGGTCAGAATAGAACTATTTTAGCACAATGCGATATCCATAGGGAACGAACCCGCAACCTATACACATGCGGCACAAATTACCATAAATATTACTACGACGACGCCCAATGATGAAGCGACGACGACTTGGCAATAAGGTGAGTGAGACGTCGCAGCACATGAAGTATGCTCAGGGCGACTTTGAGAGCACCTGCTATTGTTCCATGGCGAGGATGAGGATGGTGAATTGGTGATACCAAAATAGCAAGACAACGATGATTCCCAAGGAAACTACAAGCACGTAGGGTCCGTGGCTAGACGGCTAGAGCGAGACGGCCGAAGGACACTCTTGCACAACGACCAGAGAAGGGGCTTTGGCACCTGGGGCGACAGCGACAAGACGCGCGTTGAGGCTTGGAGCTGGGCGTGCGAGTGGCAAGGCAAGCACTGAGGAGACCAAGCGCATAGCAAGAGAAGGGTGGCAATTGACGTCCAGACATCACCGGGTGTTTGACAGCTGTTGCTCCAGCGTTGGGGAGGAGAGGGAGATGACGAGGAGGAGCTGGGGTCGAGCGGCTGCTGCTACACCAAGCGATGGGATGAGGGAGGGAGATGGCATGGAGGAAGAAGTGTTGAGAGCCAAGCGTTTTGGACTTCCAGAGAGCTAGCGTGAGGACTGGAGCTTTCCAAAGGAGTGATCGTGCTTTGGCTAGGAAGCAAGAGGTGGTGTTGAAGATCACAAGGGACAGACACGTGCACGTAGGGATAGAAGATGCTAGAAGATTGCAGCGTACGGTAGACAAGGAGGACTAAACGTGGGAGGGAAAAAATGGGATTTTTCTTCCTTCTTTCATTTTTGTACCCTTTTATTTACCACCTTTTCAGACCTCTATCCAATACTACAGCTCGAACTGGCACGAGTGAGACACAACAGAGACGTGGGAATGCTTCTTTCTCCCCGAAACTGAATCAGGTCTTAGTTATCTGAAATGAAGTTCAGTGCACACAACTTGGTTGACAGCTCGAATTGGAGCGAAGCTTTCTCCCAATTCCATATACTAACTTGATATACTTTCTTACTAGAAGTTGTTCCTCTATGATTACTCTCCAGCTTTGTTTCAATGGTTACTAGCTAAAACTCAATAGTATTCAAGTTATAGAGCTCCAAATCTAGAACAACACCACCAAATTGCAACCATTCAGCTAATTGTATTAGGTTCATCACATACCTATCTGACAAAGCAACTTTGACCTCAATTTACTCACCAATATCAGTGGTAACAGGGAGATCTCCGTTAACCAAACTTGTTGACAAAATATAGTTCTACAAACTTTATGCAGCAACCTAAGGTCTAAAGATCACATATTGAGAGCTATAGCGCTCCAAATTTAGGTGAAAATACTGGAACTCGGCTTCAGCTAACTGAAACTGCACATCGCACGCCTGACAGCGAACGTTCAAGCACATTTTACTCCACTTTTCATGCGGCATCTTGCCGGACTCACTTCATCAAACTTTCTCACCATTCTATGCTCTTTAACATTCCTTTAGATACAACCCATAACTCCATGGATTAGTCGCAAGAAAGCTCCAAAGTTGAGCAAAACTCACTTAAATTCGGTGTCAGTGAACTGAACTAAGTCAGAAACTCAAAGTTTGACATCATGTTTTTGCACACCATTTTCTCCCATTTCTAGGCAAGGTCAGGGGGATTAACCTTAATGAAAATTACTCACCACACTACCCTCTAACACTTTTTTATAGAGAGTGCTGGCCACAACATCATGGATCGGTCAAACAGAGTTCTAAAGTTTGGTGAATAATGCTGAAACTGCACTTCAACTTGCTGAACAAATTTCAGAACAACAGAATCTAACAGCAAGGTTTTGAGCCTCTTTTGCTCCCCGTTCAATATTGTTTTAGGGCTACCACGCTAATAAAAGTTGTTCTCCTATAGATACTCTACAAGTTTACTATAGTGATCTTTTATCAAAAGCTCATGGATTACAAGATATAGAGTTCCAAAGTCAGCTCATCATAATAATTTTCAGAATTCCAAAAGTTAACCCCAATCTGAACTTATGCAATTACTCCAAATTTTTCCATCCAACATGGAAATATCCAAATAAGAAAGTTGTTCAATTTTCGAAGCTCTACAACTTTGGTATATGGACTTTTGACAAATTCTCAATGGATTTTAAATTCCACTTTTGTGACTAGTTTTGTGACATCCCAGGTGTCAGTTTCGTGTGATGTCGGGTGATTTGTCCCTAACTTGAATACTCAGTGAAAATTTCCTATTTCTCCAGCGTGTCTATCTCTGTTTATCAGGATTATTCATGGAAGCTCGCCGAAGTCGGAGTTATTCGATAGCGAGAAACAGTCAATTTTGGAGCCTGTTAAAACTTTTATTTCTTGGAACGAATGCGAACTCGAAAATCATTCTCAAATTATAAATCTCATCTGAAGCTAATTAAATCAAACTTTCAACGACTGTTATTTGGTCTGAGCCCGAGTCCGATTCCTCGATCTTCGGTCTATGTCCGACTATTCTATCCGGATCAGTACTCTTAAACGAAATGCTCTGTTGTGTCGCTTTCTAATTAATTATTATCGACTCGGCCAAATATCTCTATGTCCGAACCGAACTCAAAACCTGCATCGACAGTGCATTTTTAAATATCATGATTCGCATTCTCTGACTTAAAATCCAAAGCCGATCGAAAGTTTGAGAGAAACATTTGTTTCTAAAATAGTGCATGAGAAAATTTCATAGCGGAATCTCCAATGTGGTGTCCTCAAATAAATTCTTATCCGACTCGGCTTAACACCTCTATATTCGATCCAAATTCAAAAATCAACATCGGCGACGATTTTAAAATGTCGCGATTGTCTCTTTCAATCATAAATCCGAAAGCCGATCATATCTCAAGACGATTTATTTTCGAATCATGCGTAGGGAATTATTTTCGAGCGAAATCAAATGAGACTCTCGGCCGAATTAATCGCTCAATCGTCCATTCATCCGAACTCTATTTCGCTCTGTTCTCCGTAGAGACGAATTCCGCAGGAGCATTTTTACTCTGGAAATAATTTAGCGCGGCCCGATTTAGCGTTTTGGGCCAGCCCAACCCAGCCCATTTGGCCCATTTGAAACCCTAAACCTAGGGTTTCTTCTATAAATAGGAGCCCTCTCCCTTGCAAATTGGAAATTTTCCATTCCCCCCCCCCGAAGCCACCACTTCTCTTCCACCAGCCGCCTGGCTTTTCCCCACGCCATCTCCTTCCCTTTTCTAGTTTGGATGGAGCAGGGAGCAGGAGCTTTTCCTCCATGGCCACCGAGCTCCCTCCCATGGCCGGCCTCCCTTCACCCCCTCGGCTCCAGCTTCCTCGACGCCCCCTGCTCCTCCCTCAACGCCGACACTCCCTGTCCTCCTCCCCATGGACAAGGAAGCTCTATGTCATGAACAGTAGCGAAGTCACCGTCGTCGTGACCTCGCCTTCGTGCGCAGCTCGCATTACTCCGTGTCATCGTCGAGTCTCCTTGCAAGCTTGCGGTTTAGCCAAAACCTTGTTTGCGTGCGAGTGGGGAACCTCGACGAAGTAAGTAATGAAGAGTAAGTTGTCCTTTTTTGTTTTCCAACTAATATTAGGCGATATATATTGTAATGTGTTGAATGTTGGTAGAGTTTATTATTCATATGTAGTGGCGTGAACGAGTGTGCGAATCGGGGAAATAACTGAGTTATGTTGATTGGACGTGATGTGTAAATTTTTTTTAAAAAAAATGTAGGTTTGTGTGTAGAGTGTACTATTGAACATGTATGTCGATGTATTAGAGTCGTTTGAAGTATTTTGAATGCATGTCGAATATGGTTGCATTCGAAATAGGGAAAGAGACATGTTGTGCGATGAAAAGGCTAGATTGATTTTATAGGTCGTACGAAAAACATTATATTAAGTGTATACGTCGAGTGTGTTAAATAGATCCTATGTATGCAGAGTGTAGTGTATTGGTTAGGCGAAGAGTTTTGGAATAGACGAGTATGAGGCGTGCAGTTAAGTCGAGATTGAAGTGCAAATCCTATGCAATGTGATGGGATTCGTGATTATATAAGAGTTATATTTGTTGATGTGATGAGTAGTTTAGAAAATGCTCGTTTGCGTGGAGGATGTATCGTTAAGACATGAGTGTCGGAGTTCATTTATATTAGTGGTCGCGCCACATTGATTGAAGTGTCTCGAGTGCACGCCACAATCGGGTTGTATGCGAGACAGGGTTATGCGCATGATGAGTTTGGTAACAATCCATCGGTGTCACTGATGTTAAGTTAAGGTTTATTTGTACGTGGAAAGTAATAATGTGTTTAATACTTAGAACTCTCAGTCGATAGTAGAAATTGTTTTGGCTTATATAGAGAGGTGGTGACATGCCGAGGTAGTCATCACTTCCTCTATATTTATAAGTTGAGTCAATACACCTTATGCGTTCATTGAATTTCACCTCGCACATAGTGTACGGTTGAGTTCATTGCTTCGAATAGATGTTTTCGAGTGAACAAGTAGATTTGTAATGCAATTATGTGTAATGTGTTTATAATGACATTTTATCTCAAGAAATGTTATGTTCTGCGCATAAATAAGAAGTATGTATGTTTTCTGTAGTAAGGATTGATTGTGAGTGAGTGTGTCGCAAGAAATGGATTAGTGTGCATATAGGAGATGAATGTGTGTGATGAAATGGTGACATGCCTTCGTAGTCATCATGTCGTCTGTTTGGTGACTTAGCCGAAAGTCGTAAAGAAATGTCGCTTACCTATGTGTTATTATTGTTACTCTGCGACTCTATATAAATTGCCATGTGAAGTATGATTGAATTAGTCTATGTTTGCGATGTGTGGTGTAGTGGTGGTATGAAAAATGGGTTAGGAATCGATCGGCTAAATGCCAAATTCGGTTAGAGTTGTTTTGTTACTTGGGATTGTATGGTAAAGTAATGGCATGACTATGTACACGTCACGTCATCTATTGTGTGACTATGCTTAAGTGTGCCTTGATATAAGTTAGAGTAATTCAAGTCTCTAGAACACGACAATTCTTGAATTAAATAGGAGCTGAATTTATAGTTGTTGTTTTGGACTGCACATACTGTTTTCGCCGTGCTATTTGTTTAATGAACCAAATCATGTTTTCTATAGAAAAGCCATATAAAAAAGTTGTAGATAACCTTATTATCTTGCTTGTACTAAAATTTTACAGCCATAAACCTGATCGTTTAGGAGTTGTGCTTTTCACAAGCCCAGCACCTGAATCTGTCGAATTTCTGAACAGATTTCAGAAATTGCAATGGTTGCTTAAGTTAATTTTGAAATAAGTTATTGGTGGTCACAAGAAAGTTGTAGAAAACTCTATTATCTTACTTGTGTTAAAATTTGACAGCCATAAGTCTGATCGTTTAGGAGTTGTGCTTTTCACAAATTCAGTAACTGAATCTGTCCAATTTCTGTACAGATTTCAGAAACTGCATTGTTTGCTTAATTTAATTTTGCAATCAGTTCATGGTCGTTATAAAAAAGTTGTAGATGCTTTTCTTATCTTGCTGGTGTTAAAATTTCATAACCATAGGCCTGACAGTTTAGGAGTTATGAATTTTACAAACTGGTTGATGTGTTCTGTCCACTGTCAGAACAGATTTCGAAAACTGTGTTGTTTGATCTAGTTAAACATTGAATCACTTCTTGATGATTATCAAAGTTGTGTAGTACGTTTGCTGAGCTTTTCGAAAGTCTTGGATCACTCTTTTTGGTGATCTGAAGATTTAGTTGTGGATGTGTAAAGTTGGAAGACTGAATCTGTCCAAATCTAGACAGCAAAGCCTTCTAGTGTCTCTTGTCCTTAATTACATATTGAATCACCTTGCGATGTTTATAAATGATTTGTAGCCAATTTCATTAGCTTTCCAGAAAGTCTAGGATCACTTTGTTTGGATACATGAGTCTCTCGTTATGAATTTTTAAAGTCGCAAGTCTGAATCTGTCCAAATCTGGATAGAGCTGTTGTGTTAGCACTTTTTGACATTGCTAAGTGTTGAATCGTGCTGAGGTGAAAATACCAAAGTTGTAGTTCACTTTTTAAGCTTTTCAGAAAATCCTAGTTTACTATTTTTGGATTAATATTTGAAGACTTATGATTAAAACAAGTAATTGTTGTGCTGCTGTCCTAAAAATCTGCATGTGCTCATTTAATTTTTAGTTCACCCTTTTGGCTAAAAATGGTTGGTTAGCACTAAATTAATATAGACTTGCCATGACTAAGCTGAATAATGCATGTGTGTCATGTTTTACATGTTTCTTCTCTAGTTGATTTTGATATAGGAGTTTCATAGACATGGATGCCTAGGTCCTATTTAAACTTACGTTGGCTTGGTTGCTCTTGTGTGGTCAATAGGAGAACAAATGAATGATTAAGGTGAGCGTAGTAAATGCGTGTACTTGTGATGTCGTAGTCGTGTTGCGTAAATAAATAAAAATGTTGTCGTTTTTTCAATGGTGTTAATGTTGAACGCCGATAATGTGTAGATTACTAATGCTAATGCGTGGTTGTTTACGGTGTCTTCCAATTTAATGTTTAGTTCGCCACTGTGTCTTGGTACATCTTGTGATATTTTTCATTATATTCATACATATGCATCCTGCATCTCATTTAGGATCGAGAGATGATGATCGTGCAAGTGATGTGGTGCCAACAACAAGATGCAGCTGGTGGACAACCTAAGGAAGGATGGACATAACCAGTGGATGCTCGCCAAGCGAGTACCCTCTAGCAGACACTATCTAGTGTTAAATTTCATGCAAGCCCCGGTTTTATGCATAACCATTATATATGCTATTTTACTGTACTTAATGATTGTAGGTTTGTACTGTGCACTTAAGTGTAGGAGTTGTCTGAAACCCTAGTTGCATGAACTCAAGATTCCTTTTGAGATGGATACTAGTATGCTAGGTCGAGTAGCTTCTTTACTAATTAGTGATCTCCGTAGAAGTCGAGTGATTTTTCTAGCACTCGTGCGAGGTTCGGAATTGATTGTATCCATTTTTATATCGGAATGATGATTGTCTATGGACAATGGTCCATGGGGATGCGTTGGTGTCGGGTACCATAATTAGGGGTACCCCCAACACTCCTAAACTCGGTTGGTAATCACCATCAGCACAAACTGCAGAGACTGATGGGCGCAATTCTGGTCAGGGCTTCGTCTACTCAAGGGATGCAATCTCGCCTCGCCCGAGCCTAGCCTCGGGTGAGAACAGTAGTTCCAGGCAAATTCACGCCTCGCCCGAGGGCCTTCTCAGCAACGGGCGCACCCTCGACTCGCCCGAAGCCCAGCTCGGGCAGGCTTCGTTGTGAAGCAACCTTGGCCAAATCACCTCACCCACCAACCGTATCACAGGCGCATTCAATGCAAGGATCGCCTGGCGCCTTACCCTGACACGCGTGCCACAGTCGGCAAGGTCGAAGTGACCGCAGTCACTTCGCCCTCCCACTGATTGACCTGACAGGAAAACAGCGCCGCTCGCCCCTCTCCGACTGTTGTGCCACCCGCCAGGGTGAGGCTGATAGCAGCTGAGTCGAGCCTCAAGCGCAGCAGGAAGCTCTGCCTCGCCCGACCTTGGGCCTCGGCCTCAGGAGGAAGTCTCCGCCTCGCCCGACCCCAGGGCTCGGCCTCAACCTCGACCTCGGAAGGTGGTCTCCTCCTCGCCCGACCCCAGGGCCCGGCCTCAACCTCGACCTCGAGAGGAATCGCGTCCTCGCCCGACCCCGGCCTTGGCCTCAGGAGGAGTCTCCGCCTCGCCCGATCTTGGGCTTGGACTGACCACGCCGCAGGGGGTACATCATTACCCTACCCCTAGATAGCTCAGGCTACGGGGGAACAAGACCGGCGTCCCATCCAGGCTCGCCCTGGTAACAAGTAATGATGGCTCCCCGCGTGCGTCCATGACGACGGTGGTTCTCAGCCCCTTACGGAAGCATGGAGACGTCAACAAGGTCCCAACAGCCCTGACAGCTGTGCTTCTACATGGCTCAAACGCTCCTCCGACGGCCACGACCCCGCGTACACAGGGCTCTAGCACCTCTCCGACAGCCACGTTGGCATGTACATAGGGCTCCGGCTCCTCTCTGCCAGACACGTTAGCATATTGCTACACCCCCATTGTACACCTGGACCCTCTCCTTGCATCTATAAAAGGAAGGGCCAGGGCCCTCATACAGAGGGTGGTCACGCGGGACTCCCTCTCTCCCTCGCGAACACTTGTAACCCCTACTGCAAGCGCACCCACTCTGACGCAGGATAACACGAGCCGCGGTTTTCCCCCCTTCGTGTTCCAGCTCGCACCAACCCATCTGGGCTGGGGCACGCAGCGACAATTTTACTCGTCGGTCCAGGGACCCCCCCGGGGTCGAAACGCCGACAGTTGGCGCGCTAGGTAGGGGTCTGCTGCGTGTTGACGAACAACTTCCCGTCGAGTTCCAGATGGGTAGTCTCCAGCAACCTCTTCATCCCGGGACGCTGCTCCGTTTCGGGAGTCTCGAGTTCATGTCCCTCGATGGCAGCTACGACATGGTACTCCTTCCCCCGCAGCGCGGCAGCGACAACGGCGGTCGTCAGCCCGCCTGGCGGCGGCGGACTCGACGACGTTTTCCCCCCGTGGCGGAAGAGCAGCATCCGGGTCTGTCCCGCCACCTTCCTCGCCGTAGGAGGAAGAGGCGGGGCAACCATGGCCAAGCAGGAGGCGGCACCTCGTCGGCTGTCGAGCGAGTCAACGACGCTGGCACCCCAGCGGGGGACATGTCGGGCGTTGACCTCGTGCCTGAGACGACGACGAGCATCGTTTCCCCGCAACACGCCAACCCCAAGCGGACAGATGATGCCAGCGCGCTCGCGAAGGGCTTGCTGGGCGTTAGCCTCGTACCTGAGATAACGGTGCAGTCCGTCCACGACGCGACTTCGTCACCGTCCATCGATTGAGAGGTATCGTCCGTTTCCACCCTGTGCCTTTTAGATTCAGCTTCGATCCACCAAGTGATCCCGCTTCGGTGAGTGCTTTCATAAAGGCATATCCTAACCTTCCGAGGTACCATATGTGGTCAACCTAGGACCGACTGACGGCCGTCTCGACCTACGGGCCCTCGGGTTCCGAGGAAGACGACGAGCCCGACTCTGGTTGGGATTTCTCCGGGCTCGATAATCCTAGCGCCATGCGAGACTTCATGACCGCGTGCGACTACTGCCTCTCCGATTGCTCCGATGACAGCCACAGCCTTGACGACGAAGGTTGTGGCCCAAGTCGCGAATGTTTCCACGTCGATCTAGGGGGTCATGACGAAGGCAATCACCTTGGTATGCCGGAGGACGATGATCCCCCTGGGCCCGCGCCTCGCGTTGACATCCTGCGGGAGCTAGCTGTGGTCCCAGTCCCTGCGGGGGGTCAGGACACACAGCTCGAGCAAATCCGCGAGATGCAGGCCAAGCTCGACGAGGAAGAAGGACAACTTGTGCTGCTCCGACAAATCATCGAGCAGGAGTGGGCAGGCCGAGCACTAGCCAGAGAAGCGTGTCATCAGCCCCAGGACATCCAGTGCCGTATCACTGACGATGCCAGGGCAAGGCTGCCTCCGGCTTCCAGTGGGGTCGGCCAGAACCTAGCTGCAGCGGCAATACTACTCCCAGCGATGCCGGAGCCATCCACCACCGAGGGGCGGCGTATCCAGGGAGAACTCAAGAATCTCCTGGAGGATGCCGTGGTCCGACGGGCCGAGAGCTCTGCCTCCCGAAGGTAAGGGTACCCCCCGGAGCATCGCGCCGCGACTTCCCGATTCATGCGGGAAGCCTCGGTCCACACCGGGCGCACGCGGGACGCGTCGCCTGCAGCCCCGAGTCACCTCGGCAACGGGCACCACCGCCGCGACCGTCGAGCCCGTCTCGACGAGAAGGTGCACCGAGGCTACCACCCTAGGCGTGGGGGACGCTACGACAGTGGGGAGGATCGGAGCCCCTCGCCCGAACCACCGGGTCTGCAAGCCTTCAGCCGGGCCATACGACGGGCGCCGTTCCCGACCTGGTTCCGAGCCCCGACTACCATCACCAAGTACTCGGGGGAAACAAGGCCGGAACTGTGGCTTGCGGTCTACCAGTTGGCCTGCCAGCTAGGTGGGACGGACGATGACAACCTCATCATCCGCAACCTCCCCCTGTTCCTCTCCGACGCCGCCCGAGCCTGGCTGGAGCATCTGCCTCCTGCGCAGATTTCCAACTGGGACGATCTGGTCAAAGCCTTCGCTGGAAACTTCCAGGGCACATACGTGCGCCCTCGGAACTACTGGGATCTCCGAAGCTGCCGCCAGCAGCCAGGGGAATTCGTGCGGGAGTATATCCGGCGATTTTCGAAGCAGCGCACCGAGCTTCCCAACATTACCAACTCGGATGTCATCGGCGCGTTCGTCGCCAGCACCACTTGCCGCGACCTGGTGAGCAAACTAGGTCGCAAGACTCCCACCAGGGCGAGCGAGTTGATGGACATCGCCACCAAGTTCGCCTCTGGTCATGAGGCGGTCGAGGCCATCTTCCGGAAGGACAAGCAGCCTCCAGGACGCCAGCGGGAAGACGTCCCCGAGGCGTCCGCCCAGCGCGGCACGAAGAAGAAGGCCAAGAAGAAGTCGCAAGCGAAGCGCGACGCCGCCGACGCAGATCTTGTCATTGCCGCCGAGCACAGGAACCCTCGGAAGCCTCCCGGAGGGGCCAACCTGTTCGACAAGATGCTCAAGGAGTCGTGCCCCTATCATCAGGGTCCCGTCAAGCACACCCTTGAGCTAGGGGTCCGACGCCTCGACGCTCGTGGCGACTCGCAGCTTGTCATCGACCAAGTCATGAAGAACTCCCACTGCCGTGACCGAAGGATGGAGGCCTACTCCGACGAGGTTCGGCGCCTGGAAGACAAGTTCTACGAACTCGAGCTCAACCACGTCGCCTGACGGTACAACGAGACTGCGGAAGAGCTGGCTAAGATAGCCTCGGGGCGGACAATGGTTCCTCTGGATGTCTTCTCCAGAGACATACATCAATCCTCCATCAAGACCGACAACACGCCCGAGCCCGGGGAAGCCTCGGCTTAGCCCGAGGAGGCCTCGGCCCAGCCCGAGGCACCCTCGGCCGCCGAGGGTGAGGCACTGCGTGTCGAGGAAGAGCAGAATGAGGTCACGCCTAATCGAAACTGGCAGACCCCGTACCTGCAATATCTCCACCGAGGAGAGCTACCCCTCGACAAAGCCGAAGCTCGGCAACTGGCGCAGCGCGCCAAGTCGTTCGTCTTACTGGGTGATGAAAAGGAGCTCTACTACCACAGCCCCTCAGGCATTCTCCAATGATGCATATCCATCGCCGAAGGGCAGGAGCTATTGCAAGAGATACACTCGGGGGCTTGCGGTCACCACGCAGCACCCCGAGCCCTCATCGGGAATGCCTTCCGATAAGGCTTCTACTGGCCGACCGCGGTGGCCGACGCCACTAGGATTAAACGCTCCTGCCAGGGGTGTCAATTCTACGCGAGACAGACGCACTTACCCGCTCAGGCCCTGCAGACGATACCCATCACTTGGTCGTTTGCTGTGTGGGGTCTGGACCTCGTCGGTCCCTTGCAGAAGGCACCCGGGGGCTTCTCGCACCTGCTGGTCGCCATCGACAAATTCTCCAAGTGGATCGAGGTCCGACCCCTAACCATCATCAGGTCCGAGCAGGCGATGGCTTTCTTCACCAACATCATCCATCGCTTCGGGGTCCCGAACTCCATCATCACCGACAATGGCACACAGTTCACTAGCAAGAAGTTCCTGGACTTCTGCGAGGATCACCACATCCGTGTGGACTGGGCTGCTGTGGCTCACCCCATGACGAATGGGCAGGTGGAGCGTGCCAACGACATGATTCTGCAGGGACTTAAACCGAGGATCTACAATGACCTCAACAAGTTTGGCAAGCGGTGGATGAAGGAACTACCCTCGGTGGTCTGGAGTCTGAGGACGACGCCAAACCGGGCCACGGGTTTCTCGTCGTTCTTTCTAGTCTATGGGGCCGAGGCTATCTTGCCCATAGACTTAGAATACGGTTCCCCGAGGACAAAGGCGTACGACGACCAAAGCAACCAGACCAGCCGAGAAGACTCGCAGGACCAGCTGGAAGAGGCTCGGGACGTGGCCTTGCTACACTCGGCGCGGTATCAGCAGTCTCTGCGACGCTACCACGCCCGAGGGGTTCGGCCCCGAGACCTCCAAGTGGGAGACTTGGTGCTTCGGCTACGGCAAGACGCCCGAGGGCGCCACAAGCTTACTCCTCCCAGGGAGGGGCCATTCATCGTCGCCAAGATCTTGAAGCCCGGAACATACAAGCCAGCCAACAATCAAGGCGAGGTCTATAGCAACGCTTGGAACATCCGACAGCTACGTCGCTTTTACCCTTAAGATGTTTTCAAGTCGTTCATATACCTCGTTTTCTATACATACACAAATAAAGTCTAACCGTCAAGGAAGGGTCAACCTTGCCTCGGCAAAGCCCAACCCTCCCTCGGGGGCTAGAAGGGGGGACCCCCTCTGCGTCAAAATTTTCCTCAAAAAAGTTTTCTACCAAAACGACTTTCGTGCTTTCCGACTATATCAATAGCAGAACGAGTAAGAGCACACGTAAGCGGCAAGGCCGACCGAGCTGAGGGACTCCTACGCCTCCGGGACACGGATACCTCACTCGTCACCTTCCGCGAAAAGTAAGTCTTACTCGGATAAACGATTCTGCTACTAACGAACAAGTCCAAATACTCGAAACGAGAGGAAAAGAAACGCAGCTTTATAACACAACAACAAAGTGTTTAGGCCTCGGCGGCCACGAAAGACACATGCATGCTCCAAACAGACTGCTCCGGCAGAATCAGGCATCACCCGGGGGAGGAGCGGCACCCTCGGCGCCGTCTCCACCCTCGGCGAGATCTGGCCCGACCTCGGACGGCGACACGGGCGGAAGGATCTCCACCTCGAAGGAGGACGCCAGCACCGCGCTTGGGCCCGCGACGGTCGCATCAAGCCTCTGAACCTCGGCTAAGGCAGTCTCGTCTTCGTCAGGTAGGCAGTACCCCTCGCTGACCCGCTCCAGATCCATGTCGTAGTGGGAAGCGAGCACGGCGAAGGCCCGCCTAACACCGTGATGCAGTGCCTCGTGGAGTCTGTTGCGCACATGGCCGCCCAAGGCCCGCAGGCGACTTTGGGGGGAGCTACCCGAGGGGACGTCATCGAGGTTAAAGACCTGGCAGAAGGCCGAGATAGCTTCGGACATGGCCACGCGGTCGGCCTCCTTCTGCTCAGCCGCCTGGGCAAATGCCTTGACGGACTCATTGAGAGCCGTCTCGAACTCTGCAGGCAGCTAAACAGAATTCTTCAGACACGAGTTGAAGAATAAAGTTGAATCGAAGTCACAAAGCGGCCGAGACATACCTTCGGCCCGGGCACGCTGCTCCGAGGCAGTGGCTTGGGAGGCCTGGGCAGACCCGACGGCCACGGCCAGGCCCTCCGCAAGGGCTCTGGCCCGAGCAGACACCTCGGCTAGCTGGCCCCCAAGGACATCAGCTCGGCTTACAGCCTCGGCAGCTTGGTTCCGAGATTGATCCCGCTCGCCAATAACCTGGCCAAGCTCCAGCCGCCGCTGCTGCGCCTCCGCCCGTGCCGACGCCGCCTCTGCCCGCGCCGCCGCTGCCTCCACCTCTAGCTCATCACAGAGCAATCGAAGGTCCACCGCCTCGGTGCTCCGTTGGGTGATGCGTTCAGTAGCCTCGGCGAGCGTGGCCCTCAGGAACCGCAGCGAGCCCCAGACATCGGTCTCGCGGCGGATGAACAGCGACTTGGCGGTGCTTAGATCCGTCAGATCCTAAGGAAGGGAAGCAGGGTGTCACAAAGAATGCCCTGGTCATGCGAAAGGTATGCCTGAAATCCTTACCTGGAGCACCCTAGGAACGTCCTTGGAAAGGATCTCCATGGTCGCCCGAAGCGATCCCATCGCTGCCTCGGCATACTTACGGAGCTCATCCCGAGACTGCTCCTCCCGCTCATCGTCAAGGACGAAGAGGGGTTTCGAGGCGCCGCGGGTCCAGAACTGGAGCGCCTGCCCACGCCACTCATTAGGATCGTGCCGCGCGGGGATGAGGTCGCCGCTCCCCAAGACAGGCCGTGGTTCTACGCCCCCCACCTCCAAGGCGTCGGGACCCCCTGCAGTCGACGCATCGGGTACCCCCTCGGCTAAGGAGGCGGGCTTCCGATCACCGACCTTGGCAACAGCGGCCGCCCCCTCCTTATGGCCGAGACTAGGAAGGTCGGAGATGACCTCGAGCAGCGGCACCTCAGCCATCCCAGCATCGGCGGCGACGGGTGGCTCCACGGGCAAAACGGCAACGGCCTCGGCAGGAGCTGGTGCCGGCGCCGGCAACACGTTAGGTGGGCTCAGGGCCGCGGCCACACCAGCAGCCTCCCCCGGCACGATGGCCGCCCCGACGGAGGGGTCGGCCTGGGGGGCTTGCCCCATGGCAACTCGTGCCGCCTGGGCCCCCTGCTTGAGGGTGTCTTGTGCGGAGGTCAGCCAACCGGCGTGGCGCAGTGCGGCACTGGCTGCAGAAGCCGGCACCGTCTTAAGGGCCTTCAGGGAGCCAGACCGGCCGAACCATGCCTCCGTTTGCTGAGAGGAAAAGGTAAAGCAGGATCAGGACACACGAAGAAGGAGCCAAAATAGAGGTATCCTCAGATACTTACCCGCTCCGGACCAAGGCCAATCGTGCCTGCGGGGAGGCCTCTCGAGCCTCGGTCCCCGCAGGCGCCGCCAAGGTTCGCCCCACTGCCGGCTTCGGCGCCGTTCCCACCTCAGGCGCCCGGGGCGCCGAAGGGACGGCCTACCCATGCGCCGTCACGACGGCCCGAGGATCAACCTCCTGTATGGCCGGCACGAGCGACTGCTCTTGGGGGACAGGCGGGTCGGGCTGACTCCTCGGGGTCACCTCAACTACCTCGGCCAAGGGGTCAAGTACCCCCTCGGCCTGCCCCCGCTCCTTGGACCGGGACCTAGATGGCCCGGTCCCAGATGCTGATGGCTCCAGCCCACTTGGAGGCTGGCTCGACGACCCCTGGCCCAGCCTCAGATCCGGGCTAAGGCCAAGGCGGGCCGCCATGTCGTCGTCCTCGTCATCATCGTCATCATCATCATCGTCGTCAGGCATCTCCGGCAACGGCTCCCTCGGGAGCCCATCCCTCTCCTGCCTCCGACGGCGCCTCTCCAAGGCGTGCCGAGCCCACTGTAGGATTACGGGGAGGCTACACTAGCGCAAAACAAAATTTTCAACCCCATAATACCAAGAACTACTGCGGTTATAGGTCATGGAATTACCACTAGACGCGCAGAGCAGCGGAAGACGTCTCGATGTAGACGAACGCGTCGAGCAGTGCCGTGCAGACGCCGGCGTCCTTCACGTCCTCGCACGGTTCGTCCAAGTGCTCCAGATGCAGCACCTCCGAGGTATCCACACGTACAGGGAGGAAGCGCCGCGTACCGAACTGCTAGGTTCGCGATGGCGGCTTGGCGAGGGCGAGAGGTGGGCGGCGGCTGTTAGTTCGCTGGTGGCAAATTAGGTTATCTCTTAACCGCGCCCCCACCCCTCATTATATAGGCGTTATGGTGGGCTTCTAACGCCGAGGCCCATCATTAACCCTAAAGCCCAGTCTAATTTCGGATCTAATCCGAATTAGGCTTCCTTCCCCTTAAGTGTGTGACCCTATAGGTTCACGTACAAATAGACATAGCCCGAGTACTCTTACTTGGCCCAATAATTGACAGCGGCCTCTAGCAAGACATGTCAACTCCTATGTGTACGTAAAGATCATATCAGACGAACCATTGCGACATTACGTACATGTTGTTCCCTTTGTCTCACGATATTTGGTCTGGCTCTAAGCTGACCTCTCTTTCTCGATACTGTGAATTGGAATCCTTTCAATGGTTAACTCTTAACCCTAGCACGGCCATGCATTTCTTGATCCAATCACTCGAGGGGCCCAGAGATATCTCTCTCACAAAGAGAGGGACAAATTCCATCTTGACTGACCATGCCTCACAGCATGCTTCCTGACAAACCCAAAACTACCTTTATAACTACCCAGTTACGGGATAGCGTTTGATAGTCCCTAAGTAAGTCAATTCACATCTTGAGAACATGCGACAATCTCAGGTCTAAGGATACAGTATTCATGTTGCAAGAAGAGAACTATATTACAATATCTCACGTTGGGTCGGTCCAGCCTCATGTCATACACGCGCCCACATTATTAGTTTAACATCTCCATGTTCATGACTTGTGAAATGTAGTCATCAACTAATACATGTGCTAGTCATCGACTCTGACTAGGGACATCATTTAGAATAACCATATAAGTAAAGAATCTCACAAACAATTCACATAATTGCTAATCAATACAAGGTGCCTTCCATGGATATTCAATTAAGCAATATATATATCATGGATACAAAGAAATATGCTCATCTCTATGATTATCTCTAGGGCATATTTCTAACAGTCTCCCACTTGCACTAGAGTTAATCTAGAAGATATCTAATACCCATAGATCTCACGTGTGCCTCATGCTTAGGTTGTGGAAGAGGTTTTGTCAAAGGATCAGCAACATTCAAATCC
Source organism: Zea mays (assembly GCF_902167145.1). Classification (NCBI taxonomy): domain Eukaryota; kingdom Viridiplantae; phylum Streptophyta; class Magnoliopsida; order Poales; family Poaceae; genus Zea; species Zea mays. The sequence goes on from NC_050096.1 coordinate 146,966,488, forward strand.
GTATGTATTTTGCATATCTTTATCTCACCCCGCCTAATGAATTCTCGTATGAGGTGAAACTTCCGCAGTACGTGTTTGTTTTTCTGGTGGTTCCTTGGCTCCTTAGCTTGCGCAATAGCCCCCATTGTTGTCACAGTAGAGGTTCAATGGGCTAGATGCATTAGGAAACACACCAAGCTCGATGAGGAACTTCCTTATCCAAACACCTTCCTTCGCAGATTCAGAAGCTGCAATGTACTCGGCTTCTGTTGTAGAATCAGTCACAGTCTCCTGTTTGGAACTCTTCCAACTAACAGCACCACCATTTATTGTGAACACAAAACCTGATTGCGATTTTAACTCGTCTGGGTCAGTTTGGAAGCTAGCATCGGTGTAACCAGTTACAACGAGCTCCTCCTTACCCCCATATACCAGGAACATATCTTTAGTCCTTCTTAAGTACTTAAGAATGCCTTTTACCGCTGTCCAGTGATCCTCACCTGGATCAGCCTGGTATCTACTCGTAGCACTTATAGCGTATGAAACATCTGGGCGTGTACTTATCATGGCATACATGATTGATCCAATCGCTGAGGCGTATGGTACCTTACTCATGCGCTCCCGCTCATTAGCCGTCGCAGGACATTGCATCTGGCTAAGGTGTTTACCATGTGACATAGGTATGAAACCTTTCTTGGACTGTTCCATGTTGAACCGTTTCAAAACCTTGTCAATGTACGTATCTTGACTTAATCCTATAAGCCTCTTCGACCTATCTCTATAGATCCTTATGCCCAAAATATATGCTGCTTCCCCTAAGTCGTTCATAGAAAAACTCTTTTTCAGTGAAGCCTTGACGGACTCCAGCATAGGAATGTCATTCCCAATCAATAATATGTCATCCACATACAAGATTAGAAATACAACAGCGCTCCCACTTTCCTTCTTGTAAACACAAGCTTCTTCTTCATTCTGATGAAAACCAAGCCCTTTGATCACTTCATCAAAACGAATGTTCCAACTCCGAGATGCTTGCTTCAACCCATAAATGGATTTCTGAAGTTTGCATATCTTTCCAGCATTGATCGGATCGACAAAACCCTCGGGCTGTATCATATACACGTCCTCATCTAGGTTTCCATTAAGGAAAGCTGTTTTGACATCCATCTGCCAAATCTCATAATCGAAATATGCGGCAATAGCTAGAATAATCTGAATAGATTTAAGCATCGCTACTGGCGAGAATGTCTCGTCATAGTCAACTCCTTGAACTTGTCGAAAACCCTTTGCAACAAGTCGAGCCTTATAGATGTGAACATTTCCATCCATGTCTTTCTTCTTCTTATAGATCCATTTGCATTCTATAGGTCTAACACCATCAGGCGGGTCAACCAAGTTCCAAACTTGATTTTCTCCCATGGAATCTATCTCGGATCTCATGGCGACATGCCATTTCTCGGAATCTGGGTCCATCATCGCTTCTGAATATGTTGCAGGTTCGTCGTTGTCTAACAACAACACTTCCCCATTGCCCAACAATAGCACTTCTCCTCGTGCCTCGCGAAGCCTTGCTGACCTTCGTGGTTGTGGTGGTGATTCTCTTGCCATAGACGTCTCAACTTGTTCTGCTACATTAGCATCACTTGTTGAATCTTGTCCCACTGGCTCATCCTGAACTTCTTCAAGATACACCTTTTGTTTACTTTTCTCTCTTTTGAGAAACTCTTTCTCTAAGAACACACCATTCCGGGCGACAAACACTTTGCCCTCTGACCGGTGGTAAAAGTAATATCCTAAAGTTTCCTTTGGATATCCCACGAACATGCACTTGTCCGATTTTGGAGTGAGTTTATCCGACTGTAGTCGCTTGACGTAAACCTCACAACCCCAAATCTTTAGAAAAGACAAACTGGGAGTCTTCCCAGTCCACATCTCATATGGTGTCTTAACTACGGACTTAGACGGTACCCTATTTAGTGTGAAAGCTGCTGTTTCTAGAGCGTATCCCCAAAACGACAAAGGTAGGTCCGACTGGCTCATCATTGATCGAACCATATCCAATAAAGTCCGATTACGTCGCTCAGACACGCCATTCCTCTGAGGCGTTCCAGGCGGCGTAAGCTGTGGAACAATTCCACAACTCTTTAGATGATTGCTAAACTCATGACTCAAATATTCACCACCACGATCTGATCGCAGTGCTTTAATTTTCTTGCCACGCTGATTTTCTACTTCATTCTGAAACTCTTTGAACTTTTCTAAGGATTCAGACTTGTGTTTCATTAAGTAGACATACCCATATCTACTAAAATCATCAGTGAAGGTTATGAAGTATTGGAATCCTCCCCTAGCTGTCGTACTCATTGGTCCGCACACATCAGTATGTATGAGTTCCAATAAATCTAACGTCCTCTCCGGTAAACCCGTGAAGGGCGCCTTGGTCATCTTACCAAGTAAGCAAGCTTCACATGTCTCGTATGATTCAAAATCAAACGAAGTTAAAAGCCCATCAGAATGAAGCTTCTTCATGCGATTCTCACTTATATGACCCAAACGACAGTGCCACATGTAGGTAGGACTTAAATCATTAGGCCGAGGCCTTTTAGCACTAATATTACAGATAGGTGCATCATCAAGATTTAAAATGAATAACCCATTCATAATGGATGCAAAAGCCACAAACATGCCATTCTTAGAGATCACACAACCATTGTTTTCACTCGCAAATGAATAACCATCCTTCATCAAACATGAAGGAGACATAATGTTTCGACTCATACTAGGAACTAGATAACAATTATTTAACTCCAAAATAAATCCTGATGGGAGGTGGAGTTGCATCGTCCCGACGGTCAACGCAGCAACTCTTGCATTATTGCCTACCCGGAAATCAACTTCTCCTCTTTTCACGCTTCTACTTCTTATCATTCCCTGCATCGAATTGCAAATATGGGCAACCGATCCGGTATCAAATACCCAAGAATTAATATAAGAATCAGCAAGAAAAATTTCTGTAATGTGAATAGCAAGTGTACCTGCTGCGGCTGTACCCTTACCGCCGCGATCCTTAATAGAGGCCAAGTACTGCTTGCAATTCCTTTTCCAGTGACCAAGTTCTTTGCAATAAAAGCACTCTACATCTGCAGCTGGTCCAGCCTTGGGCTTTTGATTTGGCTTGGATACTGTATCCTTTGCCTTGCCCTTCTTCTTTTGAGATTTACCCTTCTTCTTAAAGTTGGGTTTGTTTTGGACCGCCATCACATGGCCGCTGCTGCCAGCGCTTTTCTTTATGTCCCCCTCTGCTGTTTTCAGCATGCCACATAGTTCATTGAGGCCCCTCTCCGCCCCATGCATATGGTAGTTCGTAATGAAGTTTCCATAGCTGGGCGGAAGAGATGCCAAAATGAAGTCAGTGGCCAACTCTTGGCTTATTGGGAAGCCTAGCTTCTCCAACCTCTGACTGTAACCAACCATTTTGATTACGTGTGGCCCAACTGCTGCGCCTTCTGCTAGCTTGCATTCCAGAAAGGCTTTGGACACATTGAACCTTTCTGTCCTAGCCTGAGTCTGGAACATATCCTTGAGCGCCACGATCATATCGTACACCTCATGGTTTGTCTCAAACTGCATCTGCAGCTCAGGCTCCATGCAAGCAAGCATTAGGCAACTCACTTCAAGATTAGTATCCATTGCTTTCTTGTAAGCGGTTTTAGCTGCAGCAGTTGCATTTTCACCAGGATCCTCTGGTAGTGGGGTGTCTAGAACGTCTTCCTTTTTTTCAGCCCTGAGAACAATTCTCAGGTTACGGATCCAATCTGTATAGTTTGTTCCATTTAACTTATCCTTTTCAAGAATCGATCGCAAAGTAAATGTTGGTGTGCTAGGTGCCATTTATCTACAACAAAATAATGCAAAATACTAAGACAAAAATATCCATGACAGAGTAAATCATATTAAACATTTAATAGTCTACTCCCACTAAAATCAATATCCCTCTATTGATACTTAGTGATTCAGAACCCACAACTAACAAGTCTACTAGTGAGCTTTAGCATCACCGCTAGAAGACAAGGTAGATCGGTAAGCAACTCCTTGCTAATCATATCATATATATGACTTCTGTTGTTGGGTGACATCTCTATGTCTCGGCTCCCAACCTTATGCCTCAAAGTCCTTAACCATTAAGCTGACTTTGTTTAAGTTAACCAACCCTTTTTGCAGTTCGTATCTGATACAAACCTATCTAGTCAAGGAAAACTGGTGGCACCCTAATTTCATAGACCCACCACCAATTGTACAAGACTTATGATAGTGCAAGGTTTGGAGAGGCATTAAGGCTTAAACATTTATGAGGGATCGTCCTACTTATAACATCGCACGCAAGGAAATATATGCAATATAAACAAGTAGAACAATAAGAATGGCATTCACACAACAGTTGTGATTCGGTATGGCTTGCTGTCACATGGTGATCCCCATCTCCAATAATCTGTCCATAACGATGATCTCCATCTCCATGATATAGGTATGCCATCCTCCAGGTGATGAGTCCTTCAAGACCTATCTAACGTATGCTGGTAAACAAATTACATATACGCTTTGGATCATCACATGTTGACACGCAGGTCATTACATTAAATTTGGACAATACATGTGGCTCCAGCCGTATTGCCCTGGTCACGACACGCAGGTCATGAATAATTTATTAACATGCATCATATACACAATAGCCATACCGATCACAAGATGTCCTGCAAAAACAGGTTAGACAAAACACGTTTCTATACGTTGCCACTTCACAGGATTCCATGCATCGTATGTATGGAAATTCCACTGGAAATCTCATGCGGTTGATCAAATCAACCCAAATCCGAGACTTTCGACCCGAAGAAGATTACACTCATGACGTTGATCTGTTACATCAATCTGCTAGTTGTGTACGCAGTTAGCCCCGATGGTGATTCCAGCCGGTAGGGGCAAGTCGCGCACATAACAGAGAAGGATGAACTGATCTCTCCAGTCATATCCGATGTAATCTACTTCAACCCTTTATAACCAATTGATCTAATCAAACCGTGCATCAAGTAGATCCATCTCATGAACCTATATCCAGACCTAAAACTACGCAGAACCTGCCTTTGATACCACTGTAGGATTACGGGGAGGCTACACTAGCGCAAAACAAAATTTTCAACCCCATAATACCAAGAACTACTGCGGTTATAGGTCATGGAATTACCACTAGACGCGCAGAGCAGCGGAAGACGTCTCGATGTAGACGAACACGTCGAGCAGTGTCGTGCAGACGCCGGCGTCCTTCACGTCCTCGCACGGTTCGTCCAAGTGCTCCAGATGCAGCACCTCCGAGGTATCCACACGTACAGGGAGGAAGCGCCGCGTACCGAACTGCTAGGTTCGCGACGGCGGCTTGGCGAGGGCGAGAGGTGGGCGGCGGCTGTTAGTTCGCTGGTGGCGAATTAGGTTATCTCTTAACCGCGCCCCCGCCCCTCATTATATAGGCGTTATGGTGGGCTTCTGACGCCGAGGCCCATCATTAACCCTAAAGCCCAGTCTAATTTCGGATCTAATCCGAATTAGGCTTCCTTCCCCTTAAGTGTGTGACCCTATAGGTTCACGTACAAATAGACATAGCCCGAGTACTCTTACTTGGCCCAATAATTGACAGCGGCCTCTAGCAAGACATGTCAACTCCTATGTGTACGTAAAGATCATATCAGACGAACCATTGCGACATTACGTACATGTTGTTCCCTTTGTCTCACGATATTTGGTCTGGCTCTAAGCTGACCTCTCTTTCTCGATACTGTGAATTGGAATCCTTTCAATGGTTAACTCTTAACCCTAGCACGGCCATGCATTTCTTGATCCAATCACTCGAGGGGCCCAGAGATATCTCTCTCACAAAGAGAGGGACAAATTCCATCTTGACTGACCATGCCTCACAGCATGCTTCCTGACAAACCCAAAACTACCTTTATAACTACCCAGTTACGGGATAGCGTTTGATAGTCCCTAAGTAAGTCAATTCACATCTTGAGAACATGCGACAATCTCAGGTCTAAGGATACAGTATTCATGTTGCAAGAAGAGAACTATATTACAATATCTCACGTTGGGTCGGTCCAGCCTCATGTCATACACGCGCCCACATTATTAGTTTAACATCTCCATGTTCATGACTTGTGAAATGTAGTCATCAACTAATACATGTGCTAGTCATCGACTCTGACTAGGGACATCATTTAGAATAACCATATAAGTAAAGAATCTCACAAACAATACACATAATTGCTAATCAATACAAGGTGCCTTCCATGGATATTCAATTAAGCAATATATATATCATGGATACAAAGAAATATGCTCATCTCTATGATTATCTCTAGGGCATATTTCTAACACCCACATCCGCTCGCGAGCCCAGGCCTTCTCCGCGTCCTTCTTCTCCTTCTTCTTCTCCGCGGCGACCCTCCGCGCGGCTCAGTCCACCACGTCCTCCGGGACCGGTGGCAGGGAGGGCTTGAAAAACCCCAACTCCTGGAGACAAACGGAAATCCCGACGGTGAGAATCAAAGGCGACCCGACACATGGTAGAAGAAAGAGCGGACACTCACCAGGGACACGTATCCACGCTCGGGACGCATCACGGGCTGGGTAAGGGCGCCGGCATCCAGCCTCCCTACCGTGCCCGCTATCCGCCTGCGGAGGTCGTCGGTGGAAAGGGGAGCCAAGGACATCTGCGAGCCCTCCAAATCAACCCCCGGCTTCATCTCCGAGAGCGGCAACCGCCGCTCTGCCAAAGGGAGCACCCTCTGGCGATGGATGGCAGCGACCACCCCCGCAGCGGTGAGCCCCCCATCTCTCAACCTCTGCAAGGCTTCCAGAAGAGGCTGGAGATTCTCTTGTTTCTCGCGCGTGGCCCCCAACGCCAGTTGCTGCCGGCGGCAGTCACCACTTGTTGAGAAAACGACGGGAGCCTTCCATCGTCATTCCGAAGGTAAAACCAGCCACCCCTTGTTCGATGACACAAGGATGGCGGGGATGTACTGCTGCGCGCGCCTGCCTCAACTGAAGGGTGCAGCCACCGGCCCACACCGCCATGCGGACCTTCTTTTCCCCCGTCGTCAAGGCAAAAAGCTCCGCGGAGAAGAGATGGGTCCACAGATCCCAGTGGGGGTCAATCCCCAAAAAGCCCTCGCAAACCGCCGCAAAGATGGCCGCTTGCGCAATGGAGTTGGGGTTGAAGTTGTGCAGCTCCACCCCGTAGTAATGCAAGAGCGCCCGCATGAAACGCCTTGCTGGCACTCTGAACCCCCGCTCATGGAAGGAGACGAAACTCAGCACATACCCCAGTGGCGGGGTCGGGTCGGCCCCGCTTGGAGGGACCATCCACTCCGGCTGCGGGCCACCGGAGAGGGGACGAAGCAAACCATCGGCGACGAGGGCCTCCAGATCGTCCACCGTGACGATGGAGAAAGGCCACGGGTCGCACGGCGGAACGACGGTCACCCGGTCGGCCATCGCCAAACAAAGGGGGTGGTGGCGGAGCGGACAAGGTGCGTGGTTTTCTTTCTCTGGCTATTCTCTTAGGTTGCGAAAACCAAAGCAGGAGGCGAGCAGTAGAGTAAAGAACCACCGCTGGTCCCTCCTCCGGGTATATAAAGGCCCGAGCGAGATCCGTTCAGCACTTCGCCCGAACCCGCCGCAAAAATTTAAACTCGAAGGCGAAACGCCCGTTCCTCGAACGGCTCGCGCAACGGCCGCCCCGCGAACCGCCCGTCCCGTCACATTAACTCCGCGGCAGGGCAAACACCACCTTTGGCAGGCGAAGCAGGCGTTGTTTCACCTCCGCCATGATGACCGCGTCAAAAAAAGGTGCACCACACCGTTTAAATTCATATCCTTTTCTTCTTTTCCTTTCTCTCTCTTGCTACAGGGACCGGGAAAGGGGACATTTCGAAAGGGATCCTTCTCCACGAAGGAAGCGGGCCCCGAGCCCTCCTACTGATCAGGGGTTCGAAGGCTGGCCCCTCGGAAGGGTTCGACAGCCGCCCTAGAGCACTTGGGCTTTAGGCTCATCACTGATCAGAGGTTCGAAGGTTGGCCCCTCGGAAGGGTTCGACAGCCGCCTCAGAGCACTCGGGCTCCGCGCCCACTACTGATCAGGGGTTCGAAGGCTGGCCCCTCGAAGGGTTCGACAGCCGCCCCAAAGCACGCAGAGCGAGGGATGACTCTGGGTACGTCCGATACATGGCCGAGGCTCAGGCTACGCTCTCGAGGTACCCTAGGACATTTCCGAGACCAGCAGGAGCGTTTTTGTAACGGAATCCCATTAGAGGGAGGCATCGAGCCCTCGGACCCTATCGAACAGGATCGGGTCCGGCAAATCACCTGCAAGTACTTTTGGAGCGCGCCTGTGGGCCACTAGCCGACCCTTATCAAACGGGGCACGGGCGTCCACTCGGATCACCCGTTAGCAACTCACTGGAGACACCATGTTCGGCGCCCTCCGAGGGCAACATGGCGCTTTCCCCCCTCCTCCTTGCGGAAAGGCGATGAAGGGGCGTATGATAAAAGTCGAGCCAGTCCTTGATCGTCCTCTCGCTCCGTGCGGAGGCTCGGGGGCTGCTCTCGCAAACCCGGCTATGGCCAAACCGTTGACAGCGTCAACAAACCAGCCTTAAAACTTGGAACCTGACCATGCACCCGGGCTACGATCAGATCGCATGAGGGAACAACCAGACTGGCCGAGGCATCACGAAAGGCATTAAGACCTCGGAGGAGTCAAACCACTCCTCTGAGGCCTCGTGGGCTACACCCGGCGGGTGCGCTCGCGCGCACCCACCGGAACAAAATATAACCGAGAAAGGCCGGTCCCCTTGCAAAAAAGTGCGACAAAGCCTCCAAGCGAGTACCAACACTCCCTTCGAGGCTCGGGGGCTACTGTCAGGTACCATAATTAGGGGTACCCCAACACTCCTAAACTCGGCTGGTAATCACCATCAGCACAAACTGTAGAGACTAATGGGCGCAATTCAGGTCAGGGCTTCGTCTACTCAAGGGACGCAATCTCGCCTCGCCCGAGCCCAGCCTCGGGCGAGAACAGTACTTCCAGGCAAATTCACGCCTCGCCCGAGGGCCTCCTTAGCAACGGGCGCACCCTCGACTCGCCCGAAGCCCAGCTCAGGCAGGCTTCGTTGTGAAGCAACCTTGGCCAAATCACCTCACCCACCGATCGTATCGCAGGCGCATTCAATGCAAGGATCGCCTGGCGCCTTATCCTGACACGCGTGCCTCAGTCGGCAAGGTCGAAGTGACCGCAGTCACTTCGCCCTCCCACTGACTGACCTGACAGGAAAACAGCGCTGCTCGCCCCTCTCCGACTGCTGTGCCACCCGCCAGGGTGAGGCTGACAGCAGCTGAGTCCAGCCTCAGGCGTAGCAGGAAGCTCCGCCTCGCCCGACCTTGGGCCTCGGCCTCAGGAGGAAGTGTTCGCCTCGCCTGACCGCAGGGCTCGCCCTCAACCTCGACTTCGGAAGGTGGTCTCCGCCTCGCTCGACCCCAGGGCTCGGCCTCAACCTCGACCTCGGAAGGTGGTCTCCGCCTCGCCCGACCCCAGGGCCCGGCCTCAACCTCGACCTCGAGAGGAATCGCGTCCTCGCCCGACCCCGGCCTCGGCCTCAGGAGGAGTCTTTGCCTCGCCCGATCTTGGGCTCGGACCGACCACGCCGCAGGGGGTACATCATTACCCTACCCCTAGCTAGCTCAGGCTACGGGGGAACAAGACCGGCGTCCCATCCAGGCTCGCCTTGGTAACAAGTAATGATGGCTCCCCGCGTGCGTCCATGATGACGGCGGTTCTCAGCCCCTTACGGAAGCAAGGAGACGTTAGCAAGGTCCCAACAGCCCTGACAGCTGTGCTTCTACAGGGCTCAAACGCTCCTCCGACGGCCACGACCCCGCGTACACAGGGCTCTAGAACCTCTCCGACAGCCACGTTGGCATGTACATAGGGCTCCGGCTCCTCTCTGCCGGACACGTTAGCATATTGCTACACCCCCATTGTACACCTAGACCCTCTCCTTGCATCTATAAAAGGAAGGGCCAGGGCCCTCATACAAAGGGTGGTTGTGCGGGACTCCCTCTCTCCCTCGCGAACGCTTGTAACCCCTACTGCAAGCGCACCCACTTTGGCGCAGGATAACACGAGCCGCGGTTTCCCCCCCCCCCCCCCCCTTCGTGTTCCATCTCGCGCCAACCCATCTGGACTGGGGCACGCAGCAACAATTTTACTCGTCGGTCCAGGGACCCCCCGGGGTCGAAGCACCGACAGTTGTCTACAAGACAGAAATGGAAATAAGGATTAAGGTGTGGTACCGTGTGTCAAGCGTTTGAACGTACTAAGCACATGCCGAGAAATATGGTAAATCGGTAAGCCTAGTATCTGAGTGAACCTGCCCGCGGATTGATCTCCTCACGCGACCTGAGACGTGGTCTCCCATTCCGGTTATGGTGGGTACAAGTGCGGTCACTGCACGACGGTAGTCAGGGTCAGTGAGGCATTGTACGCTAAGGCGATGAGCCTCTTTCTGTTGCTAGGGAATCGATGGGGACAGTTGATATGTGTGGGGATGGAGTGCCTCGCCACGTCGTGTGTTTAGGTTTACCTTGCAAGGTTTAAAAACTCAATTCGAATCGTCTGCGTCTCGCAGCTAATGATACTGCTTAATCCATGCTGCTGCATTGAGTAATAAGTGGAAATGAGATGACTGGCAAAAGATGTTGATTGATATAATGTTTGATACCATGTATGAATAGCTAGGTACTCATCTAGTTTAAAAGGATCATACTAAAACTTAAAAAGCTAAAACTTGATTTTAGACTCAGCTAGTGCTTTTGGCAAACCAAACCCCTCAGCCAAACAGCTGCATGTCTAGAGGTAGAGGAGTAGACTCCTCACACCGGGTAAGTCTAGCTGAGTATTAGTATACTCAGCCTTGCTTGTGGCATAATTTTTGTAGGTTCCTCCTTGATTTGATTGATGGTGTGACTTGGCCTTCATCCCTGCCACTGGGATAGACGGTCGAGTGGGTTATTGCTTCCACAGGAGAGGACCAGGAGGAGTAGCGTGGCCAGTCTTCGCCATGTTACTCGGTTTTCTCCGTTAGTTATTTCCGCTGCATTAAAAATTTTGGTTACTGTTTCTGAAACTCCGATAATGTAATCACTAATGATACTTTCTTAATTTATGGTATTATGCTTTATTGTATTTCTATGTGCCTCACCTTCGAGTGAGCTAGTGGTATTCGATCCTGGATAAGTGGCTTCTATCGGACTAGATCCGAGGGACTGACGGGTTATTCCGATTTAAGTGTGTCGTTGCCTCTAAGGCGAGACTTGGGCACTTAAGTTGGAATAATTCGGACGGTTCTGCCACAGCTGGTATCGGAGTGAATACCATTACAGAGAAGGCAATAAGTCATGAATACCATCTTTTTAAAAGTAAAACTTGCTTAGAAACCAATGTTGGATAGATGTCAGGACGTTAAGGATAGACCTAGGATGTGAAGCCTTAGTAAAATAGATGGGTAGCTAGGTGGCTATTTATATAGGCCATAAAGGCTACTTCTACTATTAATAAGGATGTTGTAGAAGCACCCGAAGAATTAGTTAGGTCTGAGAAGCCGACTAGAATGAGCATGCATCATGATTGTCGCATTATAATTGTCTCTTGTGCATCAACATCAGCAAGCTAACTCCTGGCACATTGGTTTGCTTGGCCAGTGAAACAACAGCTGCATGCTGACTGATTCGTGAGTCCTAGTCGTTGGATGTTGAGTTTGCACGCGCGACCGTAACAGACGCCGAGTCCTCCGTGCATCATCCGCTGCGGCCGCCCGGTTGTTGACCAACCGGTTAGCTGGATATCGTCTGCACTCACCTTCATAAGCGGACCATGCTGCTATGACGCCTGGTGCCTCACCCATTGGCCATGATGCCGCTCAGAATCAAACAGGGGCCAGTTGATTAGCTGGGGGACACGGAAATCGTTCGTGGCAGTGGATGGCAGGGTTAAAATCTCGATCGGCCGACAGATTGTCTCTAGCATTGATATTCCACCGAGAATCATGGACTCCAAGTGCGGCTGGGTGAGAGGAATTAAAAGCACTGGATGTCGGGTCTTGGTGATCCTTGTCATCGCCTTGTCGGCGATCATTCTGGATCTGCCTCGACCATGAACAGCGTGGTCACCACAGTGAATACAGGTCAGACCCTCCCTCCTGTAAGATTCGCGTTGGCCACCGCATAGTCTAGGGTTGGTCGGATTGGGTTACCAGGGTGTCGCCGCGTACAGGGAGGCCTAGTGGGGAAGAAGGCCTTGGTGCCGTTAGATCTCCTTTAGATGGCTCGGATTTGATGCCGTGTATCGCTTCGGATCGAGCTATAGGAACCCTTAGATTGTGATCGGACGGATCTGGTCGAGCGTACTCATTTAAAATTTCCACCGTCGATGGGGGATCCATCGGCCGCCGTTTCAGATCTAATCTGAGGCACACATTTTAGATCCAACGGCCGAAGACCTGCCATACCCCTTCGGCCTGGAAAACTTTCTAAAGAGCCCCTGTCCTTTTGTCATATGAACCCGCAGTCCTCTCGGGTAGGAATCTGAGTCTAGGGGTTTTTGTAGATCAGCCCCCACACTATTCGTTATTCGATGCGCAGTCCAGTGACCAAGGAAATTGAGAAAAACATTATTAAATTGATTTATAGTACAAAAATAATTGTAGGAAATTGTATAATTCATAGAAACTTCATATTAGCTCCTTTTTAATCCATTTCAGTTCCTATAATTTTGTATTAATATTTTTTAATACTTAGTGTCTCTGTTTTGACATGAAAACAGTGATAAAAATTGATTTCCTAATTAATCCTATGCGAGACACATAGAACCTTCGGAAATTCATAACCCCTTCGTTTTAATTCCGATTTGACTCGTTTAAGTTGCGTTAGTTTCGTATAAGTATTTATTACGCAGTAACAACATTGATTATACCATGTCTCATTATTTTATGATTATATATTTACTTAACTCATGTTGGTTAGTCTTGTTAATGTGCTCATCATTATCTACCAAAATATAATTTATGGTAAATTTATAACTTGGATTAAAGTTGAGAAAATTATTTATAGAATAACCTCTTATATGATTTATATTAACCAATTTATAATATAGTTTAATATTTTAATCACACATGTCATATATAAAATCATAACTCCTTAATCGTAACGTCGGTTTTAGTGGTTCTCGATCCCGCGATCTCGTAGTTTCGCATAGATTATTATTATTCAGTTTGTTCTTATGTTTGGTGTGATGTTAATTTTATCTATACCATGTTTGTTTGTATTGCTACGACTAGCGCGAGGACACGTGTCATCTGAAAAGCAAGTTGGTACTTGGAATCTCAAGTGCCAGGCAAGTTGTGCCCTTGATCCACTTTTGTTACCTAATAATGTTTCTTTATTATCACTATTCAATGCATAGATTTAATTTTGATGGGACCCAATAGGCCCCCCTAGTCTGTTTATCCTTTTCACCTTGTTTATCCCTGAATCAATTTGGGTAGTTATGCTATTGCTCTATATGGTTTTGGGATTAATATTTCATTATATCCATGTTCCAATTATTCTGTTATGTTATTTATGTTCATGATAAGATCATTATGTTAATTGGAACATGGAGCGGCCACCCGGGAAAACAATGCTACCACAAGGGTTTAATGGGACGCCATTGGCTAATTAATTAGGAAAGCTAGTGGATGACTACCTTACCCGAAAAGGGCAAGGGCAGCAGGGGAGTGGTCAGTGTAGGGAGGTCCTTGGGTTGATTTTGCTGCGATGGCGGACAGGCGAGGGATTCCTGCACTGGAGCTTCCTATAACTGTAGCGGGTTTTCTAAAGCTAGTGGAACTTTGTAAAGGCCTCGTAGTGTTACCCTGCCTCGCCTCCTCGGTAGAGGTGTATGGGATTCATGACCCCTTGGCAGATGGGTAACATGACTTGTGGGTAAAGATGCGCAACCTCTGTAGAGTGTAAAACTGGTACACTAGCCGTGCTCACGGTCATGAGCAGCTCGGACCCTCACATGATTAATTTATGGAACCTAAATTCAATTTTTCATATGCATTTGCATGTGATTATTCATTAATTTTGTTCTATTATTTATTATGGTTTGGTATTTACTTACATTTAGTAATTGCTAATAAAATTTGACCAATTTATTAATAGAAATGCTCAGCTTTACACATCACACGAACTTCCACCTTTGGTGAGTTCATGTCACATTATTCCCCAAAACTTGTTGAGCGATGAACATGTGTGAGGTCACCCTTGCTGTCTCACCCCCCCCACAGGAGAAGAATAGGTGGTTCAAGTGGAGCCACACATCGAGGAGTTCGATTTGATCTAGGTGGCGTCTCCCAGTTGACTTTCTGGCGCCAAGGATGGATTTTAGATCCTGTTATATTTATATTTTATTTTGTAAGACTTCCGCTATGTAATATATACTCTGATTATTGTGACATTTATCTCTATACACTCTGTTATTATATATGTTGTCTCCTTTGGCGCATGTATGAGATGCACCCGACTTTATCCCTTAAATCCGGGTGTGACAGAAGTGGTATCAGAGGAATGTTGACTGTAACACGAAACCTAGATAGAACTGGATAACCCTAACCTACTTACCTTTGCTACTCTGATCCTTTCTAAACTTTTCTGAATCTTTTCTCATCTATTTTTGCTCTACGCTGATTACTCTTACCTTTTCACTCTAAAGACAAAAGTGGATTTCACACTTTGAAATCCTGTGCCTAAAGTGACCTTTAGGACTAGGAGACATACTCATAGGAACAAAAACAAAACTATTTTTTAGGTATGTATGTGCTGCAATGTTTGTTCTTGTGATACTTGTCTGATTTGGATCTTTGATTGAGTGTGATGAGTTGTTGAGTAATGTCCACAATTGCATCTGCATATACACATAGGTATGAAAAAAAATTATAAAATAACTAGACAACCTAGATTATCCCCATTGTAATATATCTAGCTTAAGAGATTTATCTTATCCTAAAAGATCTCATTCTAACCAATTCATCTTATCTTAAAAAGATTCTCTCTTATCTTAATAGATTCATCTTATCTTAAAAAGATTTTATCTCATCTTAATAGATCTAACTAATCTCAAAAGATTCTATTTCATTTTGTCCTAATAAGCATACCTATCTCAACCAATTTGCTTATCTCATTATAGTACAATGACCAGGACCTAATCCAAAATAATGAGGTCTTATCTAGTCGAAGCTAGTCATACCTAGATTTGATGTGACAGGTTAATCTAACCTAATGAAGTCTAACCTTAAGTTGAGCTAATCTAATGTAAGTTACTTAAACAAGTTAGTTAATACTGGTAACATAGATTAGATTATATTCATATAAATGGGTGCTAAACCTAAATTGGTGTCTTAGACCAACTCGTCTGTGGAACCACCACAACCTAGCCTATGTTATAGGTTGCCCAACCCATTTATCCCAAAAGCAAAGTAAACCTTGTTGGGCCTACCCTTCCCAAGCACCGACAACTGTCTTAACCATATGTCCTTAACACGGATGGCAACTCTAAGGGTGAATGCCAAGGAAGATCAACCTCGTCAAAAAGGAGACAAGTCAAACTCAATCTTCAGATGCATTACCACTCAACACAGAATTCTTTCCCATCATAAACTTTCTCGCCCTAGGCTATTCTTGCCCTAACCTATCTTTTACACTACACAATAAAGTGACTATACATATATATACCCATGCTTTCATAACCACTTTCTAAATAACATGAAACTTCTTATTCTTAAACTAATCAGAAGTTAAAGGCTAAACTATAAATAAAGCTATTTACATCTCTTTCCTTACTAATCTCGAGGACGAGATTCTTTTTAAGGGGGGTAGAATTTGTAACACCGAATATTGATCCAAAAAAAGTTTCTAATAAGAGATTAAATAAAAAGATCCTTATATGGAGTAAATTATCCTTTGTTGAAAATGTATATAATTATTCTCTGAAAGATTTGAGTTAAAGCCTATCTTAACAAAATTATGTATATTAGAAACGATCTTCTCTTAAAATAAATCAAGCAAAAATATTTTATCAATATAAATAATGTGTATGCATTACATTTTTGAGTACTTATCCAGGTAAACAAGATAAATAAATAACCTACTTTTGCATTTGCATGCTGGAGTTTGTTTGTACGCATAAATTATAACTGAAACCCAAACTTAAATCTGAAATGTGCATTTAAATCTAGAAGTAGAAATCGAGAATAAAAAAACAAAGGTGAACTCGTCAGCCACTCCTTCTCCTAGCATCACCTATGCATGGCCCATGAGCAAATTTTCCATCGCTTGGTCATCTCCTACACGAGCAAGTGCTCAGCGTGGGGTTTGTTTTTTTTATCAATTTATCATTTCTGTATTCACCTCGCCGGGCGCTTGCGTCATCGTAAACATCAGCAAGCTAACTCCTGGCACATTGGTTTGCTTGGCCAGTGAAACAACAGCTGCATGCCGACTGATTCGTGAGTCCTAGACTCCTAGTCGTTGGATGCTGAGTTTGCGCGCGCGACCGTAACAGACGCCGAGTCCTCCGCGCATCATCCGCTGCGGCCGCCCGGTTGTTGACCAACCGGTTAGCTGGATATCGTCTGCACCCACCTTTATAAGCGGACCATGCTGCTACGACGCATGGTGCCTCACCCATCGGCCATGCGCCGCTCGGGATCAAACAGGGGCCAGTTGATTAGCTGGGGGGACACGAAAGTCGTTCGTGGTAGTGCATGGCGGGGTTAAAATCTCGATCGGCCGGCAGATTGTCTCTGGCATTGATATTCCACCGATAATCACAGACTCCGAGCGCGGCTGGGTGAGAGGAATTAAAAGCACTGGATGTCGGGTCTTGGTGATCCTTGTCATCGCCTTGTCGGCGATCATTCTGGATCTGCCTCGACCATGAACAGCGTGGTCACCACAGTGGATACAGATCAAACCCTCCCAGGCCTCCCTCCTGTAAGATTCGCGTTGGCCGTCGCATAGTCTAGGGTTGGTCGGATTGGGTTACCATGGTGTCGCCGCGTACAGGGAGGCCTGGTGGGGAAGAAGGCCTTGGTGCCGTTAGATCTTCTTTAGATGGCTCAGATTTGATGCCGTGTATCGCTTCGGATAGAGCTAATAGGAACCCTTAGATTATGATCGGACGGATCCAGCCGAACGTACTCGTTTAAAATCTCCACCGTCGATGGGGGATCCATCGACCGCCGTTTCAGATCTAATCCGAGGCACACATTTTAGATCCAATGGGCGAAGACCCGCCATACCCCTTCGGGCTAGAAATCTTTCTAAAGAGCCCCTGTCCTTTTGTCATATCAACCCGTAGTCCTCTCGGGTAGGAATCTGAGTCTAGGGATTTTTGTAGATCAGCCCCCCCCCCCACTATTCGGTATTCGATGCGCAGTCCAGTGACCAAGGAAATTGAGAAAAACATTAGGGCCCGTTTGTTTGATTGGAATTGGGTTGAATTGGAATTTAATTCTTGGGCTGACCTGTTTGGCAAACTATAGAATTGGAAATTAACTTTCCATCCATTTCTTGGGCCTGAATTAGAAGCCTCTAAAACTTTCTTAACCTAAAATTAGGAAACAGATTCCTGACTCGTCCTGGTCCTCAGCGCCGCCGCACCGCCTCCTGACTCGTCTCCTCCCCGAGCGCCGCGTCGTCGCCTCCTCCTCCCCAAGATCTGGTGCGGTAATGTCGCTTGCTCCCCACCCCTTCTCCTCTTCTCTGATATTCCCGTTTGGTGCCTCAGTTGTGTTCTTCACCCCCGCGCCTTCCTTCGAGTGCCGACGCCGCGGGTTCGACTGTAGCACTGGTACACCTTCCGCTTTAGCCGCTCAAGGTCTCGGCCGAGCCGTCCACCTCGCCCTGCAGCTGCTGGTCTACAACTTCGAGTGCCTCAAGTTGTAGATTCGTGCGCTTGGACGCTGCTACCGCTACTCCTTGTTTGGCCGCGAGCAACACCGATGCTGCCAGCAACATGGTGCCACTTCTGCTAGCAAAAAAAGCTTTCTTCGTGCATGCCCCTAGCGAAAATTTCTTCCACTCTTCTCTTCTCACACCGCCTTTTGTGGGTCTGTTTTTCTTTTTAATGAAGCAATGGTACTGCTTCTGCTGTAAATGGAGGGAGTTGAGATGGGGAAGCACGTACTAGCGAGTTGTTCAGGACTTAATAGCAGGGGAAAGCAGAGATCGAGTAAGCGCGTAGGTAGAAAACGCTTGCTGTGCGTGAAAATTTAGGTCAATGATCCGTGGAATTGCTCTGTCTTGTTGATGGCTCCTTGAATTTTGTCATTTTCTTTACGCAGCAGTACTTTGTTCAGATCATCAGACACAAACGGTTTGAGTTATTACAAAGCTTGGTAGAGACTAAATGCGGTTGTCAATCGGACCAGGGAAAACCAGCAGAGTTTTCAGCTTTTCTTTAGCCTCTACCGATGTGCTGGTTGACCATATCAGGCCACATGTTCTGTAGTGCATATATATATATATATATATATATATATATACACACACACTTGTGAAAGACGTTTGTTCCCCCAGTGCATATTCGCATTGCATTGCTTTATTTAATTTGCCGGTCTTGCATGCACCGTATACATATACATATCATTCTATTCTCTTGTTCTTCGTTGAATTAGTGATATATATATATATATAATGTTTTCTCAAGTGTGCTTATGATGTATGGTTTATCTGCTGTAGATGCCTCACAACAACTTAGAATTGGTTAGAAGAAATTTGGAGGAAATGAGAGAGAGGCGTAGAAAGAAGAGGCTGAGAGTAGCATCCTTATTTGTTGCAATTGTCATGGGCATGATTGCGGAATATTATTATCGGAAAAGACCTAGACATCTTATGGATCCCTCTAAGGTGATAGAGAGAGATGTAGCTGGTCGGAAACAAATGCTAAGGAATCTGTATCAAGGATCAAATGTTTATTGCTATGACAATTTGCGTCTAACTAAGAGATCCTTTTCGGACCTATGCACTATCTTACGTGAGAGGTGCCATATGTGTGACACCTTGAATGTGTCGGTAGAAGAAAAGGTTGCTATCTTTTTGCTTATAGTGGGCCATGGCACTAAGATGAGGATGATTCGTAGCTCATACGGGTGGTCACTTGAACCAATTAGCCGCTATTTCAATGAGGTGTTGAGAGGTGTTCTATCATTATGCCATGAATTTATCAAGCTTCATGATCCTTTAGCTGTACAACCTGAAGATTCTAAGTGGAGGTGGTTTGAAGATTGCCTTGGAGCACTAGATGGTACACACATTGATGTTTTTGTACCTTTGGCTGATCAAGGGAGGTATAGGAATAGGAAGCAACAAATAACCACCAATGTTTTGGGTGTTTGTGATTGACACATGAAGTTTGTTTATGTTCTAGCTGGATGGGAAGGGTCAGCTTCAGATTCACGTGTGCTACGTGATGCCATGTCTCGGGACGATGCATTTGCTATTCCAAGTGGAAAATATTACCTAGTAGATGCTGGATACACCAATGGACCAGGCTTTCTTTCTCCATATCGATCCACTCGCTACCACTTGAATGAGTGGGCTGCCCAAGGGAATAACCCATCCAACGCCAAGGAATTGTTCAATTTGCGCCATTCAATAGCTAGAAATGTGATAGAGAGAACATTTAGGCTATTGAAGATGAGGTGGGCTATATTAAGGAAAAACTCATATTTTGACTTACAAAATCAGATTAGGATCATCAATGCTTGTTGCATATTGCACAACTTTGCAAGGGATAGGCAAAGAGATATGGATGATTTACTTTTAGGCCAAGTTGATCAAGTAATATCTGTTGAATCTCATGATGTTCAAAGTGAAGTGAGTATGATTACCAATGTGCAATCATCAAATCAATGGACTAACTTTAGGGACACCAAAGCTAACCAAATGTTTGATGATTACCAAGCGAGACGTGGACAATGTATGATAATTTTTTAAATATTTCTTTTTTTGCAAATATTGTGTTGCTCCTCAATAACTCTACTAACCTTTGTATTTTTTTGCTTGTAGGATATGGAGAAGGGTAAGAAGTCAGGCTCGGGCAGGGGCTGCATTTCTTGGAATGATGATATGGACAAGGCACTTCTTGACACATTCGTGGAGTACTACAACAAGGGTGACAGATGCCAAAATGGGTGGAAGTCTCATGTCTACACGGCTACTATCAAGAATGTCCGAGAAAAGTGCAATGTGGAAATCACAAAAGACAACATCATGTCAAGGAACAAGACATTTGACAAGCACCACACTATCATCAATGGTATGCTACAAACAAGTGGCTTTGGTTGGGATTGGAACAAAGCAAGATATCCGTCGATAGCGATTCTGTATGGGAGGCTTATGTGGCGGTAAGTTTCAGTTTTTTTTCTGTTGTCACAACTTAATAGACTAAAGAGACTATAGAAATTCTGGATTAGCATAGTCATTTTCCTGAAAAAAAACTTCATGTTTGATTTCTATTGGCTGCACAGGAATAAAAGAATAAAAATAAAGAGAAATCTAGACAGCTGTTGTTTAGTGCAGATAGTTCCCACTACTACTGAGCATGAGTAGAGGGGGCGGTTTTGTTGCTGATCATGTGATGTGCAGGAACCTGAATCTCAGTACCAAACATGGCCAGACAATGGTGTCAGACGAGGGTAGAGGGGGCGGTTTTGTTGCTGAGTTCAGATCTTTTCTACTCGCAGCAAAACCCTGCTTGCTCGCTGATGTAAAAATAATAGGGTTGCACGCTATGCAGATCTCAAGAAGCTGCGTATGTGTGTGTATATGCATGTTTCTGCAACCATGAATATGTGTTGTTGCCATTCAAAAATGAAATCCACATCTTTTATTGATTTATGTCAACAAGTTAATTATAGTTGTAGAGCTGGTTATTATGTCAGCAAGTTAATTATATGGCTCTTTGAGAACAGTTTGTTGTTGACATGTCATGGATGGTGGTTACTTCTGTTAATATGGACATAAGGCTCATCATGTTATCCTGAATCTTTGTCAATTTGTTTTCTGTTTTCTACCCCAATGATGTGTTCTGGTCTTTTTGGAAGGTGTATTTTCAGTGGCTCTCTGAGAACAGCATGTTTTCTGTTTTCTGTTTTTTGAACCTTTAATAAGTTTGTCGATCTGATACCTCAAATTGTTTTCTGCAGAAAAATAAAGAAGCTAATGGGTACAGACACAAGATAGTCTTATATTGGGACTCGATCAACTTGGTGTTTGGGAAAGATCATGCAACCGGTGAAGCGGCAAAGACCCCAGCTGATGGTGCGAGAGATATGAGTAAGGAAGAGGGAACCGGTAAAGAGCTTACTTCATCAACAACCTCAGGAAGCTTGAAGAGGCAACGGTCCAGTGATTCCTTCACCTCAATCATGGCGGAGAAATTAGACAAGTTCACTGAAGCTATTAGGGATGAAGCACCAAAAGGCCCGACATCAAAAGAAATTTTTAGCACATTGGAGGAGATAGATGGGTTAGATGAAGACACATTTTAGACTTATTTGATATCTTAATAGGTGATGCGCGCAAGTACGAGTCCTTATTGGCATTTCCATTGATTCTGAGGAAGAGATGGTTGTTGAAGCAACTTAAAAAGTGAACCGAGTTGTGGTTGGGTGAATCGAACTGTTGTTGGGTGTGTTGATGTTGCTGTCTTAGTTTATGTTGGGTGAATTGAACATCACATTGAGTAGCAAGTAATGTGTTCCAATGATATGTGGACATTTGAGACAAATCTGCATTATTATTACTATTCTTGTGATGCATGCTACTTGATAAATTGTAGGGTGAAAACTTGTGTATTTTGTCGTGTGCAAGTTGATGTGGTTACTTTCCTCCAAATATGTAAATTCCATATATAACTATCCAAACAAGATATTGAATTTGATTCATGGAAAAGAATTCCATTAGCATCCAAACAAAAAATTGAATTGAATCAAATTCTAAGGAATTACTTTCTTTAGGAATCTAATATCTAGAATGTTATTGATGGAATGAGTTTCATTTCCAAGGAAACAAACGGGCCCTTATGGAAATTGATTTATAGTACAAAAATAATTGTAGGAAATTGTATAATTCATAGAAACTTCATATTAGCTCCTTTTTAATCCATTTCAGTTCCTATAATTTTGTATTAATATTTTTTAATACTTAGTGTCTCTGTTTTGACATGAAAACAGTGATAAAAATTGATTTCCTAATTAATCCTATGCGAGACACATAGAACCTTCGGAAATTCATAACCCCTTCGTTTTAATTCCGATTTGACTCGTTTAAGTTGCGTTAGTTTCGTATAAGTATTTATTACGCAGTAACAACATTGATTATACCATGTCTCATTATTTTATGATTATATATTTACTTAACTCATGTTGGTTAGTCTTGTTAATGTGCTCATCATTATCTACCAAAATATAATTTATGGTAAATTTATAACTTGGATTAAAGTTGAGAAACTTATTTATAGAATAACCTCTTATATGATTTATATTAACCAATTTATAATATAGTTTAATATTTTAATCACACAGATCATATATAAAATCATAACTCCTTAATCGTAACTTCAGTTTTAGTGGTTCTGTATCTCGTAGCTTCGCGTAGATTATTATTATTCAGTTTGTTCTTATGTTTGGTGTGATGTTAATTTTATCTATACCATGTTTGTTTGTATTGCTACTACTAGCGCGAGGACACGTGTCATCTGAAAAGCAAGTTGGTACCTGGAATCTCAAGTGCCAGGCAAGTTGTGCCCTTGATCCACTTTTGTTACCCAATAATGTTTCTTTATTATCACTATTCAATGCATAGGTTTAATTTTGATGGGACCCAATAGGTCACCCTAGTCTGTTTATCCTTTTCACCTTGTTTATCCCTGAATCAATTTGGGTAGTTATGTTATTGCTCTATATGGTTTTGGGATTAATATTTCATTATATCCATGTTCTAATTATTCTATTATGTTATTCATGTTCATGATAAGATCATTATGTTAATTGGAACATGAAGCGACCACCCGGGGAAACAGTGCTACCACAAGGGTTTAATGAGACGCCCTTGGCTGATTAATTAGGAAAGCTAGTGGATGACTACCTTACCCGAAAGGGGCAAGGGCAGTAGGGGAGTGGTCAGTGTAGGGAGGTCCTTGGGTTGATTTTGCTGCGATGGCGGTCAGGCGATGGATTCCTGCACTGGAGCTTCCTATAAACTGTAGCGGGTTTTCTGAAGCTAGTGGAACTTTGTAAAGGCCTCGTAGTGTTACCCTGCCTCGCCTCCTCGGTAGAGGTGTATGGGATTCATGACCCCTTAGCTGATGGGTAACATGACTTGTGGGTAAAGATGTGCAACCTTTGCAGAGTGTAAAACTGGTATACTAGCCGCGCTCATGGTCATGAGCAGCTCGGACCCTCACATGATTAATTTATGGAACCTAAATTCAGTTTGTCATATGCATTTGTATGGGATTATTTATTAATTTTGTTCTATTATTTATTATGGTTTAGTATTTACTTACATTTAGTAATTGCTAATAAAATTTGACCAACTTATTAAAAGCAATGCTCAGCTTTAACCCCTATTGTTGATCAACTTTACACATCACACGAACTCCCACCTTTGGTGAGTTCATGCCACATTATTCCCCATAACTTGTTGAGCGATGAACATGTGTGAGCTCACCCTTGCTGTCTGACACCCCCCAATGGAGAAGAACAGGTGGTTCAAGTGGAGCCACACATCGAGGAGTTCGATTCGATCTAGGTGGCGTCTCCCAGTTGACTTTCGGGCGCCAAGGATGGATTTTAGATCCTGTTATATTTATATTTTATTTTGTAAGACTTCCGCTATGTAATATATACTCTGATTATTGTGACATCTATCTCTATACACTCTGTTATTATATATGTTGTCTCCTTTGGCGCATGTATGAGATGCACCCGGCTTTGTCCCTTAAATCCGGATGTGACACTATGTACTCATCTAGTTTAAAAGGATCATATTGAAACTTGAAAAGCTAAAACTTGATTTTAGACTCAACTAGTGCTTTTAGCAAACCAAACCCCTCAGCCAAACAGCTGCATGTCTAGAGGTAGAGGAGTAGACTCCTCACACCGGGTAAGTCTAGTTGAGTATTAGTATACTAAGCCTTGCTTGTGGCATAATTTTTGTAGGTACCTCCTTGATTTGGTTGATGGTGTGACTTGGCCTTCATCCCTGCCACCGGGATAGACGGTCGAGTGGGTTATTACTTCCGCAGGAGAGGACCAGGAGGAGTAGCGTGGCCAGGCTTCGCCATGTTACTCGGTTTTCTCTGTTAGTTATTTCCGCTGCATTAAAAATTTTGGTTACTGTTTCTGAAACTCCGATAATGTAATCACTAATGATACTTTCTTAATTTATGGTATTATGCTTTATTGTATTTCTCTGTGCCTCACCTTCGAGTGAGCTTGTTGGAACTTGCTCTCAAACGCAAGGAAGCCAACAAGGGTGAACAGTGGTGACAACAGGGTTACGTGCTAGAAGGCAATAGCTCTATTGATCTCTCCTCCCACGGGCACTGTACAGGGGTATTTATAGGTACCTGAGCGCCCAGCGCCTTGTGCTAAGGACGCATGTGCCCTCAGCTACCTAGGTTATCCCTAGAATATTCCCATAAAGCGGGGTTACAGACTGTAATTACAGGGATGCCTTTACAGGTTAGGCCCATAACCAGCGGCGGCCACGCAGGGCCCGTTACAATGGGCCGGAACGCACGTGGGCCTCTGAGCTGGACGAGGCCGCACTGTGGGATGACTTCGTCGCCGGTCTTCGTCCGGTGCCGATCAAGCGAAGGGTGTCCCTGCCTGTTCTGTCTCTGTCTGACCAGCGGTTATCAGCGAAGACTTCGAGCGAGGGGTGGCGCCTTTGCCTTCGCCCCAACATTTGCCCTCCGAGGGACCAGTTCGACAAAGTCACCTGGTGCCGAAGACGTCGCTAGATGGCGGAGACGCTGCCCTCGCTCGAAGTGGTTCCGCGGGGGGTTTTGATGTGACCGTTGATGGACGGCGTACTGTTGGATTGCGGGTTTCCCGAAGCGCCGCACCCTGTCGAATTGCGGGTTTCCCGAAGAGCCGCGCCCTGCCTATAAAAGGGGGCGGGGGTCGGCGCTTTTTGAACTTCGCCTTCCGCGCTCCGTGAAAACCCTAGCCGCCCGCCGTCTTGCTGCTCGTCTGCCCGCCGTGCTCTTGTTCGCCGGAGATCTGGCTCGAGTGAAGCAGACCGCCCGCCGCCGCCGACGGTACGTAGCGATGCCGTCCTCTTCTTCTTCCGCTGCCGCTACGCCGCCGGCCGATTCCTCGCCGCCGGCCGCCGCCTCGTCTGAGGAGACGTTGAGTAGTTTGATGGCGGAGGAGTTGCACGCCGGCGATTCTGTTGATTTTGGCGTGTCGCGGATGACGTCAGCCCGCGTTCAAGATATGCAGCGGTTGGGTTACTTTGGCGGCGGAGTTGCTCGTGCTCCGGGGACGGAGGAAGTCCCCGAGCCGGAGGGTCAGTTGGTCATTTTCGAGGCGTTCTTCGCCGCCGGTCTCCGCTTGCCTGCGCACCGGTTTGTTGGCGAAGTCCTGCGTAGGTTCAACGTTCAAATACATCAGCTGACACCGAATGCCGTGGTGGCGCTGTCGAAGTATGTCTGGGCGACGACTTCGTACGGCGGACAGCCATCGGTTGAAGTTTTTGCGAAGTATTATTGTTTGCACTGGCAGAAGAGGATGATTGGGGACGAAGTTGCTCAGTTTGGGTCATGCACATTCACGCCGAAGACCGGCAAGACCACAATGCAAGTAGTGGAGTTGGTTCCATGCGCCCGCAACAAGTGGGGCAACTGGAATGAATTTTGGTTTTACATTGCTGAGGGTACCGTCGAAGGCCATGAGGGACTCCCTGTGTCCGAGATGTGCTCTCATTATCACTCAGCGTATCCGCCCTTTGAAGTGGCAGAGGAGGATGCGGACGAAGGGGCCCTTCGGTGCGCCGCCGGTCAGAGCAGTGGGCGCGATTTAGTTGAAGAGTTCGTGGCGTACGGGGTGTGGCCCTTGGCGCATGGCTGGGCGTTGGGCGAAGTATGCCCTCGCCAGATGCCTTTTCACGGTGGGAGGGTGGTGCGAAGTCCTGCCTTCGCACTGAATCTGCGAAACCGCGACCCGGCCGCCTTTGTGCGTGATGCGGAGGATGGGGCGGTGCGGCTCGTGGGACGTTACGTGCCGAGGACGGAAGGCCAGCGCAGCTTTGATATCCGCGGGTCAAATGACCGTTTGAACAGGGTTTTCGAATTAAATCAATTGTCGTACGACGGCTATCCTGGTCAAGACGACGCGGACCGCCGTGGAAAGAAGCCGGTGGTGGAGACTGGAGACGACCCTGCGCCGGCGGCCGTCCCTTCCTCCAAAAAGAGAAAATTAGGTACTGCTATGAGAGGACTTGGGGTGTCTGATAGTTTTGCTAGAGAGTTGATGAGGACGTGCGCGGCCCCGGGGGGAAGGATGTCTTCGCCCGAGCTCCGGGAGTCTTCGGCTCGGATGCTGAGGGTTACCGGGGGTTGCTGGCCTAGGAATGTTCCTATCCCCCGCGCGGCTGGCGAGGACTGTTTTACATCTCCCATGGTTCGTGAATGGAGAGTTTTTCCTTATGGGCGGAATATCGCCGTTGTTGTGTCGGCAGTGATGGACAAGGATCGCCAAGGGGCAGCGCAAAAACGCCAGGCGGCTGTCCGGCTTCATGAAGCTAGGCCGAAGAGGCAGCGGGGGTCTGCAAAGGCTGCGGCCTCCGGCGGAGACAAACCGCCGCTGGCGGCAAAGCCGGGCGCCTCTGCATCTAGCAAGGCGCCGAAGGCAACGGCAGGCGCCGGAGGCTCCAAATCGACGAAGGTGGTGCCTCCGGTCAGCGGAGTGGCGGAGGTCGCGAAGGCGGCCCGAGCGTTGCCGTTGTCGGGCAAGCGTGTTGCCGACTTCGGCACCGATATTAATGTGGACGACTATCTTGGTGGTAAGTCGTTGGCTTGTTTTTTTTTAATTCGTTGATTCGTTGCAAGGTCGGACGAAGGCCAACTTGCTATAGTTGCGCCTGCCGCGGCGATCGCGACGGCTGCCATAGTGCCGAAGGCGAGGGGCGAGGCCCTTGGCGCCGGAGGCGAGGTGTCGGCCCTCGCGGTTGTCAGGGACGAGGCGGGCGCAGCGACCCGCTGGCTGAAGGAGGTGATGGAGGCGCTGAGTCAGGTCCGCTGAGCTATACTCTCTCCCCTTTTTTTTTGCAACGGCCTTACGTGTGTTCTGCAGGTGGCTGACTTCGCCAGCCCTACTGCGTCGGGGGCCCTCACGGCAGCTGTGTCTGCCGAAGTCGAGAGACTTCGGACGCAACATGCTGACGCTGTTCGTGAAAAATCGGCCTCCGACAGCAAGTGCCGTAAACTGACGGACAAGGTGGCCGCACTGGAGAGGGAGAAGGCTGACCTCCGGCGCCAACTGGCGGGGGAGAGGAGGGAGACCAACGAGGCCGTCGCCAAGGAGCAGGCTGCGCAGGCGGAGGCCAAACTGGCGCGGGCGGAAGGCAATCTTGCCAGGGAGCGCGCCGAACAGCTGCAGGAGCGGCTCACCGCCCTGGAGAGCCGCGTGAAGGGGGCCGAGGCCGCGATGCGCGCGGAGGCCAAACGGACGCGCACACAGCTTATGGATACATATCGTGAGCTGGGTGCGCGGACCGGTGACTTCGAGGTGCCGGACCGAGAGCCCGGGCTTCGCTGTCTGGAATGGGTGCAGGAGGAGCTGCAGGAACTCCCCACTGTCGTGGGGGGGTTTATGTCGTACGCCTCCCTGGTCACCTGCGAGGGGGCGATGAACGCACTCTCCCGCGAAGGGTGCCGGCACTTCGAGGTCTTCGACCAGGCAGATGAAGATTTTGAGCGAGATGTCTATAAGGTCGAAGACCCCGTAGTGAAGGAATCCGCCGGGGCCCTCTATGACCGGATGTGGGTCCGCACGGTCGTGAGGTGGTCAGGGAGCGGGCCGAGACTGCGAGGGCCCAGGTAACGTTGTCGTTTGTTTGGCGTTTGCTGGATGTGGGCTGTGCGTGTATTTGCTGAATTTTGTGTGTTTTGTCTTAGGCGACGCGTGGTGAGCGGGTGGACGACTTCGGGGCGTTGAACAGCGCGCTGCCTGACCCGGAGCCGACCCCTGCGGAGGCCGTGTCCGGGGTCGCCCTGGAGCCAACCCCGGAGACCGCGGAAGACGCACCGGATGCCCCCACATCCGCTGCGGCCGGCGGAGACCTGCCCCCAAAGGTGGCCGAAGGTGCACCTGATGCCCCCGCAGCTGCTGCGCCGAGTGCTGAAGATCCCACGGCGGTGGCGGCGGAAACAACAGCGGAAGCAGCGGCGGAGCCAACGGCGGAGGCTCCCGCAGCGTCAGGGCCTTCGCAGGTGGCGTAGTGGGTGTATAGGGTTGGGGAATTTTGGATATGTTGCTGAATTTTGGTTGCTGCGCAGGTTCAAGATTTTGGGCCTGCGCACGCAACCGCTACTACTGAATTTTTGGCGGCTTCGACTGCGGAAGGTGGTAATGAATATGGTGGATCTGCATCTGAGTTTTTTGATTTTACTGACTCTGGGAGCTCGGTTGAGTGGACTGAGGAGTCATCGGAGGAGGACTTGGACTATTTTGTGGCCTTGGACGTGGCTGCGGCGGAGGCCTCGCCACACGCCGCGGACGTGCAAGATGTGCCAGGTCCTAGCACCGGGCGCCGACGACGAAGGGCGGTTCCAAAGCGTAGGGTTAGCACGGAGGAAGGGGCTCGGCTTCGTGTGAGTAGGGCTGGTCGGCAGGAACTGTTGTCTTTGCCGGCCGCCGCGAGTACAGGGGAAGGGGAACTGCGAAGTCTTTTTGCGGGTGAGGAGCTTAGGATAATGTTATTTAACTATAGGGAGATGGGAATTATTCCTAAGGTTGAGCCGATGTAGAGTGTGGCGCCCTCGCTTGTATATGTGTAAAGGCTTGTACGATGAAGTCGTGTGCCCTCGCTTGTCTGTGCCTGCGAAGGCCTTGTGTACTTTGTCGGGTGCGTTTTGTTATGCTGTGCTGGTGCGACAGTCTTCGCGGTAGACTTCGGCTTTTCCGTATTTGTTGTGCTTAATCCGGCTGCGCCCTTGGGCGACTTTTGCGCGGATAGTCTTCGCGGTAGACTTCGGTCTTTTCGCACTTGTTGTGCTAGTCCGGCTGCACCCTTAGGCGACTTCTGCGCGGATAGTCCTCGCGGTGGACTTCGGTTTTTTCGCACTTGTTGTGCTAGTCCGGCTGCACCCTTAGGCGACTTTTGCACAGATAGTCCTCGCGGTGGACTTTGGTTTTTGCGCACTTGTTGTGCTAGTCCGGCTGCACCCTTAGGCGACTTCTGCACGGATAGTCCTCGCGGTGGACTTCGGTTTTTGCGCACTTGTTGTGCTAGTCCGGCTGCACCCTTAGGCGACTTCTGCGCGGATTTGTCGCACGCGAGGGTGGCTAGCGCTTAGCCTCGCGGTGACCTCGAATTGGTCGAATGCCAAAGACCGTTGTCGCGGTCTTTTTTCGACACATGTTTTTGCGAGGGATTTTTCACACATATATTACATGGCTCCGCCTCGTTAAAAACCTCACCCCCCGGGAGGAAAAGAGTGTGGGCCGGTACAAGATTGTTTTTGGTGAATTACAAGGGCAGAATCAGCCCTGATGAGTCAAACAAAAAATTTGCGGAGGTTGTCGATGTTCCAGGAGTGCTCCAGGTCCTCGCCGTTTGGCGTTGTGAGCCTGTAAGCGCTGGGGGAAGCTTTTGTCTTGACTATAAAGGGGCCCTCCCACTTGGGCTCCAGCTTGCCCTTGGACTCCATCCGAGCTGTTCGGACGAGTACGAGGTCCCCTTCGCTGAACTCCCTCGGGATGACTGTGTGGTCGCGCCATGCTTTGGTTTGGGCTTGGTATTTGTTTAGGGCCTGTAGGGCGAAGACTCGGTCTCCGTCAATGAGGTCCTTTGAAGTTGGCTCGTCCACGTCGGGGACGGCTGACGGAACTGTTCGCGGGGACCCATGCTTTATTTCTTGCGGGGTCATGGCCTCCGATCCGTATAGAAGGCAGAAAGGAGTAAACCCAGTCGCTCTGCACTCAGTCGTGTTTAGTGCCCAGACTGCCTCAGGTAACAAATCTGTCCATTTGCCCTTTTTTCATCAAGGAGCATCTTCTTGACAGCTGTGAAGATTTTCCCATTGGCGCGTTCCACGACCCCGTTGGACTGCGGATGATAAACAGAAGCGAAGGCAAGCTTGGTGCCGATGGAGAAACAAAAATCCTTGAAGTCTTGGTTGTCAAACTGCTTGCCGTTGTCAACTGTTAGTTCGGACGGCACTCCGAAGCGGCAAACAATGTTTTGCCAGAAAAATTTCTGGGCAGTCTTTGACGTTATTGTAGAAACAGCCCTTGCCTCGATCCATTTGGTGAAGTATTCGACGGCGACGAAGGCGAACTTAAGGTTCCCCTGAGCGGTGGGCAGGGGCCCAACGATGTCCAGGCCCCAGCGCTGGAGAGGCCATGTATGGGCGATCAGCTTTGTATACTGCGAGGGGCTGCCTGACCGAGGAGAAAATTTCTGGCAGGCTTCGCAGGACCTTGAGACCCGGTTTGTGGCGCAGATCATTGCGGGCCAGTAAAAACCCTGGCGGATCACTTTGGCAGCCAAGGCCCTTGGCCCAGCGTGTGAGCCGCACGTGCCACTGTGGACTTCACGTAGGATCTGCATGCCTTCGGTTTCGGTGACGCACTTAAGCATTGGCTGACTGACCCCTTTCTTGTAGAGTTGGCCTTCAATCAGTGCGAAGTCCCGGCTTCGATGTCTGAGGCACTTGGCCTCGCTGATGTCGGTTGGATGATAGTACCCTTGCAGGAACAGGGTTATTGGTGCCCGCCAGTCCTCGGTCATGATTAGGTTGACTATGCGGTGGCCCTCGCTATCATTAGTTATTTGGAGCCCTTCGGGGCTCCGGACGGCTGGCGTGCCGATGATGTGAAAGAACACGTCGGAGGGCAAGGACTCGCCCCTGGCGGCGGCCTTGGCCAATGCGTCGGCCTCCTCGTTCCTGGTCCTATCCACATGCTGCAAGGTGAATCCCTTGAACTGTCTCTCGAGACTTCGGATGGCCGCGAGGTATTGCATGAGCGCGGGGTCTTTTGCTGCGTAGTCTTTCTCGACCTGGCCGGCAACTATCTTGGAGTCTGTTTTGATGATACATGTGGTGACTCCGAGGGCCCTTAGCTTGCAGAGGCCGAGGATAACTGCTTCATACTCTGCTATATTGTTTGTGCATCTGTCGGATTCCAGAGCGAAGCTGAGGCGTGCTGCATATCTGTGTTTGACTCCGGCTGGTGAGGTGACGACTGCAGCGACGCCCGCCCCCGCATGGCACCATGCGCCGTCGCAATGGATAGTCCAAACCTTTTCTGTGGACGGGTCTGGCTGTGTTATTGGCCCAGTCCAGTCGACGACGAAGTCTGCCAGGACTTGTGACTTGATGGCTGTCCTGGGCTCGAAGCTGATGTGGTAGCCGGATAGTTCGGCTGCCCACTTGGCAATCCTCACCGATGCCTCCGGGTTTCTGAATAGTTCGCCGAGTCCCCTGTCTAAGGTGACTCGGACCTTGAATGCTTCAAAGTAATGGCGCAGTTTGCGCGAAGACATAACGACTGCGTAGGCGATCTTCTCCAGCTCTGTCATGTTGCACTTGGACGGTGTCAGTACCTCGGAGACATAGTAAACAGGGCACTGTCTGACCGCGCCCTCAACTGTCTGCTCCTGCACTAGTGTCGCGCTGACCGCGTGCGGCGAAGCCGCGACATAGAGCAATAGGGGGAGCGAGGAGTCGGGGCTCGTGAGGATGGCCAGCTCCGACAGGTACTGTTTTAGTGAGGCGAAGGCCGCTGCTTGCTCCGGTCCCCAGGCGAAGTCTTTTGCACCACGGAGTGTTTTGAGGAAGGGGAGACTTCGCTCGGCGGACCTGGAGATGAATCTGTTGAGAGCGGCCAATCTGCCTGTCAGACGCTGGACGTCCCTGGCGGACTGCGGAGGCAACATGTCTACGATGGCCTGGATCTTGGTTGGGTTGGCCTCGATGCCGCGGTGTGATACCAGGTAGCCCAATATCTTGCCCTGGCGAACACCGAAGACGCACTTTTCCGGGTTTAGGCGGAGTCGTGCATCTCGCATGTTCGCGAATGTCTCGGCGAGGTCGGCGAGATGGTCCTCCTTATTCTTGCTGGCGACGACGATGTCGTCCACATATGTAAATATATTTCTGCCAACCTGCCCTTCGAGTACTGTTTTGGTGAGTCTGGAGAAGGTGGACCCGGCATTCTTGAGTCCCTCCGGCATTCTGATGAAGCAATATGTGCCGAAGGGTGTTATAAAGCTGGTGCTAGCCTTGTCTTCCTCCTTCATGTATATCTGGTGATAGCCGGAGAAGCAGTCGAGGAGTGACATGACCTCGCATCCGGCCGCGCTATCGACTATTTTGTCGATCCGTGGCAACGGGAAATTGTCCTTTGGGCAGGCCTTATTGAGACTGGTGAAGTCTATGCACATTCGCCATTTCCCGCTTTTTTCTGCACCATTACAACATTGGAGAGCCACGTGGGGTAAGCCACTGGCTCGATGAATTTAGCCTCTAGGAGGCGGTGCACCTCCACCTTGGCGGCCTCTGTCTTTTCGTCGGACATTTTGCGAAGCCTTTGCTTTTTTGGTCGCACCGAAGGGTCAATTCCCAAGCTGTGCTCAATTATGGATCGGCTAACTCCGACCAGGTCGAGGGCGGACCAGGCGAAGACATCTTTATTCTTGGACAGGCAGCAGAGAAGCTTCTCTTCTTCATGTGAGGTAAGGTCTTCGCTGATAGTGACTGTCTGCTTGGGCGTGGCCTGATCGAGGGGGACAGTCTTGGTCCCGTCTTGGCTCTGCAGC
The DNA here is from genome assembly GCF_902167145.1 of Zea mays. Lineage (NCBI taxonomy): Eukaryota > Viridiplantae > Streptophyta > Magnoliopsida > Poales > Poaceae > Zea > Zea mays. The sequence goes on from NC_050096.1 coordinate 146,999,671, forward strand.
TGTGCCTTGTCGTGCTGTTTATCGGTTGGGCTGGCGGGCGCAGGGACCTCGCGCTGGGTCGTGAGACAGTGCACGTTCCTCTGACCGGGCACGAAGTCCCGCTCTATGTTGCGCGCCGTCTGCTGGTTGCCGTAGACCGTAATAGCGCCTAGCGGACCTGGTATCTTCATACATAGGTACAGTCCGTGGATGGCAGCTTCAAACTTATTGATGGAGCCCCGGCCCATGATGGCGTTGTATGGATATACCATGTCCACGATATCAAAGGTTACTTGCTCACTTCGGGCATTGGGTGCTACACCGAAGGAGAGGGGCAACTCTATTTTGCCAACGGGAAAGGTGCCCTTGCCGCCGAAGCCATACAACGGGTTGTCCGAAGGCTTGAGCAGGCTGTGGCTTATACCCATGCGGTCGAAGGCGTGGAGGAAGATGATGTCCGCCTGACTGCCATTGTCGACTAGGACTTTGTGTAAGTCCCAGCCTGCCACGCTGCAATTGATGACCATAGCGTCGATGTGGGGGGCGCTGCGCAGGTCGACGTCTCGTGCGTCGAAGGTTAGCGGTATGTGGGACCACTTTGTCTGCACGACTGGGCCAGTGACGGCGACATGGTTGATGATGCGGTAGTGGTCCCGCTTCTGCCGCTTGGTGTCGAAGTCAGTGCTGGACCCTCCCGTTATCATGTGAATGACTCCGCGATAAGGTTGATCGGCGAAGTCTTCCTGCTTTGGGGCATGGGGGATGTTTTGATGTTGCTGGTGTGGTGGTGGGGGTGGAGGAGGTACGATTTGTACTTCCTGATGGTGTTGGTAAGCGTGGTGCGGTGGATGCGGGGCGGGAGCGTGGATATACGGTGGAGGGGGTGGCTGGTAATTATGCGCGACAATTCTGGGATTGTCGGCTGGCTGCGCCCTCGCCATTCTGTCTCTGGTGGCCTTCGTTTCGGGGCAGTCTTTTGTTTGGTGGGCGCAGTCTTCGCCGTGGAAAAGGCAGTAGAATCGGCGCGGCGGCTGCGCGCGCCCTCGGCCCCTGCCACGAGTTCCATTTCCGCGGCCCTGGGGGATATTCCTGGCGACGAGGGGGGTCAGCAGCGGGATGCTGGTTGGCGATGTTGTGCACTTGCTGCTGACTGCGGCCGTCTCGACCGGAGTCTGGCTGCGGAGTCCTCGTCCAGGTGCGGCTGGACTGCGGGGCATCTTTGGGTTTCCGCTGTGACTCAACCTTGCGCTGGTGGAGCTCTTCGGATTTGGCATATTTTTCAAAGAGCTAATATAGCTCCTAGAGGTTCTTGGGTGGATCTCTGATACAGTGGCTGTAGAGGACGCCGGCACGAAGGCCACTGATGGCGTAGTGGATAGCGATCTGATCATCGACGGAGGGCAGCTGTGACTTGAGTGTTAAGAATTTGCGGTAATACTCCCGTAGAGTCTCCTTTTCCAGCTGCTTGCAAAGCGAGAGCTCGGCCAAGGCGTCGGTGTCTGGGCGGTATCCTTGGAAGTTGAGCAGGAACTTGTCCCTGAGACTTCTCCATGAATCAATGGACAGCGGAGGCAATCTGGTGAACCAGGTGAGTGCTGGGCCCTCTAGGGCGATGATGAAAGACTTCGCCATTGTGGCATCGTCCCCTCCGACGGATGCAACGGCGACCTGATAACTCATTATGTATTGCGTCGGGTCGGTGCTGCTGTTGTACTTGGGATAGGTCCCTGCTCGGAAGTTAGCTGGCCAAGGCGTCACTTGCAGGTGTGGCGCCAGGGGACTTCGCTCGTCGAGGTAGTTGACCCCTTGGAATGGCGCGCCGTGCTGGAAGGTGTAGTCACGCTGGGGGGAAACGCGGGTCTTCCGGCTGTGCTCGGTGTTGTAGGGGTGGCCCATGCTGCAGGCCGAGGTGGCCTTCGCGCGTGTCTTCCGGTTGTGCGCGCTGCTGGAGGGGTGGCTCTTGCTGCAGGCCAAGGTGGCCTTCGCGCTGCATCAGCGCGATCTCGCGCTCGAGGTCTTGGGCCTTCTGCTCCTCGTCGCGTATCATTTGCCGCACTTTGGCTAGTGCGGACACACGCTGGCGCTTGGCCTCCAGTATCTCTTTCTGCCTCTGGAGATTGCGGTTCTTGAGGCGCAGGGCGCGCAGCTGTAGCTGTTCTTCCGCTGAGACGCCGAGGACTTCACCGTCCTCGGTGAGGTCCGAGCCTTCCAGTGGGGCGAAGCCTGGGGGCGGCTGCGATTGTCCTTCGGGCCCGCAGGTGCGGAAGGTGTCGTCTTTGCAGGTGCGGGGAACATTGTCTTCTGTGGGCTCTTGGTGGGTGGATTGGGTGAGGGCGAGGGCCTTGCCCTTTCTTGCAGCGAGCAGTGCTGCCTTCGCAGCCTCGTCAGCCTTCGGGTTAGCTCTCTTGGGTGCCATCGCGGGTGGTTTTGTCGTAGCACGAACGGTGGGCGCCAAATGTTGGAACTTGCTCTCAAACGCAAGGAAGCCAACAAGGGTGAACAGTGGTGACAACAGGGTTATGTGCTAGAAGGCAATAGCTCTGTTGATCTCTCCTCCCACGGGCACTGTACAGGGGTATTTATAGGTACCTGAGCACCCAGCGCCTTGTGCTAAGGACGCATGTGCCCTCAGCTACCTAGGTTATCCCTAGAATATTCCCATAAAGCGGGGTTACAGACTGTAATTACAGGGATGCCTTTACAGGTTAGGCCCGTAACCGGCGGCGGCCACGCAGGGCCCGTTACAATGGGCCGGAACGCACGTGGGCCTCTGAGCTGGACGAGGCCGCACTGTGGGATGACTTCGTCGCCGGTCTTCGTCCGGTGCCGATCAAGCGAAGGGTGTCCCTGCCTGTTCTGTCTCTGTCTGACCAGCGGTTATCAGCGAAGACTTCGAGCGAGGGGTGGCGCCTTTGCCTTCGCCCCAACAGAGCTAGTGGTATTCGATCCTGGATAAGTGGCTTTTATCGGACTAGATCCGAGGGACTGACGGGTTATTCCGATTTAAGTGTGTCGTTGCCTCTAAGGCGAGACTTGGGCACTTAAGTTGGAATAATTCGGGCAGTTTTGCCACAAGTTTAGAGTTTCAAATGTGACTACTATTTCTCCAAACCACATGTTGCTCACTTGTTCTCAAATGCTATGAGTCAAGAACAAGGTAACACAATTGTCAAGTATTAAGGACATTCGTCTTTTGAAGCATTATTTCCTCAAGAGTATAATGCTCATCAGACGAAGGTCGAGAAGGACATACCTTCATCATATTAATATATAAAAGGAAATGTGAAGGGGTGGATATGATGACCATATTTTAATAATTCATTTATTCTTGCATTCCATAAAAACATATATGAATATCGACAATGTTAATATTACATTGATATCTTCGGCTTGCTCGAAGGTGAGGACGCGAGAGAGTAAATACAACCCAGCGTAAAATTACATCTTTTATAGGTACGGGACGTAGCCTGGGTAAAATTACATCTATGCCCTTGAATATTTGTTTACAAGCAATCCGAACCAATAAGGTCTATCTAGTCTTTTTCCTTCTTTGCTTGGTCTGGGCCAAAGCTACCGAGCTTCGACATTCTGCATTGTTGCTTCTACGTAGGGTCTTTGTCTTGAGGGGCTAAACCGAGGCTGAAGATGGCTTCGGTAAGCCTTTGTATTATTTTGCCGTAGGTGTTTTTGCCTTGGGCACCTTCGGCGGACAAGAAGACCCCCAACAGTAGTGCATTCGTGGTGCTAGATCGTTTTTTCGTAACGAGCTTGATCCGCGAAAAACATAAAGGCTTTGGAATGCCAAAGGTCCGAAAAACACCTTCCCTGAGCTTGTTATCGAAAAACAATTACGCACAAAAATCTCTGTGCCCAGTTATGACTTCGTCGAGGGCCTCAATTTCTTTCTCAATATGCTCGAGGGCTCCGAGAATATCTTCGGCAGAAGGGGTAATTTCTTCAGATGCGACTCTGACAGAATTGAATATCCCCTTCAACCAGCCAATGCATTGGGTGGCAAAGCCGAAGCATTTATCCCAAAGATTTGTGATAGTTTCGCTCAATTTAGCGTTCTTTTTAACTTCTGCTTCAACTCTTGCATTCAATGCCTTGGACTCGTGGTCGAAGCGCTCTGATCTCTTGTCCAAAGTTGCTTGAGCTTCGTCCAGCTCTCTGCTCAATTTTTCATTTTGAGATTGCGCTTCGGCGAGTGAGCCTTCGACTGAATGCAGCAGGTTATCTTTTTCCTTCAAGGAATCTTCAAGGTTTTTTATTTTATCTTCAAATCCTTCAATAATGATTTCATTTTTTCTGTCTTCAACATCCTGCTACATTTTGAAGGCTTTCCTTAGTAGCAGACTCTACAAAACAAATCAAAGTTAGAATACCCAAATCACCACAAAGGTAATAATAGACAGCTGTAGAGAAGCCTTACTTTGAAATTTGAGTACAACAAGTTGTCGATAATGTGTTGCTGCCTATAGCAGCTAATGTTCGTTTCCAGCTTCGGAAATCCAACACTCTTGGATAAGGTGCTTATAATTTTCGCTCCGGCACGGTCGCGAATGCATCCCAAAATCTCTTCGTCGACCCTGCCGAATAGTATGGATCCGGGCTGGTAACCGCAGGATATAGCAAACTCTTTTAACTCTGATTTATCTTCTACAGAAAGTTCTTGGCCACCCAGGTGCCGAAGGTCAAAATCTTTATCTTCAAAAGAGGCATCCTCAATTCTTTTTCCCTTGTCAGGCGTTGCAGCCATGTTTTCTTTGGCAACCACATCTGATATGATTCTGTCAATTTTCGACTTGTGGTTGCGAGTTCCTCAGCTTCGACTCCGGCAGTATCTTCGGTATCGACATGCATCGCTGCTTTTGCCGCCGAAGTTGAGGGCGGCGTCTGCTCAATCGCTTGCATCACATTTATCATCTGCCGTTTCTTCTGTCCCCCGACCTTCTCCTCCACAGCCGGAGCGGTTTCCTTTGATTGTAAAAGGCTAGTCAAATCTAACCTTAGAGGACTTAGCAGTGCAAATGGTATGGATTCAGTCATTATCTTCAGAATTTCCGACACTTCAGTAGCAGAGGGTGAAAGAGGACTCATAGTCTTCTCGGGCACATCCTATACCATCGGATCAGCAGAAGATATCCTGTCAAGTTTTCGTTTCTCAGGAGCTGAATCCTTCGGCTCTGGACGAGTCTTTTGTTTCTTTGAAGCTTTCTGGTCCTCCTTGACAGATCGGGTAGCTTGCATACCCAGAATACTTACAACCCTTTTTCTTTTGCCCCTCTGGCCCCTTCGTCAAGCCTTTCATAGTCAGGATACTCATGAGAGCATCCATAACATAGTTCAAACTCCATTGGCTGGGAGCCGAAGACAGCAGTCATCAACTGGTCTTCCTTCTTAGTATAGTTCCCTAGAATCTCATTGCACATTGTCTCTATCAATTCTAGCCACTCCGTGCATGGCTCTTTAAATGTTTTTTGAAATTTGAAACGGTAAGGGAGTCGAACAAGTTCATACTTTTCCCCCTTCCTTCTTCTTGGGCATTCCCCATCCGCTAGAGGTTGGGAAGGTTCTGTTTGCCAAGTATTCTTGCACCAGATCCCTAGTGCTAATATGCCCAGCCACCACCCTAAATTCCACCTCGGCTAGTTGGTATGGTGACCCTAGTTGCATATTGCACAGAGGTCGCGTCATGCCAAAGCTCAGTTTTAGGGGACTCATCACTATGGTCATGAGCTTCTCCCTTTTCTTCTCATCAGCCTTCATGTAGAACCATTCACTAGTCCACCCGGTTGGCCATTTAGTGTGGTAGCCAATCACCAGGGCCTTGGTATCTTCCGGTATGCAAAATAGTAGCACCCGAAGTTCTTGTGTAGACCATCGGCTCTGGACTTCATCTGATAGTGCAGTTCATGCACTCGGCAGAACCCTTCGGCATTGGCACTTTTACCCTGACTTTGGTGAGCCCATATGTAAATGCTGAGCCTAACAATGGCATTCGGTGTCAGCTGATGGAGATATATTTCAAATCTTTTCAAAACCTCCCCTATCATATCGTACAGGGGGAACCGCAGTCCTTCCCTGAAGAAGCTCCTAAACACAACAACTTCATCTTCTTTCGGCTCCAGGATCACTTCTTCTCTAGCAAAGCGAATAAGTTTATCTTCATCTTCCCCAAAATAGCCTAACTTTTTCATCACAACTAAGTCCTCTATTGTTACGGTCGATTTTCCAAATTCAATGTGACTAGGTTTTGATGGGCTTAGAATGTTGTTGTCCTCCTCACTTTCATTATCACTTCCACCTTCGGCCACAGTCTGCTTAGCTTCGGCAGTAGCACCTTCGGTAGTAGCTTCTTCCGGCACAACCAGACATGATCGTCTCATCACTTCTGATATCGGTGTTGTTTTAGTTACTTCGGCCTCATCTCTCTCACAGGACACCCTAGCAGTGGATCTTACTCTGGCCATTTCAGCGTTTAGACTCCTTAAGACGAAGCTGATTTCAAGTGATGAAGAGCTTGTTTGAAAGCGCAATACAGAAAGCTTCGGTTTCGGTTAAAATTTTTAACAGCACAACAGTGCGATGGCAATGAATGTTGTGGTAACTTCTCACCAACATGTATGTTTATATAGTGCTACAGGAGAAGAAGGTGAACCACCAGATCATGTACACTGGCTGAACGGTGGACCACCTAGTGCCCGGAATATTTTAATCGTTTTTCGATAACATGCTCAGGGAAAGTGTTTTTCGGACCTTCGGTATTTCGAAGCCTTCGTGTTTTTCTTGGACTGAGCTCATTACGAAAAAACGATCTAGCACTATGAAGGGGCTACTGTTGGGGGTCTTCTTCCCCGCCGAAGGTCCTCAAGACATAAACACCTTCGGAAAAATGATACAGAAGTCTTCCCTTCCTCTGCTGAAGGTTCTCAAGACGAAGACCTTGCATAGAAGCAACATTGCTAAATGCCGAAGCTACCATCAGCTTCGGTTCAAGTCAAGCAGAAGAAGAAAAGACCTGATAGACCTTAGTATTCTAGGTTGACTGTAGATAAATATTGAGGGTCATGAATGTAATTTTACCAGGGTTGTGTCACGTGCCTATAAATAGATGAACAGTAATCCCGTACTGTTTACGCTGAATTGTAATCACTCTCTCATGTTTCCGCCTTCGAGCAAGTCAAAGGTATTAATGTAATATCAATTTCATTAATATTTATATATGTTTTATGGAATGCAAATATGAATGAATTAACGAGATGCAGTCATTATCTTCATTCCTTTGTATCCCTCTTTACATATTGAAATGATGAAGGTATGTCCTTCATGACCTTTGTCTGATGATCATTGTACCCATGAGGAAATAATGCTTCAGAAGATGAAGGTCCCTTATAATTAACAATTGTGTTGCCTTGTTCTTGATCAATAGCATTCGAGAACAAGTGACCATCACTTTGTAAAGGCCTCATAGTGTTACCCTGCCTTACTTCCTGGGTAGAGGTGTATGGGACCCATACAACCACATGGCAGATGGGTAACATGACTTTTGGGTAAAGATGTGCAACCTCTTCAGAGTGTAAAACTAGTATATCAGTCATGCTCACGGTCATGAGCGGCTCAGACCCTCACATGAGTAACTTATGGAATTAAATTTAATTTGTCATTTGCATTGCATTGTGGTTTTATTATTAATTTGATCTATTATTACTTTGGGTTCGTATACACTTACATTTAGTAACTGCTAATAAAATTTGACCAACTTATTACAAGCAATGCTCAATTTTAACCATTATTTGTTGACCAGCCTTACACTTCATATGAGCTCCCACCTCTGGTGAGTTCATGCACATTATTCCGCACAACTTGTTGAGCTATGATATTTTGTGAGTTCACCCTTGCAATATATAAACCCCCCACAGGAGAAGAGCAGGTAGCCCAGGAGGAGGACTACGAGGAGTACGATGAAGTCTAGTTGGCATCTCCTAGTCAGCTTAATGGCACTAAGGAATAATATTAGTTCGCTTTATTGTCATCATTTATTTTTGTAAGACACTTCTGCTATGTAATAATGTTTGTGACATTTATCTCTATACACTTGGTCACTATATGTGTTGTTCTTCTTTGGCGCACATTTGAGACGCACCCGGCTTTACCCCTTAAATCTGGGTGTGACATGTGGATGGCATAACAGAGCTTGTGTCCTTGAGGTGACGTGAGGACGGTTCCCGCGCCACTATCCGTCTTGAGGTAAGATCCATCGAAATACATGGTCCAGTATTCTGGGTCTTCGGCGGGAGCCGACACTTGTGCTTCTATCCATTCCATGACAAAGTCAGCCAGGGCCTCAGACTTGATCGTAGTCCTCGGGACATATGTGATGTCAAGTCTATTGAGCACGAGGGACCACTTCACGATGCGCCCGGACGCGTCACAGTTGCGGATGACCTCGCCAAAGGGTGTCGTAGAGACCATTGATACGAGATGTCGATCAAAGTAGTGTATCATGTTTCTCTTAGTGATGAGGACTTCGTAGAGCAGCTTCTAGATCTAAGGGTATCGAGCCTTGGACTTGGTCAGCACCTCACTTATAAAGTAAATTAGCATATGTACCTTGAGTTTGTGGCCTTTGCTTTCCCTTTCTATGATGAACGCCATGCTGACCACCTGAATGGTTGCGACGACATAAAGGAGGAGGGACTCACCCAAGTTGGGCGCGACCAAGACTAGTGGAGAAGTCATGAATGCCTTTATCTGGTCGAGAGCCTCTTGGGCCTTTGGGGTCCAAGAAAACTAGTCACCCTTCCTAAGGAGCTTGTAGAGGAGCATACCCCTTTTTTCAAGCCTAGAGACAAATCAGATGAGCGCAGCAATGCACTCGACCAGCCGCTGTACTCCCTTGAGGTTTCGAATGGGTCCCATCCGCTGATGGCTTCAATCTATTCTTGGTTGGCTTCAATCCTGCAGTCGGAGACCATGAAGCCTAGGATCTTCCCGTTCGGGACTCCGAATATGCACTTCTCAGGGTTGAGCTTGATGCGGAACCTTTGGAGGCTAGAGAACATCTCCTCCAGGTCAGTGATGAGGTAATCGGACTTCTTGGTCTTCACGACTATGTCATTGACATATATCTTGACGTTGTGTTCGACTTGGTCAGTGAAGCACTGAAGCATGCATCACTGGTATGTTGCACTAGGATTCTTTAGACCAAAAGGCATGGAGACATAACAAAATGAACCAAAGGGAGTGATCAACAAGGTGGCGTGTTGGTCACTCTCCTTCATGGCGATCTGGAGATAGCCTGAGTAGGCATCTAGAAAGGAAAGGAGCTCACATCCTACAGTGGAGTCTATAACTTGGTTGATGCATGTGAGAGGGAAAGGGTCTTTTGGACAAACCTTGTTGAGGCCTGTGTAGTCCACACACATCCTCCAGTTCTCATTCTTCTTATCAACGAGTAAAGGATTCACAATCCACAATGGTTGGTGAATTTCTCTTACAAACCCTACCGCTAAGAGCTTGGCGACCTCCTCTATCACACCCAGATTTAGGGGGCCAAACCTGGGCGCGACTCACATGTGTGCTAGGATCAAGTCTCACACATATGATAATTCATGGTACAGAAATGAATGTCACATCATTATATATAACGGTGTTCTGTACAAAATAGTTAAATAATTACATCATACGAGAACAACGATCCAGCAACCATAGTTGACTGGGAGACGACAGCCTAGACCACTCACGAACTCATCACAACATCATTCATGCGCCTCATCCAGTGGTACCAGTTCTTGGCCTGGGGGATGTGAGTACAGCAAGGGTGAGCTCACATACGTTCATCGCTCAACAAGTTGTGGGGAATAATGTGCATGAGCTCACTTATAGTGGGGCTCATGTGAAGTGTAAGGCTTACCAAAGGAGATGGTTAAAACTGAGCATTGATTTTAAAGTTGGTCAAAATTTTATTAGCAGTTACTAAGTGTAAGTAGATACCAACCCAAATAACTAAGAGATCAAAATTAATAATAATACCCACAATGCAATGCATATGACAGATTAAGTTTAGTTCCCTAAGTTAATCATGCGAGAGTCCAGAGTCGCTCTTGACTGTGAACACGGTTGATATACCAGTTTTACAATCTGTAGAGGTTGCACCCTTTACCCACAAGACGTGTATCCCGTCTAGCCAGGGTTTGCAAGGCCCTTAGACACTTTCGAGGTGAATGGCTAGGGATCCACTACGAGGCCTTTACAAAGTTCCACTAGCTTTAGAAAACCCGCTATGGTTTCTAAGAAGTGCAATATAGGAATCCCTCATCCAAAAAGCCATTGCAGCATGATCGACTCAAGAACCTCCCTATACGCAGCTCCTCTACCGCCCTTGCCCCTTTCGGGTAAGGTAGTCCTCCACTTGCTTTCCTAATTAGTCAGCCAAGGGCGTCCCATTCCACCCTTATGGTAGCGTGGATATCTCAAGTTAAGCTCCATGTTCCAGTTAACACAATGATCTTGTCATGAACAATAATTAAAACAACAGCATAACTGGAACATGATCATAATGTAACATTAATTTCCCAAAACCAAGTAGAGCAATAGCCAAACTACCCAATAGTTATTTTGCCTGCAAGGTGTGGGATAAATAATGCTAGGGAAGCCTATTAGGTCCCATCAAATTAACCTGAGCATGTTGTTGGTCACTTGTTCTCAAATGTTGTGAATCAAGAACAAGGCAATGCAATTGTTAAAGATTAAGGACTTTCGTCCTCCGAAGTATTATCTCCTCTCGGATATAACAATCTTCAAACGATGGTCATGAAGGACATGCCTTCATGATTCATGAGAATAAAAACACATAAAGACAATGAATGTAATATATTGGCTCTTGCACATATATATTTCATAATACGCACATGAACATTAACAAAAATTTATATTACATTGATACCTTCGGCTTGTTCGAAGGTGTAGATGCGAGAACAATTCAGTGTCCCATTTATAAGCACAGACGTAGCCCGGGTAAAAGTACATTTTTAACCTTAACATTTATCCATTACTGTAATATAAATCGTTAGGGACTAGTTAGTCTTTTCCTCTTCAGCTTAGCATCATTTTTGGTCTTTGTCATCATTTTAGGCCGAAGCTGTTATTCTTTGGCTATAGCTTTGGCGTTCATTGTTATAACCCTCAGGCTATATCTTTGTCTTGAAGACCTTCTACAGAGAGGAAGACTTCCATCACGAACCGAAGCTCCCTGTAATAATCAATATTATGCTAGAATCAAATGGTTAGTCATGTTTTTGAGGACCTTCGGAAGAGGAAAGCCCCCAATAGTAGCCCCTTGCAGTATTAATTTGTTTCTTTGTAACGAAATCGGACTATGATATGATTGAAGGCCTTTAGCCGATGGTCCGAAAAAAACACCTTCACAATGTTGGTCACTTGTTCTCAAATGCTGTGAATCAAGAAAAAGGCAACACAATTGTTAAAGATTAAGGACCTTCGTCCTCCGAAGTATTATCTCCTCTCGGATATAACAATCTTCAGACGAAGGTCATGAAGGACATGCCTTCATGATTCATGAGAATAAGAATACATAAAGACAATGAATGTAATATATTGGCTCTTACACATATATATTTCATAATACGCACATCAACATTAACAAAATTTATATTACATTGGTACCTTCGGCTTGTTCGAAGGTGTAGATGCGAGAATGATTACAATTCAACGTGAACAGTACGGTGGTACTATTCACCTATTTATAAGCACAGGACGTAGCCTGGGTAAAAGTACATTTTTAACCTTAACATTTATCCATTACTGTAATATAAATCGTTAGGGACTAGCTAGTATTTTCCTCTTCAGCTCAACATCATGTTTGGTCTTCATCGTCATTTTAAGCCAAAGGTGTTATTCTTCAGCTATAGCTTCGGTGTTCATTGTTATCACCCTCGGGCTATATCTTCGTCTTGAAGACCTTCTACAGAGAGGTAGACTTCCATCACGAATCGAAGCTCCCTATAATAATCAATATTATGCTAGAAACACATGGTTAGTCATGTTTTTGAGGACCTTCGGAAGAGGAAGGCCCCCAACAGTAGCCCCTCTCAGTATTAATTTGTTTCTTTGTAACGAATTCAGACTGTGATATGAACGAAGGCTTTTAGCCGAAGGTCCAAAAAAATCATTCTGAACTGTGGGACCCACCGAGCAGTGGAGCTTTGAGTAGTATATATATAGAGGCCTGTGCTGCAAATATTTTTCGTGCCATCTAGTTATTTGTGTTGTAATTGCTATTTTAGCCTTCTTCTTTTTGCGAGCACGATTTCTTTCTGAGCTTCGGCGTTTGCTGTGATCATCATCCAAATGGTTGAGGATAAGAAGATTAAAGACCCCAAAATTGTTGGATTTTACGAAGCAATGGAAAAGGCCAACGTGGAAAAATCACCAATGAGATGCTAGCTAGGTTGTCTGGGGATTCCAGCGACAGTGACAGTTTTGATGTGGAGAGTGGAAACGAAGATGTCGAAGATCGGCCATGGAGGCCGAGCCATGTTGTTTTTGGAAAGTAAACTATTAAGCAAGGGCAGATTGAAGTGATGAAGGGCAAATATTTCATGATATATCTATAGTGAGGGCCAGGGGAGAAAGCACTGTTCCTCTTCCCGAAGCTGATGAAGTGGTAGTCTTCAAAAGCTTCATGAAGGCTGGGCTTCGTTTCCCACTGCACAAGTGTTGGTTGAAGTACTGAAGACATTCAAAATATACCTTCATCAAATTACCCCCGAAGCTTTTATTAAACTGGGGGTTTTCATATGGGCTATGAGGAGCCAAGGGCTAGAGCTGGATGCTAGGTGTTTCTGTAATATTCATGAATTATGTTACCAGACAAAGGCAACCGGGAAGGAGCAATACCATAACAACTTCGGATGCTACAGCTTCGTGCCCCGCTCTAAGGCAAGTTACCCGTGCCAACATTTCGGAAGAAGTGGTTAGGCTCTTGGATGAAGCAATGGTTCTATGTAAAGAATGATCTGAATCAGAGGGGGATGTGAGGGGCATTATTCAACGTCCCATATGGTCGCGTTTCAGCATTAGAAGGCCATCAATTGCAATTGGGAATGAGGTGCAAGTGTGCCTAATGGCTTTCAACATCGTATGTACTTACATCGGTACCAGGAATTTGGTACGAGAACACATTTCTTTCAAAGTATGGCCTCTTGTGAATGAGTGGGAGATGCCGAAGGAAACTGCTGCTAGCTCCAGCCAAGGTGGTTTAGTTTATCTTAGATACACCTTTTGGTATATAAGCCAATTTGACGAGCCAAATGACGATTGGCTAGATGCTATAGAGGTGACCAGTGACGAGCTGTTGGGAGCCGACTCGAAGGCAAAGGACGAAGTCATGACTATTGCCTTCGGCGCTCGAGGGAAAAGAAGGCTAAACAGAGTCTTTGATGTAATTGGGTTTGTTTATCTTGATTATTGTTTTCCTGCTCGAAAGCAAGGAGGAAAAAGGGAAATTAGCACTTCTGTGACGGAACCTCCCAAGTCATTAGGCCCACCTACAGTTGTCTTTGTCCAATGGACCTCAGACAACCCTGTAGGTGTTCCTGAATTACTTGACAAGTTCGGTATCTGCTTTTCTTACCTTTCCCAAGAGCGTTTCACCGTCACGCAGACATTACAAGCATCGGAGTTACGAGAATGCGGAAGCAATTACATTAACTTACCTTTATTTAAAAGTAAGATAGAGTTGAATATTTACAGACCACAATTTAACCTATGAGTGCATAGTATTATTATTACACACCAAGGGAGGCAAAAACCCCTCCCGATAAGTACCAAAAAGTTTTTATGGAGGATCCTTCCTCCCGCAGCTTTACTCTTGGTTTTCTTCTTTTTGTGACCACCTTGGAACAGAAACAACAAAAGTTTGTTGCTTCCTCACCTAAAAACAATAGGGAATAAAACCCTGAGTATGGAATTACTCAGCAAGACTTACTCGACTAAAGAAAAGACTCTCAAGGGTATGCTGGTTTAAGGGAGTCAAGGTAAGGTTTCTCAATGATCAAAGACTCTGTTTTGCAGAAATGCTTACTAAGAGTGGATCCTTAAAAATCCAGTTTTATTTGTCCAGTTACGTAAAATTACCTATAACTAGAGTTCTTTCTACCCTAGATCAATCACTTGACCTACACTAGCCAATTTCTTAACAATCCTTCATCTTTACTGGAGTTCTACGTATAGGTCAGTGACCATGTCTTCATAACCGCGAAGGTACGGCGATCCGAATCGATTATACTCAGCTGAGGATCTCCAATCACACGACATATGTAGCACTTAACCCTTGCATATGTCAACCCGCCACCGGGGTTCTTAAGACCAGTTCAGGTTCACGCCAACCGAGAGCACAGATACACCACCGTCTAGCCTCTTGCCATGGAGGGTACATGCTACTCTCGCCATCTCTCCACTCCCATTGCGTGGTATCTTATTCTGGCCTTAGTCTACCCGAGGCAAAGCTTACCCATGACGAGGCATGTGACCAGTTAAAGGGTCCTCGGTCAGCAGGCCTACATCGAGACGGTCTTTAATCGACTCAGACGGAGACACTACACCGAGACTCCTTTCTCGTGCAAGTCACCCGCCCGGTCTCAGCTTAATTATTTCAACCCAAAGTTTGGTACCTGGCAGAGGTACATCTTTTCCGATGTTGAACCCATCAAGGCCTTGATGGATCCATCATCAAGTTTTATTTTTGAAAACATCCCACCCATTTTGCCACATCATCTTTTGTGAAAACAAAACATTTTGTTTTTCTAAAGCAAGGCTAAGCATCAAAAATCTTTTGAAAAACGGTGATCATGGAAGGTAATCAAATTCAAGGAAGGTAATGCATGAATTGTTTTAGCAATCAACTCCTATCACCTAATGCATCAAGCAAGTGAAAAAGATTTTTAAAACACAAGGAGGTGGCAAATGCACTGGGGCTTGCCTTCGTTTATAGGTGAGTCAGGCTCGGATTCGCAGATGTCAAAGTAAAAACAATTTCCTGCATGATGTTCCACAGGTGGTGGCGAAGTCTTCTCTTCTTCTACTTCAACTTCTTCCTCGTTTTCTAAATATAACCATATATATATAAGAATGAATGCTCATGAAATGCTTATGAGTGTGCAAAGATAGTAAAGGTTTATTTCTAAAATCTTGATACAACTTTCCTTCACGGTTTTCTAGAAACTAGGGTTTCTGGAGTCAACAGTGAAGTTCAAAGAGCAGGGGGTGGGGTTTTGGGTTCTAATTATCAAACAAGGTCCAACTCATACCAAATTCTACCCAAGGCTTCTAAATGATGTTTAAAGTTCAAATAAAAAGTTTGGGGATTTTTGGAATTACTATTTATTTTCTAAAAATCCAGAACCAATGTTTTAGGCTATTTGAAATGCTCCAAAATTCCATATTTGGTCTAAAAATCCTAAAACTATTTTTTTATAAAATACTATGGAAAATTAGGAATCTAGGAAAATTGGTTTGACATTTTTACCATTTCTTTACCATTTTCTAAAATTGTTTAAGTCCTGGCAGAAAAAGAAAAGGAGTAAGCCATTAATAGTGCTGGACTGAAATCAGCCCAAGACGGCCCATTCCGAGCAGAAATGCGCCTGCAAAACTTTGCAGATAAGACCTTATCCTTTTAGGTAACCATAAGTGGACACTTTGCACTATTATCACGAGTCGCTGACAACTGCAGAAAAGACCATAGGCTTCTATTTCTTTACACTGCTTGATTCACGACGGTGAACCGCGCGGGGAGCCATGCTCCGATGAGCTAGACTGGGTGGAGCATGCAATGATTGGTACTCTTCGATGACTGATTCCTAATTCAGACCTAAACCGAGGTTTTCCCCAACCTAATTTCATCAATGGCCACATGGTTTGCTCTGGTGTCACACCCGGGCTTTAAGGAACAAAGTCGGGTGCATCTCATACATGCGCCAAGAAGACAACATATATAATAACAGAGTGTATAGTGATAAATGTCACAATAATCAGAGTATTTATTACATAGCAGAAGTTTTACAAAATAAAAGATAAATATAACAGGATCTAAAATCCATCCTTGGCGCCAGAAAGTCAACTAGGAGACGCCACCTAGATCGAATCGAACTCCTCGATACGTGGCTCCACTTGAACCACCTGTTCTTCTCCTATGGGGGGGGGTGTGAGACAGCAAGGGTGAGCTCACACATGTTCATCGCTCAACAAGTTGTGGGGAATAATGTGGCATGAACTCACCAAAGGTGGGAGTTCATAAAGTGTAAGGCTTACCAAAGAGAATGGTTAAAGTTGAGCATTGCTTTTAAAGTTGGTCAAAATTTTATTAGCAATTACTAAGTATAAGTAGATACCAAACCATAATAATAGAACAAAATTAATAATAATCTCATGCAGATGCAAATGACAAATTGAGTTTAGGTTTCGTAATTTAATAATCAGATAGTCCTGAGCTGCTCATGACCGTGAGGTCGGCTAGTATACCAGTTTTACACTATGCAGAGGTTGTACCCTTTACCCACAAGTCGTGTATCCCATGTCGCCAGGGTTAGCTAGACCCTTAGACACTACCGAGGTGAATGGCTAGGGATCCACTACGAGGCCTTTACAAAGTTCCACTAGCTTCCGAAAACCCGCTACAGTTTATGGGAAGAGCACTTGCTAGAATCCCCCGTCTGACCGCCATCGCAGCAAAATCAACCCGAGAACCTCCTTGCATGCAATCCCCTACTGCCCTTGCCCCTTTCGGGTAAGGTAGTCTTCCACTAGCTTTCCTAGTTAGTTGGCCAAGGGCAACCCATTAAACCCTTGTGGTGGCACGTGTTTCTCAAGTTAAGCTCCATGTTCCAATTAACATTAATGATCTTGACATGAACATAAATATAATAACAAAATAACTGGAACATGGATATAACAAAATATTATCCCAAAACCATGTAAATCAATAGCAAAACTACCCAAGTGATTCAGGGATAACAAGGTAAAATGGAATAACAATCTAGGGTGACCTATCGGGTCCCATCAAAATTAAGCCTATGCATGGTAAATGATTATAAAGAACATTGTTGGGTAACAAAAGTGATCAAGGGCACAACTTGCCTTCAATGACCTCCTGCTCAGCTACTTCTATCTGTTGCTCACCAGGATCCTCGGTCATAGGCTCTTCTACTCGCCACAATACAAACAAGCACAGTATATAGAGAAAATTAACATCACACCAAACATGTAAACAAAATACATAATAATATTCTACACATTAAAATAAAACCCTAGGGACAGAAATCATAATTTTTGGAGTTATAGATTTTAAGATATGAATTTCCAAAAGTTTTATGTGCTTAAAATATGATTAAATGAGAAATAAATTTTCTTATTGTTTTCATGTCAAAACAGAGACTCTAAGTGATAGAGAATAATATTACAAAATTTTAGAAATTGGAATGGGTTCGTTTGGAGCTCATATGAATTTTCTATGAATTATTCAAATTCTAGTACTCAATTATATAATAAAAACCTATTTTCTAATTCCTTTATTCAATTTATCATGGCACTGGACTGGGCCTCAAATCCTGGAAAGTTCAGGGGCATCTAGGTAAAATCTCCAAGAAACAGTGAATAATACCCCTGGATGGTGGGTTGTTTTCTGTAAAAGATAAGGGTTCTTTAGCAAAATGGCCAGGCCGAAGGGGTTAACTCTAGATTTCGGTCGTTGGATCTAAAATCCAAGGCACGGAGCTCACCACACCACAATCTAATGTCAGTCGTTCAATCTAGATGGGCGACCGAGATCACATGTGCCCAAGCGTTATCTTCAATCTAATCTAAGCCGTCAGATGCGAATCCAGCGCCCCAGAGTCGTCTTCCCTAACCCGACGCAGCTAAGCGGGGCGAACAGCACCCCGCGGCGGAGCAACCCGCCGGCGCACCCCGCCCGACGGAGATAGGGCCCCAAATTCCCAAATGAACGGGTGCTAATCGAAATTCAAAGAACGGCAAACCTACTGAACATGTGTTCACTAGAAGACGTGCGGCGGAATGCCCTACCCACAGCATGGCGCGGTGTCACGGTGCCGATGAGGCTCCAGTGACAAATTCCTGGTGCCCGGATGGGTAAATACCTCCCCTATGAAACTCTACATGACGAGGATCGGTAGACGGAGATGATGGGAGATTACCTACACGCAGCGGCGTAGAAGAACTCCCTGGCCACGGAACCAGGCAGTCCGCGGCGGAACACAAACGGCAGCGAGAAATTCCGGAGTCCCGAAGTACAATCTGCCCAAGGCGAGGCTTCGCGCACCCTCCCCAGTAGCCAATGCTTCTCACGGTCGGGTTCACCAGCTGATTTTGGTGGTCGGGTAAGTCCTCTCTTCACGGCGGAGCTCTCCCCTTTCTCTTCTCGCGGTTATGGCTAGAACGGCCCTAGCTCGAGGCTAACTCCCGAGATATAGTACCGGGGATGGATGACCATGCAAGGCTTAAATCGCGGGCGCGGGGTTCCGGTCAGCGCACGGATGAGAGGTCCGCGCGGAGGTTGCGGCGGCCATGGCGGCGGTAGTTGGTGCACCTGGCGGAAGGCCCCACCGGTCATAGCAACTCAGGAGCGCAGGCTGGTGGGAGACCGATGCAATGGGCCCACATGCAGGCGCGCGCGAAGGTACTAACGAGGGAACTGACTGATGGGGCCCATGAGATAGCGGTGGACGCAGCTGATGGCTAGGACCCACCCGGCAGTGAGTGACCGCGCGCGGTGGAAGGGAATTGGGCCGCGCGTGTGTTGAGTCAATGGGCCGGAAGTGATGGTCCGTGGCCCAGGTAAGCTTTCTTCCTTTTTCTTTTGTTTTTATTTTCTGTTTTCTTTTCTCCTTTTAATTTCAAATTTAAGTCCCAAATTTGAACTTCCAATATAAATGTGAATTTAGTACTCAAATTAAAGGTAGACTTTAATCATACCATTATGGTTGGGTTTATATTTTTATCGATTTTGTTTTATATTTTATGATGTTTCTCCTCTTTCTTTTCTTTTTCTATGTCATTTTGTTTTAAATTTAGAGGTTATATACCATGTGTCCATTAACATATTAATATATTTTTAATGACACATTTATTTTATTATCCACAAATGCACAATCTAATAAAACTCAGCATGATGCACATATTAATTTAAGTGTCATTAGCTAATTAATGACTTTTGAGGTGTTGATTCACATGTTATAACAAACAGAGGCAAAAACATGTGTGTAAATCAACTATGTTTTCAATTTTACATTTTTGAGTATTACAAATCCTACCCCCCCCCCTTAAAAAGAATCCCGTCCTCGAGATTTAGGAAGGACTAGAGAAAAGATGGAGAAAATCTATGCGAAACTCTTCTTCTCTTTCCCACATTGCTTCATCCTCTCCATGGTGACTCCATTGCACTTTGCACATCTTTATCACCTTATTTCTTGTAACTCGAGTCAAAGTATCCAAAATCTTGATCGGTTACTCCATGTAAGTCAAATCACCCTGAACACTGAGCTCTTCCATTGGTAATTGTTCCTCAGGGACACGGAGACACTTCTTCGGTTGAGACACTTAGAATACATTGTGCACATCAGATAGATTATCAGGTACCTCGAGTTGATAAGCCATCTCTCCAACTTGCCTAAAAACTCTGAAGGGTCCAATAAAGCGAGGGGACAATTTGCCCTTAACTTTAAATCTCCTCATTCCACGAAGTGGTGACACCTTGAGGTACACATGATTTCTTTCCTCAAATTCCAGTGGTCTTCTACTATTATCTGCATAGCTCCTTTGTCTGGTCTGAGCTACCCTCAAATTCTCCCTGATTATACAGACTTGTTCTTCTGACTCTTGAATAAGTTCAGGTCCAAAGAACTGGCTTCCTCTAGTCTAATCCCAATATAGAGGAGTCCTGCATTTCCTGCCATACAGAATCTCGAACGATGACATCTTCAGACTGGCCTGGTAACTATTATTATATGAAAACTCCACATATGGTAAGCTCTTGTCCCAACTACTACCATGCTAAAGGGCACAAGCTCTCAACATGTCTTCCAATACTTGATTAGTCCTTTCAGTCTGTCCATCAGTCTGAGGTTGGTAGGCCGAACTAAAATTCAACTTCGTATCCATATTCTCATGGAAGCTTCTCCAGAATCTTGAGGTAAACTGTGAACCTCGATTAGACATGATCTTCTTTGGTACTCCATGTAAACACACAATCTGAGCCATATATAACTCTGCTAGTTGAGAACCTTTATAAGTGGTCTTGACAGGAATGAAGTGGGCCACTTTAGTCAATCTATCCACAATCACCCATATAGCATCATATCCTTTCTGGGTGCAAGGCAATCCAGTAATGAAATCCATACCAATCTCTTCCCACTTCCACTCAAGTATCTTTAGTGGGTGCAGTAGTCCAGCTGGCCTCTGGTGTTCAGCCTTAACTCTTTGACACACATCGCACATAGCCACAAGTGCAACCACATCTCTCTTCAATCCATACCACCAATATTTCTGCTTCAAATCCTGATACATCTTGGTACTACTAGGATGAATAGAATAATTCGAGTCATGGGCCTCCTTTAAAATAGTCTCACGAAGGCTTTCAATATCAGGAACACATATCTGATCCTTGATCCATACCGTTCCTTGCTCATCCTCCATGAATTCTGGACCTCTACCTTCAGTAATCAAATCCTTAATCTCTTGTATTTTAGCCTCACCAATCTGTCCTTCTGCAGATTTCTTGCTCCAAGGTAGGTTCCACATCAATAATAACTCCTTCAGTGTGAGCAACTATCCCCAGGTTAAGTCTCCTGAAATCCTCAACAATCTCATCAGGTAGCTGGGCAACAATAGCTGAATGAACGTGTTCGTTCCGACTCAAGGCATCTGCAACCAAATTCGCCTTGCCCGGGTGATAGTGAATCTCCAAATCATAATCCTTAATAAGCTCCAACCAACGGCGTTGCCTAAGGTTGAGATCCTTCTAAGTGAATATATACTTCCAACTCTTATGATCCGTGTACACTTGGCTCTTGATTCCCATGATATAATGCCTCCAAATCTTAAGTGCATGCACAACGGCTGCCAGTTCTAAGTCTTGAGTGGGGTAGTTCAATTCGTGTTTCCGCAACTGACGAGACGCGTAGGCAATCACATGTCCTTCTTGCATGAGCACACATCCCAAGCCTTGGCCACATGCATCACAATAAATGTCAAATCCCTTCTGTAGATCTAGCATAACCAACACTGGCGGCGATATCGACCTCTTCTTTAATTGATCAAAGCTATCTTGGCACTTCTTGTCCCACTTAACTTCTCTTCCCTTCTCTAGAAGCGAGGTCATAAGCTTTGCCATCTTAGAAAATCCTTCAATAAATCTTCGATAGTATCATGCAACTCCCAGGAAACTCCGAATCTCTGTAACTGTAGTGGGTATGCTCCACACCACTATCTCCTTGACTTTAGCAGGCTCCCTTGATATTCCTCCATTAAAAATGATATGTCCAAGAAAGGGCGCCTTGCCAATCCAAAACTCACAATTGCTATACTTGGCGTAGAGTTGATTGTCTCATAGCTTCTGTAGCACCAATCTCAGATGTTCCTCATGATCACTATCACTCTTGGAATAAATAAAAATGTCGTCAATGAAAACCACGACGAATCTGTCCAAATCATGAACACCTTATTCTTCAGATCCATAAAATAGGCTGGTGCATTAGTTAGTCCAAATGACATAACAGCAAACTCATATAAACCATATTGGGTCGAGAAATCCATCTTGGGAATATCCGATGGCCTAATCTTCATTTGATAGTAACCCGATCGGAGATCAATCTTCGAGAATACACTTGCACCTCTCATTCGATTAAATAAATCCTCAATACAGGGTAATGGACACTTGTTCTTCACAGTGACATCGTTAAGGGACCTATAATCCACGCACATCCCTTGCGGTCCATCCTTCTTCTGTACAAACAGTACCGGTGCTCCCCAAGGTGAGGAACTCGGACATATGTACCCAACCTCTTGTAATTCCGTTAACTATTTCTTTAGTCCCTTTAACTCTTCTACAGACATCTTGTATGGCCATTTGAAAGTAGGGGCAACCCAGGTAAGGGATCAATGACAAACTCAACTTCCCTATATGGTGGCATCCCTGGTAACTCTTCTGGGAAGACATCCGGAAAATCTCTAACCACACGAATGTTGACACCAACAAACTTCCCATCTACTAAGAATGTCACTAGTTTGGTGGCGGTAGTTACTGCAATTCCAACTTCAAATCTTTCTCCTTTGGAACTGGTGAGTTCTATGGTTCCTTTAGCACAATGTATAAACTGCCTTTGCCTTCTTAACCATGACATACCAAGGATCACGTCTATAGTGCTCTCTTCTAACACTATAGGGGTAGCCTATCTGGGTTAGAAACACAGGGTATGAAAGAAAGAATTGTAGACAAGGCATGTAATTACGAAGCATGTTACTTTGGGAGATTTATTAGCTAAGTGTGTCGCCTATTAAAGCTAATTCATTACCTTATGGTGGTACATGCTAAGATGCCCGTCTATACTATTTCAATCAATCAAAGAAGCAAATCAGGAATTGATCATCAGAACAATCAACCAACATTTTTAATAGAGAAAATAATTTTAATTTCTTTGTCTTAGGTCTCCTATCTCTTAGAAAGGTCATAAATGTAGGATTCCAAGGTGTGAAATCCATCTTGTCTCAGAGTAGAAAAGGTAAGAATGATCAGAGTAGAATAGCAAAAGGTGAGACAGGATCAAGATAAGGTAAGTATGGAATGAATCAGAGTAAGATAAGTAGGTAAGGGTTTGTCCATTTCTATCTAGGTTTCGTCCTACAGTCGACATTTCCTTTGATACCACTTCTATCACACCCGGGCTTTAAGGAACAAAGCCGGGTGCATCTCATACATGCGCCAAGAAGACACATATATAATAACAGAGTGTATAGAGATAAATGTCACAATAATCAGAGTATTTATTACATAGCAGAAGTTTTACAAAATAAAAGATAAATATAACAGGATCTAAAATCCATCCTTGGCACCAGAAAGTCAACTGGGAGACGCCACCTAGATCGAATCGAACTCCTCGATACGTGGCTCCACTTGAACCACATGTTCTTCTCCTGTGGGGGGTGTGAGACAGCAAGGGTGAGCTCACACATGTTCATCGCTCAACAAGTTGTGGGGAATAATGTGGCATGAACTCACCAAAGGTGGGAGTTCATAAAGTGTAAGGCTTACCAAAGAGAATGGTTAAAGCTGAGCATTGCTTTTAAAGTTGGTCAAAATTTTATTAGCAATTACTAAGTATAAGTAGATACCAAACCATAATAATAATAGAACAAAATTAATAATAATCTCATGCAGATGCAAATGACAAATTGAGTTTAGGTTTCATAATTTAATCATCAGAGAGTCCTGAGCTGCTCATGACCGTGAGCTCGGCTAGTATACCAGTTTTACACTCTACAGAGGTTGTACCCTTTACCCACAAGTCATGTATCCCATGTCGCCAGGGTTAGCTAGACCCTTAGACACTACCGAGGTGAATGGCTAGGGATACACTATGAGGCCTTTACAAAGTTCCACTAGCTTCCGAAAACCCGCTACAGTTTATGGGAAGAGCACTTGCAAGAATCCCCCGTCTGACCGCCATCGCAGCAAAATCAACCCGAGAACCTCCTTGCATGCAATCCCCTACTGCCCTTGCCCCTTTCGGGTAAGGTAGTCTTCCACTAGCTTTCCTAGTTAGTTGGCCAAGGGCGACCCATTAAACCCTTGTGGTGGCACGTGTTTCTCAAGTTAAGCTCCATGTTCCAATTAACATTAATGATCTTGACATGAACATAAATAGAATAACAAAATAACTGGAACATGGATATAACAAAATATTATCCCAAAACCATGTAAAGCAATAGCAAAACTACCCAAGTGATTCAGGGATAACAAGGTAAAATGGAATAACAATCTAGGGTGACCTATCCGGTCCCATCAAAATTAAGCCTATGCATGGTAAATAATTATAAAGAACATTGTTGGGTAACAAAAGTGATCAAGGGCACAACTTGCCTTCAATGAGCTCCTGCTCAGCTACTTCTATCTGTTGCTCACCAGGATCCTCGGTCACAGGCTCTTCTACTCGCCACAATACAAACAAGCACAGTACATAGAGAAAATTAACATCACACCAAACATGTAGACAAAATACATAATAATATTTTACACATTAAAATAAAATCCTAGGGACAGAAATCATAATTTTTGGAGTTATAGATTTTAAGATATAAATTTCCAAAAGTTTTATGTGATTAAAATATGATTAAATGAGAAATACATTTTCTTATTGTTTTCATGTCAAAACAGAGACTCTAAGTGATAGAGAATAATATTACAAAATTTTAGAAACTGGAATGGGTTCATTTGGAGCTCATATGAATTTTCTATGAATTATTCAAATTCTAGTACTCAATTATATAATAAAAACCTATTTTCTATTTCCTTTATTCAATTTATCATGGCACTGGAATGGGCCTCAAATCCTGGAAAGTTCAAGGGCATCTAAGTAAAATCTCCAAGACACAGTGAATAATACCCCTGGATGGCGGGTTGTTTTCTGTAAAAGATAAGGGTTCTTTAGCAAAATGGCCAGGCCGAAGGGGTTAACTCTAGATTTCGGCCGTTGGATCTAAAATCCAAGGCAGGGAGCTCACCACACCATGATCTAATGCCAGTCGTTCGATCTAGATGGGCGGTCGAGATCACATGTGCCCAAGCGTTATCTTCAATCTAATCTAAGCCGTCAGATGCGAATCCAGCGCCCCAAAGTCGTCTTCCCTAACCCGACGCAGCTAAGAGGGGCGAACAGCACCTTGCGGCGAAGCAACCCGCCGGGCACCCCGCCCGACGGAGAAGGGGGCCCCTAATTCCCAAATCAACTGGTGCTAATCGAAATTCAAAGAACGGCGAACCTACTGAACATGTGTTCACTGGAAGACGTGTGACGGAATGCCCTACCCACGGCATGGCGCGGTGTCACGGCGCCGATGAGGCTCCAGTGACAAATTCCTGGTCCCCGGATGGGTAAATACCTCCCCTGCGAAACTCTACATGATGAGGATCGGTAGACGGAGATGATGGGAGATTACCTACACGCAGCGGCGCAGAAGAACTCCCTGGCCACGGAACCAGGCAGTCCGCGGCGGAACACAGACGGCGGCGAGAAATTCCGGAGTCCCGATGTACAATCCTCCCAAGGCGAGGCTTCGCGCACCCTCCCCAGCAGCCAATGCTTCTCACGGTCGGGTTCACCGGCTGATTTTGGAGGTCGGGTAAGACCTCTCTTCACGGCGGAGCTCTCCCCTTTCTCTTCTCGCGGTTATGGCTAGAACGGCCCTAGCTCGAGGCTAACTCCCGAGATATAGTACCGGGGACGGATGACCATGCAAGGCTTAAATCGCGGGCGCAGGGTTCCGGTCAGCGCACGGATGCGAGGTCCGCACGGAGGTTGTGGCGGCCATGGCGGCGGTAGTTGGTGCACTTGGCGGAAGGCCCCACCGGTCATAGCAACTCAGGAGCGTAGGTGGGTGGGAGACCGATGCAATGGGCCCACATGCAGGCGCGCGCGAAGGTACTAACGAGGGAACTGATAGATGGGGCCCGTGAGATAGCGGTGGACGCAGCTGATGGCTAGGACCCACCCGGCAGTGAGTGACCGCGTGCGGTGGAAGGAAATTGGGCCGCCCGTGTGTTGAGTCAATGGGCCGGAAGTGATGGTCCGCGACCCAGGTAAGCTTTCTTCCTTTTTCTTTTGTTTTTATTTTATGTTTTCTTTTCTCCTTTTAATTTCAAATTTAAGTCCCAAATTTGAACTTCCAATATAAATGTGAATTTAGTACTCAAATTAAAGGTAGACTTTAATCATACCATTATGGTTGGGTTTATATTTTTATCGATTTTGTTTTATATTTTATGATGTTTCTCCTCTTTATTTTCTTTTTCTATGTCATTTTGTTTTCAATTTAGAGGTTATATACCATGTGTCCATTAACATATTAATATATTTTTAATGACACATTTATTTTATTATCCACAAATGCACAATCCAATAAAACTCAGCATGATGCACATATTAGTTTAAGTGTCATTAGCTAACTAATGACTTTTGAGGTGTTGATTCACATGTTATAACAAACAGAGGCAAAAACATGTGTGTAAATCAACTATGTTTTCAATTTTACATTTTTGAGTATTACATCTGGCCGCAGTGACCGTGGACCATGCGGACAGATGCACACGTTCCCGACGATTGGTGGCGGTCTAGTTCAATCAAAGGGGTCGAAGAGCTTGAGGAGAGCCTAAGGATGCTAGAACAAGCGACGGAGAAACTTGAACTGACCTGAATTGAGCTGGCCACGGTGAGGCTAAACCGAGCGGAGTTCGGACGGGATTTGGGGAGAATCCAAAATTAGAGCTCTCTGGTGGAGGATTTGAGGTGCGGGTGGGTGCGTTAGCTGCTTGAATACATGGCGGAGCCGAGGGGGTGCTCAATTTATAGGCCTAGTGAGCGGTGGCCGGGAATTCGAGCGATGGCGCGCGGCGGTCGGAGGAGGGAAAGTTCACTGGCGCGTGTGATTGGTGGCAAACCCCGTGGCAAGGCCTTAGGTAATAGAAGGACGGTGTGTTGCGATCGACTGCGACGTGGTAAGATGGCTCACGGTGTGGCATAATTGCGAAGAACGGCGGCACGCCGATGATGGACATGCGGCCATGTCGCCGGTAAGTGGATGAGCGATAGAGTGGCTACTGTGCTCCAAGATCATCCACGGTGAGATCTTTTCTCTAGAGGATCGTTATCTGTGTTTAGCTGGGCGGGAATCGCGGCGCCGACGTGAATCCGAGCGCACGATTGCCGGCGGCGAGGGGCTAAGCTGGCGACCTGATCCCTTCACTGTACCATCGAATTCTTCTTCAGTGCGCCTGACAGCCAAGGTTTAGGGTCAAATCTCTCTCAATATTCTATGGCAACCAGTTGATTGGTCAGTAACAAAGTTGTTGTCTGATGATCCAACAACAATCTTGTTATAGCAACCATGGCCAAATTCTTATTAGATCAGGGTTGATTTCTAGTTCAAAGTTGGCTCAGTATCACTGTTAGTCTGAATTTCAGACTGCAACAGCCTGAGAGCCCATCTTTGGGTGAAATTTTCTCCAGATTCTTCATAACAAACATGCTTACACTCTTAAGCAAAGTTATTCTCCTTTGATAGGTCTACAATATTGATGTGGTGACCTAGGGTAAATTCTCAATAATTTGGAAGATATAGAGCTCCAAAGTGGAGTCAATATCACTGATTTTCAGACTTAGCACTAGAACACAAAGGGGTCCTTTTTGCAAATAGGTCCAAAATTCAGGGTTTAGCTTGCAAATTCACATATTTGTGAATCATTTGACTTAGGGTACCTTAATGTCATGGTTTTTGCACTTTAGCCCAAGAGTGCACTGATTTTGCACTTAACCCCCTAGGGTTTAGGTTTAGGGTTTTCCAGGGTCCTTATTAGGGTTTTTGGTATTTCAAAGGTGTGAATGTAATTTAGGTCCATTCTTAGTAACATTTTATGACTATTTCACTTAAACTTTTAGGGTTTTCTCTATTTGGGTTTTGTTTTACCCTTCTAATCCCCATTTAGGGTTAAGTACCCTACACTAGGGTCTTATTTACAAAATACCATAACAATACAACTTGTTTGAGAATTTTGCCTAGTGAATGCATTCTAGGTGTATCAAACATATGAAATGCTAATGCTGATGATGTCATGCTCAAGTTTTAGTAACAGTAACACCAGGGGTGTTACAACTTTGACCTCTTCTGGTGCACCGAAGCCGAAGAGAGCCAAGGTCCTAACTCGTAGGCCGAAGTTAATATCTTTAGAACAGACGACTGTGGTGTCCATGATAGATGAAGTGAAGTTTATTGAGAGTGCCGAAGTTATTCCTGTCATGCTAGCCGAAGCTAGTGCTGATGTGATAGAAAAGCTAGAAACAGAGAAAACAACAGAAGAACAACCAAAGCTACTAAGCTCTCTAGTAGTGGCAGAGTTACCGAAGCTATCAACTACGATGACAACGACCCCAAAGAAGAGGAGGATGGCTAGTGTTTTGGATGTTGTTTTGGAATCGATGAAAATGCTAACTCCTGCCACTGCCAAAGTTTCTGGCAAGAAAATTGGAGATACAAAGGAAATGATTACTGCAAGCGCTGCTTCTGCCCATGATGAAGCCGAACCTTCGGGAGCTATGCTAGTAAGGTTGATGGAAGAGAGTCTTCCGGAAAAGTCTGCATCGCCTGCTCCCGAAGCATCTCCCCAGGGTAATATAGAATACATTGTTTGACACGCTTCGGGAAAGCAGTTATCATCAGAACAAATTGCCGAAGTGCAACACTATGCCAAGGAGCTGAAATACCTGCAAGGGTCCTTGGTTTATGAAGGAGACAATGAGGATGACTTCCTTTACTGTCTTCCTGACAGTAAAGAGATCAATGTTTGCCGAGAGATGATGGATAACATGGGGTATCTGAAGCTTGAGCTTGGTTTGTCTGCTATGACAAAGGATCAGCTTGTAGACAGCCTCGCCTACAACAGCTTGAAGGTTTGTACATTTTGGCTTTGTATTTGGTAATTTTTGTTACAGTGAACTATTTTTGTGGTAATTCTTATTGTTATTGTTTGTTTGTTCTTCTGTTTGGTAGGGTCTAATCCTTAGTAAAGCTCTGAAGGCTCAAAAAGATACAGAGGACGAAAGCTATCAGATAGAATTTGGAAACCTCCGATCGAAGGTTATAACTTTCAGGAACGAAGCCCTTGAAAAAGATAAGATCCTGCTCTCTTTGGTTGAAAGGCTAAAATCCAACGAAGCTAAGTTATCTACTCAAGCAGTACTACATAGATCTGAGATTCAAGAATTAGAGAAGAAACTTGGTGAAGCAAGTGAAAATTTTAATGTAGAGTTGATGAAACATGAAATATCTGATATTGAACGATCAAGGGTACAGAAAAATGTCGAAGAGCTTCGTGAAGCTAAAGAAAAATGCTACAATGTAGCTATAGAATGCACCAAGAATTTGAAGAATAGCTTTTCTAAAGTTGGTGCATTTTCCTCATAGTAGAACTTCATATGTGGTGATCCCGACGGGGTTATCCAATGGATTAACGGTGAAGCCGAAGCCTTTGAAGAGATTCTCAGTGACAGAGGGGATTTTTGTGCCTTCGCCAGTGCCCGTGGGGCCGTATCAGTCCTGGAAAAGGTCGGTTGCGATCATGCCAGTGATGTAGTTCAGCTAGGATTTTCGCTCTCAGCCAATGATATCAAAAATCCTTCGGCTGAAGCCATTGCACTAGGTGGAAAATTTTATTCCGAATTATGGCTGAAGGGTGGCCGAGATATAACTGACGAAGATATTAGAAAGGAGAAAGAAACCCATGATGCCTTGGAAGAGGCTAGGAGAACTGAAGAAGCTGCTGAACATGCTAGACTTATAGGTACATTTATCATGACCTAGCTTCGTAAATTATTTTAGTTTAGAACCAATCAAATACTTGTATTTTGGTGCAACTGAGCTCTGTCCCCCTCCAGAACCATACGATACTGAAGCTGATCCTTCTCTGAAGGGGGCGCTAGACATAATTAGGAAAGCTAACGAAGCTGTTGATGAAGCTGTCCGCACACTCTTGGAGGAAGCTGCGGATAAAGTTCTAAAAGAGGATGATTAGAGCTTATTTTTTAAAACTTTAGATTCTCTGTATAGAATTTTGCCTTTGTAAGAAACACTTACCAACTATCTGTGTATTTAATGATGTAATATATTTCTTTGTGAGGCGTGAAATCTTCGTATGTACCGTTTTTTGAGCCGTAGGCGAAAAAACACCTTCCCTTCTTTTCACATTTCATAAAGAAAGAAATCCCCCTTCTTTGCCGAAGCGACTATGTATTTCTTGTCGTAGATGTTGCATAAGAAAACCATTGTCAAAGGCATAAACTCTGTATGACAGTACCTCTGTCACAAGCATGGATCATGTCTTATTGATACGTTCTTTCATGAGTCCTTGTTGAAGCTGGACTTAACCTCATGGGTTAGCCGATATATTTGAAGGAGCGATTTTCCTGCTTTTTTCATTGTTTGTGTTAGTGCAAAATGATGCATGATGTGATGTCATGCAATATGATGCGATGGTATGATGCAAATGATGTTGATGGCCAAAACATAAAAAAATAAGACTCTGCATCCCCTTAGGAACGACTTTGGAGTCTCTTCACCTTTTACTTAGGTGGTATTTCAGCTCTGCATTACCTTAGGAACAACTTTGGAGCTAAGCTCTGCATCCCCTTAGGAACGACTTTGGAGCTTCTTCACCTTTTACTTAGGTGGTATTTTAGCTCTGCATTCCCTTAGGAATGACTTTGGAGCTAAGCTCTGCATCCCCTTAGGAATGGCTTTGGAGCTTCTTCACCTTTTACTAAGGTGGTATTTTAGCACTACATTCCCTTAGGAATGACTTTGGAGCTAAGCTCTGCATCCCCTTAGGAACGTCTTTAGAGCTTTTTCATCCTTTTTGTTACACTCGACGGTGCAACCCCAAATTTATTACATCAGGTCGAAGGTTGAACCTTCTTATATTGTTTTTGGAAGAGATATTTAAAGGCAGAAAAGTAAAGAGTACATTAAGCATGAAAATTTTCTAATTGAGCTCATGTGTATCTTCAGTAAATGTGCCTCGACTTGGGCACGGTGCTGTTGACTGTGCGAGCTTCGGATTCTTCACGTGTATCATGTTGTTGTTGTGCTTGGCGGTGTCCTCCTGGTTGTTGATTGTGAGTCAAGGTTGGTGCCATGGGTGGTGGTGGAGGTAGCGGGGGCCATGTTGCTTGGGAGTGACTTGTCGAAGCAATCGATGTTGTGGGTTGCTGGTTGCCCACATACTCGGGAATGTATGGAGAATAGCACGAAGCAGTATGCAGGACCTGCTTCGGCTGATTATGCCTTGCTTCAGCTTCGGCTATCTCTTTTTGCTTTTGGATCGTGACTTGACACGTCCTTGTTGTATGTCCTTTATCCTCTCCGCAGAATAAACAGAACAACCTCATGAGTTGGGTGTTGAACCTTCCTCTAAAGCTCCTTCCTCCTCTACCTCGTAGAGCTAGTGGTCTATAAGAACTTTTTTGCTTCCCTGAAGACTGGAAGCTTTGCTTATGCCCTTGAGCATGGTTTCCTCTATCGTTAGTTGAGTTGGGATTGTGGATTGTTCTGACATGTCTAGGGTGGAGCCTTCCTCCGAAGCCCCTAGTCATCTCTGAATATCTATAGGCCTCTTCCCTTCTCTGCCGAAAGTCATTATCGGCCCTGATGTATTCGTCCATCTTCTGGAGGAGCTTTTCCAAGGTTTGCAGTGGCTTCCTGGCAAAATACTATGTCGTTGGTCCTGGTCGGAGCCCCTTGATCATAGCTTTGATGACAATCTCGGTTGGCACCGTTGGCGCCTGAGCCCTAAGACGCAAGAACCTTCGAACATATGCCTGCATGTATTCCTCATGGTCTACGTGCACTGGAACAGAGCTTGGGCAGTTACTGGATTCGTCTAGAAACCCTGAAAGCTGGTTACCAACATATCCTTCAGCTTTTTCCATGACGTGATCATTCCCAAGCGAAGGGAAGAATACCACGTCTGACCTACGCTCCTGACTGCCACCATATGAAGATATGGTTGCTTTGTAACTCATAAGAAACTGCTTCGGATCAGAATGCCCATCGTACATGGGAAGCTGTGCTGGCTTGTAGGATGGTGGCCATGGGGTAGCCTACAATTCTGCTGCTAGAGGAGAAGCGTCATCAAAAGCAAAGTTGCCATGATGAAAGTCAGCATACCATTCATCATCATTGATTGGACTTTCTTGACGAAGCTCTCTCTGTTGAGGCCTTTGTCCTTGGTCATCTTGTGTGATATGACACATTTCTTCAGCAGCTTCGTCGATCTTCCCTGAAGATCAGCTAGTCGAAGCATCTTCTCTCTCTTCCTCTGCACTTGTTGATGTATGGCTTCCAAGTCTCTGATTTCTTGGTCTAGCTCCTCCTCCTGCGGTGTTGGGCTAGTAACCTTCCTTTTCTGGCTTCGGGCTTCTCTCAGAGAGAGAGTTTCTTGGTTGGTGTCTAGTTGCTGAAGGACAGCCCCTGGCGCTATTGCCTTCTTCGGCGGCATGACAAAGGTGAATGCTTGTCGAAGGTGGTTGTTTTAGTTCACCGGAGGTGGGCGCTAATGTTGGTCACTTGTTCTCAAATGCTATGAATCAAGAACAAGGCAACACAATTGTTAAAGATTAAGGACCTTCGTCCTCCGAAGTATTATCTCCTCTCGGATATAACAATCTTCAGACGAAGGTCATGAAGTACATGCCTTCATGATTCATGAGAATAAGAATACATAAAGACAATGAATGTAATATATTGGCTCTTACACATATATATTTCATAATACGCACATGAACATTAATAAAATTTATATTACATTGATACCTTCGGCTTGTTCGAAGATGGAGATGCGAGAACGATTACAATTCAGCGTGAACAGTACGGTGGTATTGTTCACCTATTTATAGGCACAGGACGCAGCCCGGGTAAAAGTACATTTTTGACCTTAAAATTTATCCATTACTATAATATAAATCGTTAGGGAATAGCTAGTCTTTTCCTCTTCAGCTCAACATCATGTTTGGTCTTTGTCATCATTTTAAGCCGAAGTTATTATTCTTCGGCTATAGCTTCGGCGTTCATTGTTATAACCCTCGGCTATATCTTCGTCTTGAAGACCTTCTACACAGAGGAAGACTTCAATCACGAACCGAAGCTCCCTGTAATAATCAATATTATGCTAAAAGCAAATGGTTAGTCATGTTTTTAGAACCTTCGAAAGAGGAAGGCCCTCAACACATGTTATAGTGATTAACAGGAACATTAATAGGTAAAGAAGAGTGATAAAGGGCACAACTTGCCTTAGACTCGAGATTCCCAGGTACTAACTTGGTCTTCAAGTGACTCGTAACCTCGCTGCTATTCGTAGCAATACAAACAAACACGGTATAGACAGAATAAACATCACACCAAACACACATAATAATGTTCTACGCGTCGTAACTAGGTTCATGGTAATACAAAGTTACTATATGATAAACAATATTAATGTGAAATTAAGGCAACCGGAATGAATCAAAAAGAGCTAAAATGAATTACTTGTGAATTAAACAAGTTTTTAGAATTATTTTTATACTAGAAATCATTTTCTGATTTAATTCTGAATTTTCCTAATGATTCTGGACCGCGGACACAAAAACCAGGGAGCTTGGGGTTTAATTCGCAAATTCTAGGGCTCAGTTTTAAATGTTTTCTAATTCCTGTGGATGGCAGGTTTATTCCCCACAAACCCAGGGACTCTTTTGCAAATTAACCACAGCAAAAGGGTATGAATGGTTCTCGGCCGTCGGATTAAAACCTACAGTCACGATTAGATTTATCCGCGCTCGAACCAGTACGCGACCCTGGCCCTTGGATCCGAGATCGTCGCTCGAGATCCGACCACGCCTGTGCCATCCGATCGGTGGCCGATATCGCCCCTGATGAAACGATACCCTGTGATCTAATCAAAACCATCCCTCAACAATCCAACAGCTAGAGGTCATGCCTGCTGCTTCGACCGCGAGCACCGGCGACGCACACAGTTCCACGGTGGCGCCATGGTCGGCAACCGCGCGAAGCATGCATCCTAGCATGGATCTCGAATATTATTGCGCGAAAACAAAGTTTAGGTCATAGAGGAACAGACGGGAGAGATCTTACTACCGATTGCTGCACAGACAGCCCTGGCCACGGTGAGTTACGGTTCCACGGCGGCGAATTGCTCCAATGATCAATCCCGCGCTTCACGCCCCGAATTCTTCCCCGAAGACGCGATATATGGCAACCCCTAGCGTCGGCGAAGCTCCTAAGTCAACGAGCGAGCCGAGAGCAGCAGCACGAATGCGGGTCGACAACCGCGGTGCTGCTCTCTCCTATCCAGCGGCGATGGTGGACAAGATGCTCACAAGGCTCGTGCACCAGCTGCTGAACCCATGGAGGCGAGGGGGTCGCTTGAAGAGGCTGCGATGGTCGGTTTTATAGGTGGACACGGCAATCCCAATGAACCCCGACGCACACGGCGGTAATTAAGCTAGGCGGCGCGCAACAACCCAAGGAAGGGGAAACCATTGACAACGAGGGCCCACCCGTCAGCACGAATAGAGATGCCAGGTCAGGCTGACATCGATGGCCCACCCGTCAGCGGTGCACAATAGAACGAGCTGGCGCAGTTGGGCCGCCCAAGCGCAATTTCGTCCTAGCACCAGGTACGAGTTTCTCCTTTTCTATTCTTTTTTCTATTTCCTTTTCAAATTCCAAATTTAAAGATTCGAAATAATTTTAAATTCATGTTTTAAATTTTAGATTTTCAAATATTAAACACCATCCTCATGTGAATATAACTTCTACTATTTGCATTAATATTATTTTTCTTTCTATAATGTATATTCTTTTCCTTCCCTTCTGATTTATTTTATATTTCCGTTTTCAAATTCTAATTTCCTAACTTAAACTTGTCTCACAAATTTGAATACAAATACAAAAATACAAGAACTTCATCATGAGGTGCATATTTATGTATTTATTTATTTTGTTATTTGACTATCTTAATTCCATTAATTGAATATTCAAAAGCAAAAGAAACCAAATAACCTCTAAAGATTCCTTAATTCCCAAAACCCTAACATATCAATATGTTTATTTATTTATTTTATTATTTTCGCTTATACAAATTTTGGGCTTTACATCCTCGCCTATGGTCTTGCGCTTCTCCTCGTCGAAATGACGGAGACGTTGAGCAACCGGCCTGGTCGTTGGCTGGATGTTAGGGAGTGCTCGATGACTTCACATGGAACCCCTGGCATGTCTGCAAACTTCCAAGCGAAAATGTTGTAGTTAGCCAGGAGGAAGTCGCTGAGCACGCCTTCCTATTTGCTAGAGAGGGCTTGTGGGGGATGGATATCCCCTGGGTCCACTCAGGGGCGAAAACTTCGCTCGGGGCCACATGGTAGTTGCCCCTCTAAGGCATCCCACCGTGGGCCAGGCAAATGGAAACAGTGGAAGTAGGCCGACCCTGGAGCACGAAGGGCCCACACCCGAGCTAGTCGCGGTTTGGACGTGATCATGTTAAGGTCGTTCGCTTTTCCCGCGCCCGACATCCTCAAACGCCGGAGATAGCTCGGAGCGGAGGCGCCGGGTTTTCCTCGGGACAGTGAAAGTCATTTGCTAGTAATTAGGAGATAAGCAGGAAAAGTACGATCACCATGTATGCGGGAAGCACCCCACGGTCGTGTATATAAGGCCAAGGGGGGATCCCCTCCATTTTCAACATCATTAGCATCCCACGGCTTGGTATACACCACCTGTAACACCACTTACATACGAAGCCATCCTAGGAAGTAGGGTATTACGCTCTTCAAAGCGGCCCGAACCTGCTGAAATCCGCTTGTCTCTCTCTCTCTCATGCCTGAGCGCGAACCATCGAGTAACGATCCTCAACACTGTCCTACCAAAAAGCACCACGAGGGTACCCCCAAGTGTGCAGTCGGACACAAAACACCGACAGCAGGCGCGTCAGGTAGGGGGTGTGTCATCGATCAACGCTAACTCCAGACTATCATTTTCAAGAGCAAGATCACCTTAAGCCCAGGAGTTGTTTTGTGCTTCAGGACCATCTCCTACGTGGCAGATGTAGAGGGAACTCTAAACCGCATAGCCACCCCACCCAAGAAGAAATCCTCCTCAGGAACGCCAAAGGGAGCCACAGTGAAACCGCGAGTCGTACCCCCGCTAAAAGCGCGACAGGGCATGGCTCCGCGCAAGTCTGGGCTCAGAAGTCCTCAGAGGGTAGAAGGCCATTCAACCACGGCCTCCCCAACCCAGCGAACTCCATTGTCCACCTCGCCTACTAAGGAGTGGACGCGGATCACCCGACGAAGGGAAATGGATATTCTGGACCGGGGCGGAAAAGCGCAACGAACAATCACCCTGACACCTCCGCCCTCAAAGGAGGACGAGAAGAAGTGCACTGCTGCAACTGCTCCTTTCTTCCCTGACATCCTCTTCATTCAGGGGAGACTGGGGGAAGAACCTCCCCAGCGTGATGCTCGGCGATAGAGAAACAGGCGCTGAAATGTGCGGCGACATCATGAAGCCGGAGAATGGTACCCGGCACAACCCGTCTCTCGGGACGAAGCCTTAGAGATAGGGGAAACCCTTGATGAAAAAACACATCGAGAATGGCGCAACACCCGCCGCCGCGACCGCCGTCAAGCTCAGGAAAGCGAGCAGGAGCTAGCTGAGCAAGATGCTAGGCTTCGACAGAAGAATCCGCTCCTCACCCGAAACCTGTACCCTGACTTCACCCGAGCATTGAACACGCCGAGCGAAGTTGGAGGGGTCCTGGTGCAGATAGCCGATGGCCTCCCGCGAACCCCAAACGCGAAGGGCTATCGACGGGTACTTACTCAGGCAGCCAATCATCTTCTACCTCTTGCCCACCCATCGAACGATCTACATCACGCCATCAACAACCGATGAGACGCACAGAGCAACATCAGTGCTTCGCGCGATCGTCGGCACAAGAATGAAATAAGGCGTCGGGGGGAATACGACCGCGATCATGGTGTAGCGACACACAACCGTGCGACCAGGATCGAATCACCAGCAGCCTCCACTAATAGTTCGGTCCAGGGACGGTCGAGGTGACCTAACACTCACTCATCTCCCCAAGACTGATGGTGTAATCATCGACAGGAGGATACGTGTGGGGTCTCTGGGCCATCCATTGGCCTCCCAATTTTAAAGTCTCTAACATCGACAAATACGAACCCAAGCAGGACCCGGGATTTGGCTAGCTGTCTACACTACCACCACTCGGGTTACTAGGGCAACGAAGGACATCATGACGACGTACTTGCCCATCGTTCTAGGGCATGATGTGCTACAATGGCTTCGACATCTACCCCGATACTACATCGATGATTGGGGAGATTTTAGTCGCATGTTTATCATGAACTTTCAGTCCCTCTCTGATAAACCGGTGCAGTCGTGGGACCTCAAGTCCATCAGGCGATAGAATGATGAAACTCTTTATTCATTCCTCAGAAGATTTCAAACAATTAGAAACCATATCCCCGAGGTTGCTGAAGTGGCTGTGATCGAAGACTTCTATCGAGGATCCAACGATCCGGTTTCGTTCGAGCTATACTTCAAAAAGCACCCGCCACCTCTAAACAACTATTCAGGGAGGCAGACATCTACATCACCACGGATGAGCGGGCTCAAGACCTCATTGGAGGCACAAAGCCCGTACCACCAACATCGTAAAGGGACACGAACCAGCAACCAGACAAACGCTAGAAGAAGAGACCCCGGGAGGAGATACACACCGCCGGGCCACCTGCCGCTCGAGCCTGCGGCGCACCCACGGAGGGGTAAATACACTGGATGAGATCCTCGACTCCCAGTGCATGTACCACAAGGACATGTAGCACACCATATGGAACTGCAGGGATTAAAAAACTCTATCGGGCACGACCGACCATTCCAGCCGCTACCTCCTCCCCCACCTCGAGGAAAGCCTAATGAGCCTAAGCAGCCTCAGCTGT
Source organism: Zea mays (assembly GCF_902167145.1). Taxonomy (NCBI): domain Eukaryota; kingdom Viridiplantae; phylum Streptophyta; class Magnoliopsida; order Poales; family Poaceae; genus Zea; species Zea mays. The sequence continues at coordinate 147,037,524 of NC_050096.1, forward strand.
AGGAAGGGGGTATAGGTGGAGCTTTCTCGCGCATCGACAGGGAGGTCAATGTCATATTCGGAGGCCATAGGGCACAAGAAAGCAAAAGGCAACAAAAACTTAATGATCGGCAAGTTCTAGTGGCCATAAACAGCGCTCCAGCTCCTTACCGATGGTCGGAGGACACAATATCCTTCAGCCGAGCTGATCAGTGGCTTAACTTCAATCACCCTGGTAAATACCCACTACTCGTCGACCCTATAATCCGGGAAAGCCAGGTTCAGAAGGTACTAGTGGATGGTGGCAGCAGCATCAATGTCACCTTTCCCCGAACGCTTCAGGCCATTGGGTTGCCATCGATGATCTCACTAAGTCAGATACTCCTTTCTTAGGCATCGTGTCGACCGAAGGGGAGTACCCACTAGGACACATCTACATGTCTGTCACCTTTGGAACCCTAGAGAACTACCAAACTGAGTTCCAGAGGTTTGAGGTGGCACGTTTCGATTGCGAATACAACGCCATTATTGGGAGGCCAAGGTTGGCGAAATTCATGGCCATCCCGCACTACCTGTATATGATACTCAAAATGCCAGGTCCTCAATGGATCATCACTGTGCGCGCTGACTTCTAAGGTGCCGCTGAATGCTTCCGGGGTGCCATTCAGATGGCTCTCACTATCGAGCCCTCGGTAGCCCTTCCCGCACAGGCTGATGGCAAGCCGGTGGAAGAAGATTTTACAATCCCTTCGAGTGAAGCCCTGGTCGTGACCTCTATGCGGCCGACAAAAGAAACTAAAAAGAATCAACCTCGAATTCTCTGATGAACGCAAGATCACGATCATCAGTTCCAGCCTTGACGACAAACAGGAAAGCGCGCTTGTCCAGTCCTGTAAGACAATCGGGATGTGTTTGCATGGCAACCTACAGACATGCCGGGAGTCCCGAGAGAGCTGGTCGAGCACAAACTCAAAGTGTACCCTCATGCAAGACCGATCCGGTAGAAGCTACGTCGTTTCATGCCCGACAAAAGAGAGGCCATTCAGACGGAATTAGCTCACTTGGTATCAACATGTTTCATTAGAGAAGTACTACATCCTGAATGGTTAGCAAATCATGTTCTTGTACTCAAAAAGAATAAAGTTGATTAGCGCATGTGCGTCGACTATACCGATCTCAACAAACACTGTCCAAAAGATCCTTTTGGACTCCCTAGGATAGATCAGGTAGTCGATTCCACCGCTGGCTGCTCTATGCTCTCTTTCCTGGATTGCTACTCCGGATATCACCAAATCAGTCTGGCACAGGAAGATGAAGAAAAGACTGCATTCATAACACCTTTTGGGGCTTTCTACTATACTCCATGTCATTCGATGTCAAAAATGCTGGAACAACTTACCAAAGGGCTATCCAAACATGCTTAGCCGACCATTGAGGCAAGCGAGTGGAAGCCTATGTTGATGATGTAGTAATCAAAACTGAAAACCTGGATAGCTTCATCGAGGATTTGCAGCAGGTCTTCAATAGCTTGAGGCGCTACCGATGGAAGCTGAACCCAGAGAAATGTGTGTTCGGAGTACCGGCCGGAAAGCTACCTGGATTTATCGTTAGCCATCAAGGAATAGAGGCAAACCTAGAAAAAATTGAAGCCATAACGAGAATGGAGCCACCATGACCACAGAAGAAAGTACAGAGGCTCACTGGGTGCATGGCAACGTTGAGTCGCTTCATTTCAAGGCTTGGCAAAAGAGGAATGCCATTCTATAAACTGCTCAAGAAAGTGGATATATTCCAATGGACCACAGAAGCTCAGGAAGCCCTGGAAGCACTAAAGAAATTTCTGACTACACCACCAGTACTCAAGTCGTCGCGCCGAGCTACATCCGACCAGCCAGCTGAGGACCTACTGCTATATATCTCTTGCACGACTCACGTGGTAAGCACCGCATTGGTAGTCAAGCGGGCTGAAGAAGGGCGTGCGTATCTAGTACAACATCTTGTCTACTTTATCAGTGAGGTCCTCGGTCCCTCGAAGAAAAGGTACCCTCAAGTTCAGAAGATATTATATGCAGTACTTCTAACTGCTCGTAAACTCCGACACTATTTTGACGACCACAAAGTCATAGTAGTCATGGGATTCCCAATAGGAGATATATTCCACAACAAAGAAGCCATTGGAAGAACAGCCAAATGGGCATGTGAACTTGGAGCTCATGACATAGAATTCAGACCTCGCACTACAATCAAAACTCAAGCATTGGTCGATTTCGTATCAGAATGGATCGAACACCAGGTTCTAGAGAACCCAGAAGCAGCTGGAGTCTGGAAAATGTACTTTGATGGCTCATTGAGGCTGCAGAGGCAGGAGTAGGGATCCTTTTCATTGCCCCTAGAGGTGACCAACTCAAGTATGCGCTTCAGCTCCTGTTTCTAGCCTCCAACAACGCCGTAGAGTATGAAGCCTTAATCCACGGGCTAAGCATCGCCGTTTCGCTAGGCGTCAAAAGGCTAATGGTGTACGACGACTTGCTAGTAGTCATCAGCCAGGTAAACAAGGACTAGGACTGCTCAACCGACTCAATGAACAAATACTGCACTGCAGTGCGGAAGCTGGAAGACAAATTCGAGGGTTTAGAATTTCACCACGTGGAAAGGGATCACAATGCAGCAGCAAATGCATTGTCATAATTGGGGTCCAATCGGGCCCAGGTTCCACCAGTGATTTTCGTCCAAGAAGTACAGCAACCAAGCGTCACCGCAGAGCATGCTGAAGAATGCAACACCATAGACCAAGCAGAAATAGATCCCAACGACTGGAGGGAGCCAATTACCAGGTACATAAAAATGAGGAAGAACCCGATGACAAGGCCGCGGCAGAACGCATCGCAAGGCAGTCGGCCCACTATACCATCATAGGGGGTCTGCTATATAGAAGAGGTGTTGGAGGAGTCCTCATGAAATGTATTCATTCGGCTACAGGAAGGCAGCTACTGGATGAAATCCACGCAGGGCAGTGTGGCATACATGCAGCATCAAAAACTTTGGTAGGGAAAGCCTTCAGTTCCGGTTTCTATTGGCCAACAACAAAGAAGGATGCGACAGGTTTGGTTTAGAAATGTGAAGCATGCCAGTTCCTATCGAAGCAACAATACTTGTCCACCCAACATTTGCAAATTGTTCCTATAACCTGGCCCTTTGTATGTTGGGGGCTGGATATGATCGGACCATTCAAAAAATCTCAAGGAGGGTATACTCACATACTCGTCGCTATTGACAAGTTCACAAAATGGATAGAGTACAAACCAATCGCCTCTCTAACTTCAACAAAAGCAGTGGAGTTTATTTAGGAAATAATATTTAGATTTGGGATACCCAACAACATCATCACAGACTTGGGATCTAATTTCACTAGCTCAGAGTTCTTTGACTTTTACAAACAGCAGAGCATCCTAATCAAGTATGTGTCGGTAGCACACCCGAGAGCCAATGGACATGTAGAAAGAGCCAACGGGATGATACTTGATGCACTCAGGAAGAAAGTATTCGACAAGAGCGAAAAACTTACCAGGAAATAGATTGGAGAACTACCGTATGTTGTTTGGAGCCTACGAACCCAACCAAGCCGGGCCCTGCATGGAAACACTCCGTTCTTCATGGTATATGGATTAGAAGCAGTGTTGCCAGTAGATTTGATCTTTGGAGCACCCATGCTAACATTTGAAAGTATAGTTGAAGCAAAAGCATCTAGATTGGAAGATGTTGACATATTAGAGGAAGAACGTCTGAATGATTGTCATCCAATCGGCTAGGTACCAGCAAACTATGAGGCGCTACCACGACAAAGCAGTATGGTACTGATCCTTCGCAATAGGGGACCTAGTGCTCCGCCATGTGCTGACGAGAGAAGGGCGACACAAATTGTCACCTCCATGGGAAGGACCATTCATCATTGCAAAGGTCACTCGGCCAGGATCCTACCGACTTACCCAGATGGACGGAACCGAAGTGGGAAACTCATGGAATATTGAGCACCTTAGGAAATTCTACCCGTAGCAGTACATCAAAACTCCAGTCGGCAAGCCGCACTTTGTAAACAAAAGGTTTCATTATCAATAAAGATTTTGATAGGAACGGGGGTGCCCGATCTTCCGTCAGGTGAAGATAACTATCGATTTAGTGGAGATGTCATACAGACGACCCGGCTTCCAATCAACATGACTAGAACCCCACAATCACAGCACCACTTCTCCTCTGGTTATCAACCGTGCACTGCGCGATTGACCTCGCCACGAGGGCTAATTCCTGCTTGAGAATCAAAGACACAAGCAAGAACAAGAAAGAACACAATCTAGAATATTGCGGATGAATGATTAAGCTCACAAGTTGGGGTCTCACAAACCGATCTACAGTGGCTGTTCTCGACAGATCTAAACTTAAGCAAAACCCAACCCTAATGTGGCGGTGGCTGCTGAATAAATAGAGTATTAGGGCGTGCGTGACCCCTGGAGTCACCCCTAATGGGCTCCGACGCGATACACGGCCCAACGGCCCAACAGACGGTGTCGCAGCACCAAAACAGAATCTGAACGCTGACTTGTTTCGATAATTCCCGTTGACTCCGGACGAATTTTACGGTGGAATCAGTTGCGTTAGTTAGATAATCTCCTTATCTTTCCAACCATATCAAGTCCGTCGCAATCGGAGTCCGGATGCATCTTGGGCGTCCATTTTAGTGCAGACTGGTCCTGGAACCCGAGATGGAGTCACAGCCGAGTCGGACTTGATCTCCTTCCTGTTGTGGGCGCCCTTGCTGCTCCTTCTCAACACCTAGGCCTTTCCCAAGTCCTTTCTGGTCCTTGCCAAGGTTCCTAATCATCAAAACATCCATGACCCCAAGCGTAAGCTCTAAAACACAATTGACTAGGGCAGAACGTACCTGGAGAATTAGCTGTCGTGCACGCGATCATGTTATCGGTCCATTCATTGTATGTATAGAAGTGATGTCCTCATCAGCTTTTGTGTTCATTCACATACAAACTCTAAACTAGCAAGCAGTTTAAGTCGGAAACGACTTAAACCAACACCACATACTTGCATGCACATAACTTAGGGTGATTACTATATATACCCTACCAACGGAGCAACCGGTTTAAGTCAGAAACACCTTAAGTCGGTGTGACATGCTCACGCTTACATAACTAAGGGTGATTACTATAACCTGCTAACGGAGTAATCGGTTTAAGTTGGAAACATCTTAAGTCGGTGCGACATGCTCACACTTACATAACTTAGGGTGATTACTATACCCTGCTAACGGAGCAATCGGTTTAAGTCGGAAACGTCTTAAGTCGGTGCAACATGCTCACGCTTACATAACTTAGGGTGATTACTATATCTGCTAACGGAGCAATCGGTTTAAGTTGGAAATGCCTTAAGTCGGTGCGACATGCTCACTCTTACATAACTTAGGGTGATTACTATACCCTGCTAACGGAGCAATCGACTTAAGTCAAAAACACATTAAGTCGGTGCGACATGCATGCTCACGCATAGGTAACTTAGGGTGACTACTATACCCTGCTAACGGAGTAATCGGCTTAAGTCAGAAACGTCTTAAGCCAGTGCGGCATCCTCACACATACATGACTCTATTGTGCGCCATCTCGATGAAAAATACCAACTCAATGACAGGTGTTTTCTGTTAGAACGAATCAAAATTTGTTTTCACTACAAAAATTATTGTGCAGGAGCGCCCCCACAAGGGACCTTGTCTATAGGATCAACTGAAGGAGAAGGTTTACTCGTACCAAAAGACGCAGCAAGCACGTCAGCAACAATATCATCAGGCACCACGACGCCAGACCTCTTCATCAGGATCCGGGCGATGCGAACAGCCTTGTCCATCGCTTTGTCACATAGTGCCTTCATAATACCACGGTCATCCTCTAAGACCTTGATGTCGCGATGAGCAATTTCCAACTCCTGTGAAACAAGTTTCTTCGAGGCACGTAGCTCTCTGATGATAGAATCTCTTGAAGACAGTAACCTATTAAGCCGTGACACTTCGTTTTGAGATACCTTCAACTCATCTCTATGGCGGTCAAGCTCTGACATAGTAAAACGATGAGTCCTCTCCGAAGTAGTAAGGGAGCCGCTGGCATCACGGTACAGTTTGTCCAGACTGTCTCAGGAATCAAGAAGTATTCGCATATCTTCCTACAGACCAGAAGAATACTAAACATCCAAGCAAAAGTGCGACACAAGGTATTGTGAACAATCAAAAGAATTTACCTCATGGGCTCTCTTCCCTAAATCAAGCTGAGCATTCAAGGAAGAGTTCATGGTTCGAGCACCATCCAAGAATGCAGAAACCTGATTTAGATTGGCTTGACTCTGAGCGCATCTCTCCTCAGCGTCGAAACACTGTTGAATCAGAGCTCGGAGAGCAAGAGGAAAAGATACAGGGGGTAAACAAAGGAACAACAAACACCAAAGAAAGTTATCAACCCACTAACCGATGTTCAAAGCTTTCAGGTCATCTATCTGTTTTTGAAGCAGGAGAGGGTTCCACTGCAGCAAGGATAGAACCTGGTCGGGGACAGGGGCACCGCACGACCTCAGTTGAGCTGACACAGAGCTCAGAGCATTCTGCAAATACAAGAATTAGCAAAGGAGTCCTCTATCGACAAAGGTAAAGAAGGGTAAGGATCAACACACTTGAAGGTTAGAAAGGAACAAAGGAAATCCCAAAGCCAAAGGTGTCGAGGTACCATCAAACGGCGGGACACTAATAGAGGCAATATCGAGAGCAGACTTGAGTTCCAGAGGATGATTAGAGCTCATTCCCAAGGCAACACCTAGTGGGACCTCAGCTCCAACAGCGTGCAGCAGATCCTCAACGCCTGGGTCACTGACCTCTAAAGTGACCGGGCAAACAAGAGCAGTAGGAAGATTAAGGCTTGTCACTGCTGGTTCCTCAGACTGAACTAGTGGTGATCCGACATGAACATCCATAGAAGAAGCCGAAGAAGAGCCAAGCTTGGGACCCTCGGGGGTTGGCTCACCCTCAGAAGCACCCTCGGGGGCTGGGTCACCCTCAATAGCACCCTCGGGGGTTGAGTCACCCTTAGCAGCGCCTTCGGGGGCTGAGTTATCCTCAATCGTACCCTTGGGAGCTAGATAACCCTTGCAAGTAATAGCAGGAACCGAGGTGTCCCCATGGATCAGGCCGCCCTTAAAGGTCGAAGAAGCTGTCACACCCGGGTTTTAGGGGTCCAAAACCCGGGCGCAAAATAAACACCAGGTGTGCTGGGACCAAGTCTCACACATATGATGAATCATGGCACAGTATCGAATGTCACATCTTTACTACATAACAGGAGTTCTATACAAAATAAATAAATATTTACATCATATGAAGACAACGATCCAGAAACTCAAAGTTGACTGGGAGACGACGGCCTAGACCTCTCACCAACACATCGCAGCATCCTCCATGCGCCTCATCCTGTGGTACCTGTTCTTGACCTGTGGGGGTGTGAGACAGCAAGAGTGAGCTCACATACATTCATAGCTCAACAAGTTGTGGGGAATAATGTGCATGAACTCGTCAAAGGTGGGAGCTCACGTGAAGTGTAAGGCTTACCAAAGAAGATGGTTGAAGCTGTGCATTACTTTTAAAGTTGGTCAAAATTTTATTAGCAATTACTAAGTATAAGTAAATACCAACTCAATTAAGTAGTAGAACAAAAGTAACAACATCACCTGCGATGCAATGCATATGACAAATTGAATTTAGTTCCATAAATTATTCATGTGAGTATCTGAGCTGCTCATGACCGTGAGCACGGCTAGTATACCAGTTTTACACTCTAGAGAGGTTGCGCATCTTTACCCACAAGTCATGTTACCCATCTGCCAAGAGACGGCCAATCCCATACACCTCTACCGAGGAGGCGAGGTAGGGTAACACTACGAGGCCTTTACAAAGTTCCACTAGCTTCAGAAAACCCGCTACAGTTTCTAGGAAGCTCTAATGCAGGGATCCCTCGCTTGACCGCCATCGCAGCAAAATCAACCCAAGAACCTCCCTACACTGACCACTCCCCTACTGCCCTTGCCCCTTTCGGGTAAGGTAGTCCTCCACTAGCTTTCCTAATTAGTCAGCCAAGGGCGTCCCATACCACCCTTGTGGTAGCACTGTTTTCCCGGGTGGTTCTCCATGTTCCAATTAACATAATGATCATAACATGAACAGTAAATAACAACAGATAATAAAAGAATAATCATGAATAATGTATATCTCTATACCCAAAACCACATAAAGCAATAGCAGGTTGTGGGGGATAGATATCCCCCGGGTCCACTAAAAGAGTAAAAGACCTCACGAAAGGCCCAAGGGCCCAATAAATCGTAAGGTCATTCTTTCGTGGGCCTGGAGAGAGACAACCAGCAGAGCAGATCGACATGAGGCCGAATTGGTGCAAACCCGGACGACCCACAACGTCGGGCGAGTGATCGCAACAGAGATCCGACTTTCCCACGCTGGAGCCCCCATGAAACGGAGCCATGCGAGGATAAGTCGGCAGGGTTACATGGAGATAAACTCAAGCAGTTCACTATCTTTTAACTACTCGTTGTTATCATATCCACATGTATTGCCCCACGGTCGAGTATATAAGGCCTAGGGGGCACCCCTTCAGAACGATCGACCCTATTACTTAGCCACCCACGTCAACTCTCTACACTCAGAGAGCTCTCTTGTAACCTTGTCCACCAAGCATACTCACCAGGACGTAGGGTGTTACGCATCTCTAAGCGGCCCGAACCTGTAAACCTTGTCCACTGTCCCTCGTGCAATCGGCACGAACCATTTTGCTACAGTTGTTGACACCGTCCTACTCCTAAAAACACCTTGAGGGGCAACCCCGGGTGTGCGGTCGGATACAAAACATCGACAGTTGGCGCGCCAGGTAGGGGGTGTGTCGACGATCCAAGCTAGCTCAATGGCCGTCACCTTCTACAGCAAGATCACCCTGCGTCCCGGATCCGTATTTTGCTTCGGAACAATCTCATTCGTAGCAGATGAAGAGGGAACTCTACACCGCATTGCGGATCCGCCGGAAAAGAAGTCTCCTCCAACAAACTCCGAAAATGTCGGAGAAGCGCAACCTCCAGCTCTCCGGAAAAAGATCGTCTCCGGAAAGTCGGGGGCCGAGGGCTCGCTGACCCGGAGAACTCCACTGTCTACTTCTCCGACAAAAGAATGGACACGGATCGCGAGGAAGAAGGAGACCAGGGAGAAGCAAGTTGTTCTTTCCGTTCCTCCGCCCTCAAAGGTGAACGGAAAGAAGGTCGCCACGACAGCAGCACCATTCTACCCCGACGTCCTCTTCATTGGGAGAGTGGAGTCGCCTACCGTCTCCGACGACGAGCCGACCGCACCTGGAGAAGAACCGCCTCAACGAGAATCCCGCCAACGGAGGAACCGGCGCAGGAACATTCGACGACATCATGCGGCCGGAGAACGGGATCCGGAGCAACCTGTCTCGAGAGACGAGGTCTTGGAGATAGGAGAGACTCCGGAAGAACGCGTCTTCAGAGAACAAAGGAACTCCCGACGACGTGATCGCCGACGGGCTCAGGAACAAGCCGAGCAAGATGCAAGGCAACGCCGGGAGAATCCATTCTTTGGGCGCAACCTGAATCCGGACTTCGCCCGAGGTATGAACACGCCGAGCGAAGTCGGGGGGTACTAGCTCGGATAGCTGATGGACTTCCTCGGACTCCCGACGCTGAGGGCTACCGACGACTGTTCACCCAGGCGGCCAACCATCTTCTACCGCTTGCTCACCCGCCGAACGATCTACGACACGCCATCAACAGTCGCCGAGACGCGCGAAGCTCCATCAATGCTTCACGCGAACGGCGGCATGAGAACGAGATTCGCCGCCGGGAGGAGTACGACAGGGATCATGGCATCCTGGCTCAGAGCCAGGCCACCAGGACCGAGTCGGCAACGGCCTCAACTGGCGGTACCACCCGGGGACGGTCGAGGAACCACAACTGCAACTCCCCTCCCCGGGACAGACATCATCCCCGACGACAGGAGGACACGTGCGGAGTATTTGCCCTTACTCCGCGCCTTAGGGCCATCCAATGGCCTCCCAACTTCAAGGTATCCAATGTCGACAAATATGAACCTAAGCAGGATCCAGGGGGTTGGCTAGCCGTCTACACCACCGCTGCTCGAGCTGCCGGGGCGTCCGAAGACGTGATGACCGCATACTTACCCATTGTCCTTGGGCAAGACGCGCTGCAATGGTTGCGACATCTACCCCGACACTGCATCGACGACTGGGGCGATTTCAGTCGACGTTTCACCGCCAACTTCTAGTCCCTCTCCGACAAGCCGGCGCAACCGTGGGACCTCAAATCCATCAAGCGCCGGGGGGACGAGACTCTTCGGTCGTACCTCAAAAGGTTCCAGACCATGAGAAATCGTATCCCCGAGGTCACAGAGGCGACCGTGATCGAGGACTTCTACAGAGGATCCAATGACTCGGCTTTCGTTCGAGCCATACTACAGAAGGTGTCGACTACCTCCGAGGAGCTGTTCTGGGAAGCCGACCTCTACATCACCGCCGACGAGCAGGCCCAGGACCTCATCGGAGGAACAAAGCCCGCACCGGCAGCACCACGACGCGACACGAACCAGCAACCCGACAAACGATGGGAGAAGAGGCCTCGCGAAGAAGTACACGCCGCCGGACCACCTGCCTCTCGCGCCCGAGGAGGACCTCGTGGAGGCGAACGCACGCTGGACGACATCCTCGACGCCCAGTGCCCGTACCACAAGGACATGCGCCACACTCTCCGTAACTGCCGGGACTTCAAGCATTCCATCGGACACGGCCGACCCTTCCAACCTCTACCTCCTCCTCCGCCGAGGGGAGGACCAGATGAACCACGACAACCCCATCAGCAGGAGGAGGGAGGAGGAGGAGCTTTCCCACGCGTCGACAGGGAGGTCAACGTCATCTTCGGCGGACATGGGTCGCAGGAGAACAAAAGACAACAAAAGCTCAATGACCGCCAGATACTGGTGGCGACCACCGGTCCTCCCGCCCCATACCGGTGGTCGGAACACCCGATCACTTTCACTCGGGAGGATCAATGGCTCAACTTCGACCATCCAGGCAAATACCCGCTCCTCGTCGATCCGGTGATCCGAGAGAGCCGGGTAAAGAAGGTGCTAGTGGACGGGGGGAGCAGCATCAACGTCACCTTCCCCCGGACACTCCAAGGCTTGGGAGTTCACCTCAAAGAGCTCCACGAGTCAGACACTCCTTTCTTCGGCATCGTGCCGACGGAAGGGGAATACCCGCTGGGCCACATCTACATGCCAGTCACCTTCGGAACTCCAGAGAACTATAGAACCGAGTTCCTGAGGTTCGAAGTGGCGAACTTCGACTGCGGGTACAACGCCATCATCGGGAGGCCGGGACTGGCCAAATTCATGGCCATCCCTCATTACACGTATATGATACTGAAGATGCCAGGGCCGCAAGGAATCATAGCTGTGCGCGCCGACTTCCAAGGCGCCGCAGAGTGTTTTCGAGTGGCCATACAAGCAGCCCTCACCACCAAGCCGTCGGCGGTTTCTTCGACACTGGCGAATTCTAAGCCTGAGGAGGACCTTGCAGCGCCGGCAAACGAAGCTCAGGCCGCGACCTCTATGCGGCCGACTGAAGAAACCAAGAGGATCAACCTGGGGTTCGCTGATGAGCGCAAGACTGCCATCATCAGCTCCAGCTTGGACGACAAATAGGAAAGCGCGCTCGTCCAGTTTCTGCAAGATAACCGAGATGTATTCGCATGGCAACCTGCGGATATGCCGGGAGTCCCAAGAGAACTGGCCGAGCACAAACTGAAGGTCTATCCCCAGGCGAGGCCGATTCGGCAAAAGCTACGTCGTTTCACGCCCGACAAGAGAGAGGCCATTCGCGCCGAGTTAGCTCGCTTGGTCGCGGCTGGATTTATTAGAGAAGTATTACACCCCGAGTGGTTAGCCAACCCTGTTCTTGTACTCAAAAAGAATAAAGTGGATTGGCGCATGTGCGTCGACTATACTGATCTCAACAAACACTGTCCGAAGGATCCCTTCGGGCTCCCGAGGATAGATCAGGTGGTGGACTCCACCGCTGGATGTTCTGTTCTGTCTTTCTTAGATTGCTATTCCGGGTATCATCAGATTAGTTTGGCGAAGGAAGACGAGGAAAAAACGGCGTTCATCACTCCGTTTGGTGCATTCTGTTATACCTCCATGTCGTTTGGCCTCAAAAACGCTGGAGCGACTTATCAGAGAGCCATTCAAACATGCTTAGCCGATCACTTGGGCAAGCGTGTGGAGGCCTACGTAGATGATGTAGTAATCAAAACGGAGAATTCGGAAAACTTCATCGAAGACTTACAGCTGGTTTTCAACAGCCTGAGATGATATAGATGGAAGCTTAATCCCAAAAAATGTGTTTTCGGGGTACCAGCAGGAAAGTTGCTCGGGTTTATCGTCAGTCACCGAGGAATTGAGGCTAATCTGGATAAGATTGAAGCTATCATGAAGATGGAAGCTCCTCGATCACAAAAGAAGGTTCAGCGACTTACTGGATGTATGGCAGCTCTGAGCAGATTTATATCCAGGCTGGGGGAAAAAGGTTTGCCATTTTACAAGCTACTCAAGAAGGTGGATAAGTTTCAATGGACTTCAGAAGCACAAGAAGCTCTAGATGCACTGAAAAAATTCTTGACAACACCACCAGTACTGAAGCCACCCCGGCGAGCTACGTCAACTCAACCAGCTGAAGATTTGCTACTGTATATCTCTTGCACGACCCACGTGGTAAGCACCGCGTTGGTAGTCGAGCGGGTAGAAGAAGGACACGCCTATCCAGTACAACATCCTGTTTACTTCATCAGTGAAGTTCTAGGCCCCTCAAAGAAAAAGTATCCTCAAGTTCAGAAGCTATTATACGCAGTACTTCTAACTGCCCGCAAGCTGCGTCACTACTTTGATGACCACAAAGTCATAGTAGTCACTGGCTTTCCAATAGGGGATATTCTTCACAACAAGGAAGCCATTGGCCGAATAGCCAAGTGGGCTTGCGAGCTGGGATCTCATGACATCGAGTTCCGACCTCGCACTGCCATCAAAACTCAAGCACTGGTTGATTTCGTATCAGAGTGGACTGAACAACAAGTACCAGATAACCCAGAAACTGCAGAAGTATGGCGAATGTATTTTGATGGCTCGCTGAAGCTGCAGGGAGCAGGAGCAGGGATTCTCTTCACCGCACCTGGAGGTGAACACCTCAAGTACGCCCTCCAGTTGCTATTTCCGGCCTCCAACAATGCAGCCGAGTATGAAGCTCTGATCCATGGATTGAACATCGCCATATCATTGGGCGTTAAGAGATTGATGGTATACGGAGACTCTCTGGTAGTCATCAGCCAGATAAACAAGGAGTGGGATTGTTCAAGCAATTCAATGGGAAAATACTGTGCTGCCGTCCGAAAGCTGGAAGATAAATTTGAGGGTGTGGAATTTCATCATGTAGAAAGAGATCAGAACACAGCAGCCGATGTACTGTCCAAGCTAGGATCCAGTCGAACTCAGGTCCCACCCGGAGTCTTTGTGCAAGAAATTCTACAGCCGAGTATCTCAATGGATCAAACAGAAGAGTGCAACATCATAGATCAACCCGAGTCAGACTCTGATGACTGGAGAAGGCCGATCATTAAGTATATAAAGAATGAAGAAGAACCAGACGACAAGAACTCGGCAGAGCGCATTGCCAGATAGTCGGCTCACTATACACTCATTGGGGAGACATTATACAGAAGGGGTGCATCAGGCGTCCTCATGAAGTGCATTCTCCCGTCCACTGGGAAGCAACTTCTGGAGGAGGTCCATGCTGGGCAATGTGGAATACATGCAGCCTCCAGAACACTAGTCGGGAAGGTCTTCAGGTCAGGATTCTATTGGCCAACAGCGAAGAACGATGCAGCCGAGTTAGTTCAGAGGTGCGAAGCTTGCCAATACTTGTCAAAACAACAACACATGCCAGCACAGCAACTGCAGACCATACCAGTAACTTGGTCTTTCGCATGCTGGGGACTGGATATGATTGGACCTTTCAAGAAAGCTCAAGGGGGATACACTCATGTATTGGTGGCGATCGACAAATTCACTAAATGGATAGAGTTCAAGCCCATTGCTTCTTTAACCTCTGCTAAGGCCGTGGAATTCATACAAGACATAATATTCAGATTCGGGATACCAAACAGCATCATAACTGACTTAGGATCCAACTTCACAAGTTCAGAATTCTTCGACTTCTGCGAGCAAAAGAGCATTCAGATCAAGTATGCATCTGTAGCACATCCAAGAGCCAACGGGCAGGTTGAGCGAGCCAACGGGATGATATTGGAGGCACTCAGGAAAAAGGTCTTCGATAAGAATGAAAAATTCGCAGGAAAGTGGATAAGGGAATTGCCCTATGTCGTTTGGAGCCTAAGAACCCAACCTAGCCGAGCCCTGAATGGAAACACTCCTTTCTTCATGGTCTATGGGTCGGAGGCAGTGCTACCCGCCGATCTCAAGTTTGGGGCGCCAAGGTTGATCTTCGAAAGCATAGCAGAAGGTGAGGCCACCAGGCTGGAGGACATTGATGTACTTGAAGAAGAACGGCTAAACGCGGTAATCCAATCAGCACGGTACCAGCAGACTCTAAGGCGCTATCACGACAAGGTTGTGCGACAACGATCCTTCTCAGTAGGAGATCTCGTCCTCCGCCGAATTCTAACAGGGGAGGGACAACACAAGTTATCGCCCTTATGGGAAGGACCATTCATGGTAGCAGAAGTCACTCGGCCCGGATCGTATCGTCTCACTCAGATGGATGGCACAGAAGTTGGGAACTCCTGGAACATAGAACACCTCAGAAAGTTTTATCCCTAGCTGTATTTCAAAACTGCTGGGACGATGATGTATTCTGTAAAGTAGAAATATGTCATCAATAAAAAAGAGGTTTCAAAGATACTCAGTTCGTTTACGATTGACTTGCACGCTTACTTAACTCGGGGTGACCACTATGCCCTACTAACGGAGCAATCGACTTAATTCGACAACGACTTAAGGCGGTGCAACATGCTCACGCTTACTTAACTCGGGGTGACCACTATGCCCTACTAACGGAGCAATCGACTTAAGTCGGCAACGACTTAAGGCGGTGCAACATGCTCACGCTTACTTAACTCGGGGTGACCACTATGCCCTACTAACGGAGCAATCGACTTAAGTCGGCAACGACTTAAGGCGGTGCAACATGCTCACGCTTACTTAACTCGGGGTGACCACTATGCCCTACTAACGGAGCAATCGACTTAAAGTTGGCCACGACTTAAGGCGGTGCAACATGCTCACGCTTACTTAACTCAGGGGTGACCACTATACCCTACTAACGGAGCAATCGGCTAAAAGTCAGCGGCGACTTAAGCCGGTGCAACATGCTCATGCCTATGCAATTCAGGGGATGACTTCTATATCCCACAAACAAACTTGATAATCATCGCGCGCCATTTCACTGCTGCAAATTTACGAACTGATGAATTCTGAAACAATAAGAGAGTAATTATATCATTCGAATGCCGAACTAGTGTCCTCTAACAAATACTCGATCATGCTAACCGCGTGCTCAAAGCACGCAAAATGTTTCTCTATTTCGCAATGTCTTTCTCAGGAGCGACCGACGAAGAAGGGCGACTCGAGGAATCAGGGGCAGCATTCACATCAGCCCTTATGTCTTCAGGAACAACCACACCGGGTCTCCTCATCAAGATTCGCCCCGCCCGAATAGCCTTGTCCATGGCTCTGTCGCGCTGGGCTCTGAGAGTAACAGAAGTTTCTTCGGCAGCCTTAGCAGCCAGTCGAGCAGTTTCTAACTCCTGGACAATGGATTTTTTGGAAGCTCGGAGTTCTTTGATGGTAGCGTCTTTTGCTGATATCAACTGCTTGAGGCGGGTCACTTCGTCCGCGGATTCTTGCAGCTTACAGCACTGATTGTCCAATTCCTCCATTGTAAAGCGGTGACTCCTCTCCAAGATGGTCAGCGAGTTGCTAGAATCGTGATACAATCTGTCAAGACTGTCACGAGAGGCAGCGAGGATACGCTTTTCTTCCTGCGAGCAAAAATCAACTCCTTCAAAAACCAAGCAAGTAATAGGAACACAACAAGGCAAAGCACAGTTTTGTAAATTACCTTTTCAGAATCGAGCTGAGCATGAAGAGAAGAACTCAGTGCATTGGCGTCATCCAAGGCATCAGAGACTTGACCCAGTTCAGTTTGGCTCTGAGAGTACTTCTCCTCGAAGTCAGCACACCGCTGGACCAATTCAGCCTGATCTCGGGAATGTTTTTCCTCAAGAATTGAAATCTGCCGAGTCATTCCTAGCAAGAGATAATCAAACAAAATGGGGTCAGAAGGTAAAGCAGTCCACAGCGAAGGCAAAGAGAAGCAAAAAGGCACTAACCAGCGTTGGTTGCCTCCAATTCAGAGACGCGATGTTGAAGTGACACTGGATTCCAACATGCAAGAGACGAAGCTACTTCTGGGACGGAAGCACCCTATAGCCTCAGCTGGCTAGCCATCCCGTCCACCAAAGCCTGATGAGGAAAACAGACGAGTGTAATGACATCAGTTCATACAACGTGAAAATCACGCTAAAATACATCACAGTACCTGGAGGTTGGAAAAGAACGAAGGGATCCCCAAATCAGGAGAGATCAGTTGATAACCAGGCGTAAGGCCACCACCCGAAGCAGCTTGCAACGAACCAGTAGGAATCAGCTCGGTGCCTTCAACAGAGCCAAACACTCGATCAGCAGGGACGCTGCCCTCTAAAGCGACTCCCTGGTCCAAGGTTTGAGCTACCACCATACAGCTAGAGTGTGGAGGAGATCCCGCATGAACGTCCATGGAAGTACAGGAAGGAGACCCTGCTCGGGCACCCTTGGGGGCTGGGTAATAGTTTGCACTGCCCACTTGAGCCGGATCATCCCCGGCAGCACCCTCGGGGGCTGGGCAGTGGCTTACACTCTTCACCCGAGCTAAGTCATCCCCGGCGACACCCTCGGGGGCTGGGCATGTGTCAGCACCATTCTTGAGGTCCAAGTTCTCTGCAGTAACCACCTCTAAGGTTGACGGGCCCTCAGCTACTTCCATAGGACCAGGACGATCCAAGTCAGTCTCCCGACCCTCGAGATCGCGCTCTAAGGTCGACGAAGCACGGGATGACCTCAACCCAGCATCGGGCACATCAGCGCAAGCCTCCATTGCACCATCATCCACTGGCTCCGATAACAAGTCCTCTGGAACCATATCCTCCAGAGTCTGATCAAAGTTGGCTAGGGACAGTTCTTGCAGACCAATGAGGGCAGACAAAGCAGGAGAGGGAACTCCACTACTTTCACCACTGGCGATGAACTGCCGACTGTTTTTCCGAGTCAAAGGAATCTCATTTTCTTCCTCCTCATCATCCACATTGGCAACACAAGCAGCACCCCCATTGGGATCAGCAACAGATGGAGCACCCACATTGGGATCAGCAGCAGATTGGGTACACCCATTGGGATCAGCATCAGTAAGTCCAGTTGCAGGCACTTCTTCAGTAGCAGGAACCGAGGTACCAGCGTCCTGATCAAAGCTGGATACTCGCCGGAGGCGTCTTCTTTTCTTCTTCTGTTCATCAGCAGAAGGATCAGGCTGGTTAGCTCGGCAAGGGCGCCTTGGGCGAGTACTGACAGGCTTCTGAGCATCCAAAGTCGTATCAGCCTCTAGGAGGGGTGCCACTACCAACGCCCCAGCAGGAGCAGCATCGGAAGAATCCTCAGCTAGCAGATCAAGCATAGCACTTATCTCTGCATCACTAGGGTTCAGGGGCACCTCAAAATGGACCTGCCGTTTGTCATCAGGAATCTCCCCAAGCGAGGCAACCAAAGCACTAACTTCTTCAGCAGAGGGTCGCACTCTAAGGCCCAAACTGCCATCAGTAATGGGGGGATTCGACACAAAAAGGGTGAAGGCTTTGGGAGGAGGCAGATTCCAGGCCGAGTATGCCACTGGAGCACCAACATTTGACACCTTGCCCCTGAGGATCATTTCAAGTCGGCTCACCAAGTCTGCAGAAGGAATTCTCCTGTTGGTAACCCGAGTTGAGTCGGCTAGCCCTCGATACAGATAAGCTGGATAGGCCCTGTCTTTCAGTGGCTGAATATTCTTGAAAACAAAATCAATAACCACAGCTTCAGCAGTCAGACCCCTCTCTTTCAGCAGTCCAACTTCAGCTAGCAACACACCTGCCTCAGCTACTTCCTGATCTATGGGAGACTCGGTCCAGCTTGGGGTGCGAACGTCCGGCTGTCTTCCCGACCGGGAGGGGAGAGAATTCCCATAATTCTCAACTATGAACCACTCCAGGCGCCATCCCTTAATACTGTCCTTGAGGGGGATCTCGAGATATTCAGTTTTCCTCCCGCGGCGCATCTCCAAGCTGGCACCCCCGACCAACTGATGTTGTCGCCCGGCCATCCCAGGGCGACAATGATACAAGTATTTCCACTAACCGAAATGCGGCAGCACGCCAAGAAAGGCTTCACACAAATGAACGAAAATGAAGATTTGCAGAATTGAATTGGGGTTCAAATGGGTCAAGTTAATATGGTAGAAATCAAGGAGGCCGCGGAAAAAGGGAGAGATGGGAAGACCAAGGCCGCGGAGAAGGAAAGGGGCGTAAACAACGGACTCATGGGTATCCTCTGTCGGAACAGTAAACCCATGGCAAATCCGCCAAGAACAGAGTTCTCGCGGAGGAAGAACCCCGATAGATACGAGGTGGAGAAGTTCAGTTTCAGAAATGATGGACATGTGGTTACCTGCGAAAGGCAACTGGCTGTTGGGGTCGATTGGAGGAATCACCACAGCAGACGAGCTCGAGGTCTTCCTCTTGGGTGCCATCTCGATTCTACCAGCGAGCAGAGTGGGAGGCGAATGGCAGAGAGGATTCGGAAGCGGGAAAGCAAGAACTAGGGCACGGAAAGCAAAGGCGGCTAAAAGCGCAGCTCTTATGGGATATTCTCGAGCCGGATACCGTTTCAAAAAGTGCCCAGTCAGCACCCAGCGTACCACGTGGTCATCTGGCAGTTATTTCCAAAAAACCGATGCGCCACCTCATCACTCGGCCATCGTCCTCAAAGTGGCTCGCACGGCCTGCTATCACTCGGTGTTGCCTCCAAAACGCCGATTTCGTGTTCGGTCGCTCGGCATTACCTCTAAAATGCCGACGCCGCCTTCCAGTCAGTCGGCGTTGCCTCCAAAACGCCGATTTCGTGTTTAGTCGCTCGGCATTACCTCTAAAATGCCGACGTCGCCTTCCAGTCAATCGGCGTTGCCCCTAAAACGCTGATATCGTGTTCAGTCGCTCGGCATTACCTCTAAAATGCTGACGTCGCTTTCCAATCACTCGGCATTGCCTCTAAAACGCTGATATAGTGTTCAGTCGCTCGGCATTACCTCTAAAATGCCGACGTCGCCTTCCAGTCAGTCGGCGTTGCCCCTAAAACGCTGATATCGTGTTCAATCGCTTGGCATTACCTCTAAAATGCTGACGTCGCTTTCCAATCACTCGGCATTGCCTCTAAAACGCTGATATAGTGTTCAGTCGCTCGGCGTTACCTCTAAGACGCCAACGTCGCCTTTTAGTCGCTCGGTATTACCTCTAAAACGCTGACGTCGCCCTCTGGTATCATCTCAAGTCGCTCGGCATTACCTCTAAAATGCCGACGTCGCTTTCCAATCACTCGGCGTTGCTTCTAAAACACTGATACAGTCTTCAGTTGCTCGGTGTTACCTCTAAAGCGCCGACACCGTCTACAAGTTACTCGGCAGCTATTTCTGAAAGCATCAGTTTGATCCCCGAGTTATTCATCTACTGTCTCAAAGGAATCAGCTTCACAAACAAGCAAGACAAGTCATAAAGGAAAAGCCAATGTCATTCTTTCATTAAAAGGGAAGATAACAAACTTACAAATCAACTCTTTGCGAGTTGATACTTCCCTACTACTACTACATTACATTACTACTACTACATTACATTACTACTACTACTACACTATGATATACTACCCTACATTACTACTACATTATTCTAACTATACTATACTAATATCTAAAAGACCAGTGGCATCTAGCCACTGGCCCTGTTGCTGCCGCCGCCGCTGCCGCCTCTGGTGCTGCCCCTGCTGCTGCCGCCCCGGTCGCTGCCCCTGCTGCCGCCGTCGTCATCATCCTTGCTGTCGCCGCCACCGCCCCTGCCGCTGCCGTCGCCGTCACCGTCGCCACCGTCGTCGTTGTCGTCGTCGTCATCCTCGTCCTCGCCGCCGCCGTCCGAGTCCTCCTCATCCGAGGAGTACTCCGACTCATCCGAGCCCTCGAGCCCGGAACGCTCGACGGCCCGGATGTACGTCCAGACCTCCGCTGCAAGCCCCTGGGAGTCGTCTGAGTTGTCTGACGACTCACGCAGGGGGATGGGAGCCGGAGACCCCTCGGACTCAGTGGAGAACTCCTCCTCTGAGTACTCCGAGTCACCGAACTCCTCCGATGGAGGAGTTGGCTCACGCTTGTGCTTGTTGTTCTTGCCCATGGTGGAAGCACAAGGAAGAGAAGAAAGGGAAGCAACAGAGAACAGCGAGAGATGTGAAAAGGCCAGAGAGACAACAACGTTATTTATAGAAGGGGAAGGCAACCGCTCACCTCCAACCGCGGTCATTGAACAGTCGCAAAGCATTCAATAAGCACTTCAACCCGTCTGAAGACAAGTCAGGCGGCTGACGCCGTTCCACGCAGCACAACACCCATTGGGACTCCAGTCAACAGCGCGGAGGATATGATTACACTCGCCGTCACATCACATTACTACTCAGAAGCAGCCGGCTAAAACACTCAGCGTACCAAGCCGTCCCTTGCCCACACCCATTGGGGGGACGCCGAGGAATTATCAGTATATTTTTAAAAACGGTCACATCTGTGCAGGGCACGCAGTGAATACCTCAAGACAAAAATGAGATATCAGTAAGGATCAGAGGAAAGCCAAATATAGCCAGTGAAGTACAAAATATGGCCGACAGAAGCGACGTGAAGACTAGACAGAGAACGTCCATCAAACGTCCAATCAGTCGCAGAGTAAATAAATTGCACTACCTAGCGAGATATGGATGGATTGCGAACTTGGCTGCTAAAGACAAAATATGTGCTGACCTCTGAAGCAAAATATTGATGATATAATGCTGACCTCCAAAGCATAATGTGAATAGCTTCATGCCAATTTCTACAAACAGAAAGGATAATTTTCAGCAAAGAGACATGAAAGGAAGACCTTCGAATGGATTATCCTCAAAAATCCATTTGAAGGTCGGGGGCTACACCCATTGGGTGCACCTTCGGTGCACCCCATGGATTATCATTCCAAGCCAAGATAGTGCCGACTTCTAAGGCGCGGGACAAGATTAAAAGGCCAACCCTCAGCCAAAACGCAGGAGCACGAATGGAAATAATTTCTGGGGAAGACCTTCGAGCAGATTATTTTCTAAAATCTACTCGAAGCTCGGGGGCTACACCCATTGGGTGCACCTCCGGTGCACCCAATGAAGTTCAGAATCCTACAAATTGAAATGCCGACCTCTAAGGCACAAACACGAAACTAAGCTTCGGTCTACGAGTGATCAAAGCAGGAGAATACAACAGGAAGTCATCTTCTTCAAATCACCTGCAAGCTGGACCTGGGATCTTTGGGCTGATTACCTCTAAATTAACCCAAAGATCGGGGGCTTGTGGGGGATAGATATCCCCCGGGTCCACTAAAAGAGTAAAAGACCTCACGAAAGGCCCAAGGGCCCAATAAATCGTAAGGTCATTCTTTCGTGGGCCTGGAGAGAGACAACCAGCAGAGCAGATCGACATGAGGCCGAATTGGTGCAAACCCGGACGACCCACAACGTCGGGCGAGTGATCGCAACAGAGATCCGACTTTCCCGCGCTGGAGCCCCCATGAAACGGAGCCATGCGAGGATAAGTCGGCAGGGTTACATGGAGATAAACTCAAGCAGTTCACTATATTTTAACTACTCGTTGTTATCATATCCACATGTATTGCCCCACGATCGAGTATATAAGGCCTAGGGGGCACCCCTTCAGAACGATCGACCCTATTACTTAGCCACCCACGTCAACTCTCTGCACTCAGAGAGCTCTCTTGTAACCTTGTCCACCAAGCATACTCACCAGGACGTAGGGTGTTACGCATCTCTAAGCGGCCCGAACCTGTAAACCTTGTCCATTGTCCCTCGTGCAATCGGCACGAACCATTTTGCTACAGTTGTCGACATCGTCCTACTCCTAAAAACACCTTGAGGGGCAACCCCGGGTGTGCGGTCGGACCCAAAACACCGACACAGGTACTACCCAAAAACTCAGTGGTGAACAAGGTATAAAGATAGTCAAACTAGGGTAACCTATTAGGTCCCATCAAAATTAACATATGCAGATCACTATGATTAATCATAACATGACTGCGTAAAAAGAAGTGATCAAGGGCACAACTTGCATGGCACTTGAGATTCCAGGTACCAACTTGCTCTTCAGATGACACGTGTCCTCACTCCTAAACGTAGCAATACAGGCAAACATGGTAAGGCAAAATTAACATCACACCAAATATGTAAACAAAATACATAATAATAATCTACACATTAAAATAATATTCTAGGAATAGGAATCATTAATTTTGGAGTTATAGATTTTAAGTTATGAATTTCTGAAGGTTTTAGGTGTTTTGTACAAGATTAAATAGGATATAAATTTTATTGTGACATTCATGTCAAAGCAGTGGTACTAAATGATAAGCAATAATATTACAAAATTATAGGAATTGGAATGGATTAATTTGGACTTATATGAATTTTCTATGAATTAAACTAATTCTAGCATTTATTTCTACATTAAAAATCCATTTCTATATTTATTTTCTGATTTTCCAACTCTCTGGACTGGGCGCCAATTACCAGAGAAGGCAGGGTTAAATC
Source organism: Zea mays (assembly GCF_902167145.1). NCBI lineage: Eukaryota > Viridiplantae > Streptophyta > Magnoliopsida > Poales > Poaceae > Zea > Zea mays. The sequence goes on from NC_050096.1 coordinate 147,060,693, forward strand.
TATAAGGTTTCCTAGACTCAGATCTACCCACGTTGGACGGCGGGTTGGTTTGCTAATTTTAGGAGGGCTCATATGCAAAGTCGCCAAGCCGAAAGGGTATCGTGATTTATCGACCGCCCGATCGGAAACAGACGCGCCAGATTAGATCGGTGACATCGCGAAACGGTACGCGATCGCGACCACTGGATCGATATCCAAGGGTCCAGATTTTATTTGACCGAGATCAAAACGAACTCGTCCGATCATGCGCCAATGGGTGGGATTCAACACACGAAGGGGTACATTGAGCTCTAATTTCCCACATCTGCTCTCGGATCAACGGTCAACGATTTCCTTCCCACCACATCATCCAAGCTTCGTCTTCTACCTAGCAACAACACCACTATGGCGGAGCAAAGCTCCCATGGTTGCGCGCGCCGGCGAAGCATGGCCCCAGCATTCTGATGTATGAATCGCGACGCAAATGGCTACAACTCAAAGTGGGGAAGGAATTGAACCCAGGGGAAGAACTCACATGTCACAGCCGGTTTTGGAAGGTAAACCTAATGCGAACCATATACGTGCTAGGATTAGTAATTCACATACACAGCGATTACATAAATGACTCATCATAGCACAATGCTTCGAATTACAATAAAGAGTAAGTAATAATATTACAGACTAGAGTCATTTATATAATATAAATCAAAGTACACAGAATCAAAACGTAGCCAACATAAACAACCCACCACAGGCTACTGACTGGGGGAGGTCGCTAGCCTAATCCTCGAACTCATCGACGTCCTGGAACACCTGGAGATCCACTTTGACGCCTTCTTCCCTTTCTTTACCTGAGCATAGATTGCATCAAAGGCAACCTGGTGTTTTGTGAAAGCAAGGGTGAGTATACATCAACGTACTCAGCAAATGTCCCGTTTGGCTGAGGTGGACTAGCTTTATGTGGGGTTAAGGTCAAGCAGTTGCTTTTAGTTGTCAGGTAATTATTAATAGTAGAGAGCCAGGTTTTAACATTAACCCAAGTTGTTAACCCAAAAGTACTCTTTCCAAATGGAAAGAATACCATAAACCATAAGCAAAATCATAATCATAAAAACCATCATTATCCTCATCATCATCTGTAACCAAACATCTCTGATCAATGTGTCTCTAATCAATGGAGCTCCCTTGGTCGCTCATAACCGTGAGCACAGCTGATATATCAGTTTTATAACACTCTGAAGAGGTTGCGCAGTTTACCCACAAGCCGTGATTCCCTCTCTAGCCCGGGCTTGCAAGACCCTTATTCACTCCCAAGGTGAATGGCCAGAGATTCACTATGAAGGCTTTACAAAGATTCCCTGAGGCTGTAGTCGCTCGTTAGGTTTCCTAAATGCACCGCACTCCTCCCCAAGGGGCGAACCAACCTTGGCAGAGCGAGCCGCATACACCGAGCCCCATTAACGGCACGACGGCGAAGCGAACTACACCCCAGTTCCTCTAATTATTCAGCTAAGGGCGTCCCATTCCACCCTCATGGTTGCACTGTTTTCCCGGGCGGTCATCCAACGAATCAGTCCTTACGGAGAGACACTCGAGAAACAGCTCGAGTCCCCTTAAATGCCACAAGTATATCATCATATCTAGAATAAAACCATAGTATCATCATTGTATCTCATCATGTTTATTGATTAAAGTAAAGCGCTAGCATGAAGCTAACCATAGTAACCCAAAAGGTAATCAAGGACAAGGTAAATAGAAAGCTAGTCAATCCTTATGTTGCTCATAGTATGCGAGACAGTGAATTATAAAGTAAATGGGACATAATGGGTCAGAGGACACTTGCCTTCACCAAACAGATGCTCAGGGTCTTCGATCTCGTAGAACTCGAAGAGTTCGATCACTTGGTCGCCATGCATGATCGTCGATTCCTCGAAGCTCAGAAATGAATCACGATCTAATCGCAACGCGAAGCAAAGACGAATAGGCACAAGCAAACAAACATATACATATGCATAAGAACATTACACCATACAATAAAAAATGTTATAAAAACGAGCAATATAAAATAGAGAGCGCATCTACGGTTACGCGAGGAAAAGAACCACGATAGTCGAAGCTACGGTCGAGGGGTTAGCGTGTTTACACTAAGCAAATATTAATTAGAATATTTAATCCGACATTTATATATTACTTGATATTAATCAAATGTAAATTAATGCTACTAATTAATTTTGACTAACTTACTATGTTAATAGTTGATGATTAAATAAATAACTAATTAATTCACATGAGTAATTATAAGCGAACGGTTTAATCTCACGTGCGGACAACGCGCTATACGCGCGAACGGCGCGCGGCACGCGGGAACGGCGCGCGGCAACGCGAACGGCGCGCGACAACGCGTGGGAACAACACACGCGACACTCGCGAACGACTCGCGACGACGCGCGCGAAACAGCTGCCGCGCACAGTACACGCGGATCGACATGCGAAACTAATAAATAAATGACAACATGATTACACTAAATGATTATTAATAAGTAACATTTCAGTTAAGGTTAATCATATTGGTGACTAACTATAAATGCGCAAATCGAATTCCGAAATTAGATTTTAAAATTGAATTATCGCTCTAGTAGCCATTGGTTAAACAAACGCTTACATAAATTAAATAAAATGTACAATAGTGGGGATAAATATTTCTAAATTAAGATAATTTTAATACTAATCTAACGCAACTTGAATGGATCGAATCGGGTTTAAAAGGCAAAAGTTATGAATGTTTTAAACCATACTGTAATTCGCGCGTACTAATTTACGAAATTGCCATCATCTTCTTCCTCTCTTCTCTTCCTCACGTTCTTCTCTCTATGGCCATGGGAAAGGAGCAGGAGCTGCGCGGGGGGGGGGGAGAGAGCTTGGCCGCCGCCGCGGGTTGCCGAGCCCCAAGCAGGTCGGTCGCCACGGCCGGTCATCGCCGCTGCGCCACAGGCAGGGGAAGGGCGGGCGCGCACAGGGGCAGGGCGGGCACGTGCATGGGGCCGGTGGGGAGAGAGAGAGGGGCTGCGCAGGGAGGAGAGAAAAAAATGAAGAACTAGGTTGAAATCCATGGAGGGGGCTCACCGGAGAAGAAGACCCTCGCTGGAGCCGAGAGGAAATCCGTCGATTGCCGGAGATTCGGGGATCCAATCGACGAACCGAACACGCTGCGACGAAGCCCACGACGAGACGAACGCAGTGGTACTCTCAGATTCGGCAGACGATGCACAGATTAGGATTAATTGCTCGCCGGAGTTAGAACCGCCCCGAACTTCGGCGAGCAATACCGGGAGCTAGGGATTGAATTTGAAGAAACCGTTTCGTGTTCTGGAACGGGCTCGACGAGATGAAATTGGTCATGTATATATATCTATGGTTCGGACGAGATGAAAATTCGGTTAAAATTCGGATTTTACCATTTTTAAAATTCGAAAAAGCCTAGAAATCTATATTTTGTGCTCAAAATATTATATATGCTTTCAAAAATTTCAGAAAAATTCATATAAATGTTTTGGCACCTAATGAACTCAAAACATAATTAGAATTTCTAAAAACATTTTTAAGTTCCTCAAATAAATAGATTTTGGTTTCCGAAAAATAGAAAAATATTCCGAAAAATATGAAAATTTACCGAGCGCTTCTATAAGATATGTTAACATGTTTCAAACATATTTTGCACTTAGAAACACCATGCAACGGCATGAATGCAACAACCAAAGTGCCTCTAGTGCTTATTCCACTAGGTTTACACTATTATAAAACAAAATAATTCTCTATTTTTAAGAAAAAGAGAAAGGAAAGCGAAGAACTGAGAGAGTAACACCTGAATTTGGTGGATATTAGAAAAGAAATTTTATACCCCAAATTCATGGTGTTACATCACACCAGGATCCGAAGTGCAGGCGATGTTATCCATGGGAAGTAGCGGATTGTTGGAGGTAGCCGGAGTCCGGCGAGAGATTCAACAAGATCCTGTTTACCCCAGCACGTGCAGACACCCAGGGAAGACCCATGGAGTCCCAACAACACCCCACCGTCCTAGGCTGGACCCCAAATGGTGTTGCTGGGGGTAGATCGACAATGGGGGAAACTCTCTTCCACTTTTGGCTCTTTGCTGGATGGACGTGGAGGTGACGAGGGGGTCACAAGGGCACGTGATTTATACTCCGAAGGTGAAGTCCGAGCCAAGGAAAGGAGAGGAGGTTGGGTGAGATAGCGACGAGATTTCTGGCGGCTGATCTGCAGTCTATTGCATCGGATCAGGGTGGGAGATGGATCAGACACATGGGACCCACAAGTAGGTGGGCCGGTGACCAAAGCGCGCGTGCACAGAGGCTGAGAAGTGGGCCCCACTGCCCAGTGACGTTTTCCCAGCCGCGCACGGAGAGAGTGGAAATGGGCCGCGTGAGCTGAGGCGGTTAGCTGGGCCAGAAGGTTGACAGTCGGCCCAGTTGCACAGTTCTGTTTCTTTTTTTATTCTATTTCAGATCCTTTTCTATTTATTCAAATTCTAATATTTGAATTTCAAACTTGATTTGCAGATTGTTCACCAATTATAATGCACAATTTAAAAGTACCAATTTTGGAGATATATTTATATATATATTCTTTATATTTTATACCCTTTCCCCTTTTCTTTTCTCTCCTTTTTCCCATTTCCATTTTCAAACCCTAATCTCCATTTGGGTTTCTATTCAATTTTCTTATTGGTATATTTTGATTAATAGTGTTGCTATTATTATTATATGCACAACAAACAAAACTCCAATATGATGCACATGTTGTTTAGTTGACATTAGTCATTTAATCCCTTTAAATGGGGTTGTTCACATGCTTAGTTAAGTTGAAACAAATAAAATAAGAGAATTATCTCCATTACCATGGTTTACAAATTTGGGTATTACAAAGCATGGGAAATTGTCTGGGTTATTTCTTGCCCAATAAGATTACTAGTTGAGGGAATGTCATCCGGGACCTCTGCACGGATGCCAGCACCCCAGTTTCAGGAAGTTCCAATAAAAGACCTTCTGGGATAATCTCATCCAACGCATGATCAATGGCAGACATCGTCATCCTCTGAAGATTAGCCAGCCCTGATAGAGCCTAAATTGGGACATCGTTGCTGGCTTTGCTACGACGATTCTTGCGAACCAAAGGGGGGACTTCTTCCTCATCCTCTTCCTCTTCATCAGATACACGTCCACCGGCTCTAGTGCCACCACAACTCTCAATATCATCCTCGAGATCGGCACCCGCCGGGTCACCACCGAGGTCTGGGGTAGCAGAGTCAGCCCCCAACTCCAAACCGGATGAATGCCAAAGTTTTCTTTTTCTTTTCTTCCCCTCGACAGACATGGCTAAATAACCCGCTCGGCGTGTTCATCCGCGACGGACACCGTCGAGACAGCAAGCTACCTCATCCTCGCTAAAGGCACACCCAGCTGCAGCACTCGCCGACTCAGTGCGGGCAGATTCGAATGACTTGCCAGCCAGCATACTAAGAACAACATTTACTTCAGCCTCATTAGAAATCTCTTGCATCCGGAGATGAGTCTGTTTTTCCTCTTTAGGGAGACCCCGGTACGCAGCAATGAGGGCTTCAATATCTTCTAAAGAAGGTCATGCTCTATGGCCTGGACTGCCGTCTTGGATAGGCGGGTTGGATACGAACTCTGAAAAAGACCTCTGCAGCGACAAAACGACACAGTAAGGACACTACACATGACAAATACATGAACTCATATGCAACCGCGCTTACCACGGGCAGAAGGTTCCAAACAGAATACGAAGGGGGAGCACCAACGTTCGAAGCTTTGCCCCTCAGCATCGAGTCAACCCGACTCTCAGCACGTCCTCTTCAGATATTCGCTTGTTGGTAATTCGAGAAGGGTCATTAACACCAGTGTACAGGTAAGCAGGTTAGACTCTATCCTTCAAAGGCTGAATATTCTTGAAAACAAACTCAACAACAACAACTTCAGCGGTCAAGCCACTGTTCTTCAATGCACATATCTCGGTAAGCAACACCCTGGACTCAACAAACTCTGAATCTGTTGGGACCTCTGTCCAGCTAGGCGTTCGGACATCGGGTTGTCTCCCCGATCGAGTGGGAAGCGATTTGTTATGATTCTCCATAGTAAACCATTCGAAGCGCCATCCCTTAATGCTATCTTTCAAAGGAATGTCAAGATATTCAGTCTTCCTGCCTCGGCGAAGTTCCAAACTAGCGCCTCAAACAAGCTGATGCTGCCCTCTAGCCATCCTGGGCCGGCAAAGCCCAAAGTGTGGAAGAATTCCAAGGAAAGCTTTACAAAGGTGGACAAACACAGCAACTTTAAGCACAGAATTTGGATTCAGATGCGTAAGATTCAGAGAGTAAAAATCAAGAAGACCACGAAAAAGGGAGAAACTGGCAAGGCCAGTCCCCGGATGAGAAAAGACACAAAAATAACCACCTCGTAGGTATCCTCTGTCGGGACAGTAACTCTTTGCTAGATCCGCCAGGAACATACTTCCTTAGCGCGACAGGACACCGATTTCAACAAGATGCAAAAGGTCATCTTTAGAAACGACAAAAACGTGGTTACCAGCAAAAGGGAGTTGGCTATTAGGATCAATCGGAGGGATGACCGGCGTAGCTGCACTCTAATTTCTCTTCCCGGGGCCATCACGATTTTTCAAACATCGTGGTTCAAGAACAAAACACGAAAAGACGTGGGAACTCAGAAAGCTAGAAAGCGGCGGAGGAAAAACAGGAACTAGGGTTCAGGGGCCAAGAGGACGTCGACAAAAGTACAGGTTGGCACACTGAGTCGGGCATAGAAGGACAAGCTGGTGGCTCGGGAGAGTTTTGGTCGCAGCAGAGTAACGAGACTTGGTCAGTACCTCTAGAAAGCTAAGGCTCGACAGGAAGGTTACTTGGGATCAGACCGTTAGACAAAAGAACAGAATACACATAAGTGAAGTGGCATGAAACAAGCTTCATTCATCCTTCCATAAGTCGGGATCATTACAAAAGGAAGACTGACTCATTATGAGTCGTCCAATTGCCCCTCTATCCAACACTACATTACATTACATATTAAACTACATTACACTACTAACTAACTACATTATACTACTACTAAACTACTACCACTACTACAACTATACTATACTAATACTTAAGCCGGTAGCACTCTGCCACAAGCGTCATCCCCGCCGCCGCCCCTGCTGCTGCCTTTGTCGCAGTCACCGTCGCCGCTGCCCTCGCCGCCGTCGCTGCCTTCACCGCCACTGCTGCTGCCATCGCAGCGATCGCTACTGCCGCCATCGCCCTCGTCGTGCTGCCCTCCTTGGAGTCCGAGGTGTCCTCTGCCTCCTCCGAGTCATCTGACCTGCCAAGCCCCACACACTCGACAAACTGGATGTACACCCGCTCCGCGGCGGATAGCCCCATGGAGTCGTCTGAATCATCAGACGACACCACCGGGGACGCCGGAGCAGGGGAGCGATCATACTCGGAGGAGACTTCCTCCGAGTACTCCGAGTCCCCAAAGTCCTCTAAGGGAGGACTTGGGGGGCGCTTGCGCTTCCCATCGGCTGGGTGGTGCCCTTTCTTGCCTTTTTCCCTCCAGCCATGGCTCACTCGGAAGGAGGAGAAGCAAGGAAGAAAAAGAAGAAGGCGAATGAACGAGAACAAGTGGGGAGTGCAGCCAAGGCGAGCAGGCTATTTAATGGGGTCGGGAGATGACCGTTCACTTCCAACTCGCTCACCGAACAGTAACAAAAATTCAACAGTGATTCAAACCTCCTAGAAATGAGTAAGGCGCCTGGCGCCGCTTCGCATAACATGGCACCTGATGGAATCAAAGTCAATCGCTCAAACGGAGTATTACACCTCTCTGTCGTATCAAGTTACTATTTCAGGACTACACGATGGACATCTTTTACTGGGCAGACACCCGTTGGGCACACCCATTGGGTGTACCGCCCGGATTCTCTAAGATTTTCTGGAGCGGTGAGACCTGCAACATATACGCAATGAATATACCACGACAAAGGAGAAGGTCGGCTGAAATGGGAGGAAGTCCAGATGCGGTCACCAAGCACAAGTCTAATCTACACAGGCATTGAAGTTCATGGCCGAGTGGCGTCCAGCCAGGACCTCTCTATTCTGACTGGCCGGACTCCAACTCGTCGCCGATTGAATTGACTCCAGACCAAACAAGATAGTGACAGATGTCGTCACCAGGCTATTCCGAAAGATCATTTTGGAAAAAAGCATAAGATGAAGACCTTTGAATTTATTATTTCAAAATCAACTCAAAGCTCGGGGGCTACACCCAATAGACTCGCAAAAGTTTGAAACCGAGTGCTGAATTCTAAAGCATAAGATGAAGACTTTTGGGTTGATTATTTCAAAATCAACTCAAAGCTTGGGGGCTACACCCATTGGGTGCACCTTCGGTGCACTCAACGGACTCACGAAACTTTGAAACCGAGTGCTGAATTCTAAATCATAAGATGAAGACCTTTGGGTTGATTATTTCAAAATCAACTCAAAGCTCGGGGGCTACACCCAATGGAATTGTAGATATCTCAAGCCATACGATGAGCTCATAAGCAAGTACCGGGTACCTTTGAATCGATTATTTCAAAATCAATTCAAAGATTGGGGGCTTGTGGGGGATAGATATCCCCCCGGGTCCACTCAGGGGCGAAAACTTCGCCCGGGGCCACATGGCAGTCGCCCCTCTATGGCATCCCACCGTGGGCTAGGCAAATGGAAACAATGGTAGCAGGCCGACCCAGGAGCGCGAAGGGCCCACACCTAAGCTAGTCACGGTTTGGACGTGATCATGTTAAGGTCGTTCGCTTTTTCCGCGCCCGACTCCTCAAACGCCGGAGATAGCTCGTAGCAGAGGCACTGGGTTTTCCTCGGGACAGTGAAAGTCGTTTGCTATTAATTAGGAGATAAGCAGGAAAAGTATGATCAACATGTATGCGGGAAGCACCCCATGGTCGTGTATATAAGGCCAAGGGGGATCCCCTCCATTTTCATCATCATTAGCATCCCACAGCTTGGTAGACACCACCTGTAACACCACTCACATACGAAGCCATCCCAGGAAGTAGGGTATTACACTCTTCAAAGCGGCCCGAACCTGCTGAAATCCGCTTGTCTCTCTCTCGTGCCCGAACGCGAACCATTGAGTTACGATCCTCGACACCGTCCTACCCAAAAGCACCACGAGGGTACCCCTGGGTGTGTGGTTGGACACAAAATACCGACAGGGTCACCTCAATGTGGACACGTTTGGCGGAGTCGGTGGGGTCAACTGGGACCTCGTTCGCATCCTCAGCGGACTTGAAGGTGCTAGAGCCGACTTTGGGAGCGTCCATAGTGCCCCGGGACACATTCTTCTAGAGCTCAACCATCTCCTTGGTTACTACTAGAGATACGACAACCACACATTTAGCCCGCTCGCAAGTGTAGGTGGCCTTGAATGTGGCACTTGTTGTGATGATGCCATGAGGGTCGGGCATTTTTAGCTTGAGATAAGTGTAGTTAGGGACAACTATGAACTTGGCATGGCATGGCCTCCTAAGGATGGCGTTGTAGGACCCTAGGAAGTCCACCACCTCGAACTGTAACTGCTTGATGTTGAAGTTGGAGGTGTCGCCAAAGGTGACAGACAACATGATCTGCCCGTGAGGGTAGACCAACTCCTAGGTTTTCGACCCGACGGCCATGCGCTCCACATGAAATTTCTTCACCTTAATGCCCCTTTACTGTGACGCCACGTGCCGCCACTGGTTCCCTTAGGAACCCCCATCACCGAGTTTTGAGGCCCAAACTCAGCAAAACCCGCCATCTGTAGCACTGGGTGGTTTGAGCTCCAAACCACCAAAACCGCTGTGAGTATTGCATTGAGTGTGTGTCCTCCATGACCAGACGCGTGTCCCGCCAGTCCTCGACCATGCCTGAACATGGTCCACTCCACCACGTCCTTGCGTGAGTGCGTATCCAAGTTTTAACCACCATAGCTAGTCACACGGCTGCTCGGTCCGTCAATTAAGACCCAACACTCATCGTCCTTCACCGCTCTCGGTCCATCATCACGAGCCCACGTGACCTTCACCTCAGCCGTCGACCACCGTTCCTGTGCTCCTCACCTGCACACCACAAGCCGACCGACATGGTTGCACATACATAATCTCACACTCTAGTCAGTCCACTGCCTACCCCAGAGTGCTACCTGTTGACAATCACTCATCATCAACCCGAACCACAAGGGACAAGGCAACCTTGTGTGCGCACTCAGATAGTTGAAAGACCTGAAAATGGACAAGAACCTCAATCTAGCCTATGCTCCCAACATTATGGCACTACTTAAGTAGAAGACTAGGTTTGGAGAAAGATGTGAGGTGGTTCATACTTTGTTTAGACCATTGAAGAATGGGATTGCTTTCCTCCATAGGCCATTGACTTCATTCCCATATCAAGAGCAGGGTGTGGATGATGATGAGGAAGAATAAGATGTGTCTGAGGATGCAACAACTCAGTAAATGCCCCCTCTTCCACCACCTTAGCATGAGTAGTACTAGCAACCACACCTAGGTACTTGATCCATATTTCCAAAATACGCAGTAGGGGATTCAGGACTACATGGTACCTTAGTTCCAAAACTTGAGGACTCACATGAATGAGTAATACAATGATTTTGACTTTAGACTTCAAGGTCTTTATGAGAGGATTGATGGTATGTCCACAACTGTTGAGGGAATGACAAAGAATATATATGAAATGGTTCATGATCCTCTGATGGCCAGGATGAATAATATACAACAAAGCTTTCAAGACAACATGAGTGCTCTGTCCATCTAGTTTGAGCGTTTGTCTACTTAGGATAATATTCATGAGTTTGATCAAAAGCATCAACAACTCCAAAATAATTTCGGTAAATTCACTTCAACCTTTGATAGTTTCAACAACCATTTCTACTCCATGTTTCCTCGTCCTCCACCTGATGGTCAATAGAAGCTGAACATGATGGCCCTCCTTTTGGGCAATAAATGCCAAAGGGGGAGAGATTGGCGACATGGGAGAGATTGATGACAAGTGGAGTTGGAGTGTTGGTGCTAGGGGGAGCTCATGAAGGACATGGACTTGTGCACAAATGCATTCATGAACTATGTTTATGTTATGTGTGAACATTTGTGATGAATTTGAGCATCTTATGATCCTTGATTTATTGTTATCCTAAACATGTTTGGTTAATCGAAGGCTTAAAATTGCATGTACCTATTCTTATGAATCATGCTATATATATTATGCCTCAATAACCATGTTGTAGGGAAATATCACCAAAACTCCAATCTTATATCTGTGTGCAAACATCAAATGAATATATCATGCACAGTTTTGAAATGGCTTATCTTCCTCTCAAGTGGAACTTCAAAGCAAAAGATAAGTCCCTCGAAACTCACACTCAAATCTTACTTATACCTAGTGTATGAGGATGATTTTAGAAACCGAATCGACCACTGGATGTGTAGAATAATGTTGTCATCAATTAGCAAAAAGGGGAGATTGTGAAGCATCTAGGCCTTAAGTAGTGTTTTGGTAATTAATGATAATTATTTGTGGACTAACAAATTCTTAGAGAAAATAAGAATACAAATTGGACCACTAGAAGTTGAACCTCGTTATAAGTCTTGGAGACTTTGGCATTGATCGTGGAATGACTCAAGGCAAATGGTATTGGATAGGGTTTTACGTTTGTCGGTCAAAAGATGATTAGAGAAGTAAATTAACCGGATTAGTAGGCCAGATATCCGTACTATTAAGAGGGGTCAATGATGGTTACTTGATTAGAAACTTATTGCCTCATAGAGCATAGAAATGTTGCGTGTGCATGAACACTAACAACACTTCTGATTCACGAAAGAAAATCTTTTAAAAAACATATTTGAAAAGGGCTAAGTGTGTTGCGTGGACTATCCGGGCCAAGAGGTTGGACCGTCTGCAAGCTAATAGAGAGGGTTACAGACTTAATATTTTTTTCAGAGTGGTTCGAAGTACTATGGAACGTCCGGGAGAAATGGCCAGACCGTTTGACAGTATTGACTAGAAAGGATCTCTTTTCTGTATAATCCCTGAGTTATTGTGCATACCGTCCAACCATAGCACTAAAATGGTATTTAGTCCATCAAACCAAACGTGTCCCTAGTTAGGTGGAAGCAAACACCCACTAAGACCATTCTCAACGGAAGTTTCATAAGAGATTTTATGACATTAATTAGTATGCCATACAGAATTTTTATGACATGACACTATATTTTATTTTATCTCATTCTATTTCATCTATTCTATTGGTTATTTGAATGTAGCATTTATGTCATGTGTTAATATACGAAATTATGTTATGAAAGTCTTTATTAAAAGAGCACAGTTCATTCTCTATTTCATCTTATTTTTATTGACGTGGTAACTTGGAAATAGTGTGATTACTGCTGAGAATAGCCTAACAGTACTATGGACGCGTCATTTATAACGGTAAAAAGTTAATAATCCACTACGTTGCACGGCGGTAGAGGAACATGTGGATATCACACGCACGCGCCTACGCTTATTAGCCCTCATTCGAAGTCGACGGCACCCGTCTTCTCTCCGCACTCGAAACCCCATCCTTGACTAGCTCCGATCTGGTACGAGATGGCCGGCAAGATGAAGGAGTTAGACGGCGCCAGCCCTGCGTGAGTCCTTTCCCCTCCCGTAGTATGACCATTGAGCTGTTTTCCGAACCATGGGAACGGTTTTCGCTGATTCGTTTTGCTATGCTTTTGGGCATCGTGCAGCAAGATCTTCATTGGCGGGCTCTCCAAGGATACAAGCATGAGTACGTGCGGATCCCCTCCAGATTTGTTTTTAGCGGATTTCAATTTTTTCCGCCGTCTTCTCCTTGTATTAGCTAGGGTTTCCTCGTATTCCTTCAGATCTGGTAGTTTGTTTCTTGTAATGGCGTTCATCATCTTTTGTGCGCACCAATTTACTCGATCCAGTGTTGATTAATTAGTTCTAGTTAATTTCGTGTCTCAGTGTATGCTTAGCATGTGACACATTTACTAAGGAAGCATGTCTAACTTGATTTAGGAGTGAGCACTGAGTTATGCCTTTTTATGTTTTGTTGATTCGGGAGAGGAGTTAGCCCTTGATTTCTTGTTTGCTGATGATTTTGTAACGTGGTAATTGTTTATTTTGCTAATTTTCTTACAGTCTCACGTTGTCGAGTTCGAATAATAGGTGGAGTTGATCCTTTCATTAAATTTGTGAGGTACATTTATACATTATATTGCTATATGCCCATGTTCTTGGGAAATGGCCTGATGCCTGACAATCTATGCATAGTCACAACGTTCCTGGGTCGGGGTCGAGGGTTGAGGTTCAACAAATGAAAAAAATACAGTACGAGGGGGTTATACCTCTTCGGGACGTGAATCTTGAATTGGGTACATGAATCTGAGTATGACGGGTCGATGATCTTGGATCAGTTCAACATATTAAGGGTCGTGATCCTTATGGGTTTGGGAAAATAAGAGGGAAAATCTACCGTCCATCCAGAGTCCCAAAAAAGCAAATGACTCTTAATCTCCTTTCCTAATATAAATAGAGGGAGAAAAGTTATCTCTTCATCTCCTGTCCCATGAGCCCCGTACTCCTGTCTCCCCAACTTCCTGTCCCTGGCTCGTGCTTGATGCTACCGTGGCGATGACGATGACTGCGCACATCAATGAACCAATTCTTGTTCCTTTTTTAAGACTATACATTAGGAAACAAATCACATATGGTTTTTTGCGGAGGGAAATCTCCTGTCACACTAATTTTCCACGTTACCTGTACAGCCTCATTATAAAACAAATAAAAATTAGAGAGCCTCATGCTCTGTTCATTGGTGCAAAATCCAGAAGAAAAAAAAATCAAAATATTCAAGCTTTATCACATGAGAGTGTCCAGAGTATCCATTCTTGATTTTGCGACAGCAGCACAGTCACGTGCCTGCGCTCATGCTGAGTTGCCGCTGGCAGACCGGAGACTGGAGTACTAGACCCGGGACTCGGGAGGCGATGTCAACGGGATCCCCTGTCCCCATTCATAGCAATTAGGTGCGGCAGCCATCCAGCGGTCCAGCCACTGGCGAGCATGTGACCAGTCACCAGCATCAGCATGGATGGTGCCATAGAGCGTGGAGTGCCCTTGACTCGGTGCTGCTCCTGTCCTGAGTCTGTCCATCGACGGAGATGCCACTGCTGGACCAGCGGTGATGCTGTCCAGTGGCGACAACCTCGAGCTCCATCCGTAAGCCTTTTCTCATCTGCATCTCGACGCCTTCTAACCATGCAGCAAATAGGGCCACGTCCCATCTAGGATTGAGCTCGTCACTTCTTGAACCCCTGCTGCAATGGGGCACACCAGTCCATAAGTGGGGCCTCGACCCATCTCGTCTCTGTACCTTGATTTGGGTCGGGGCGTACCTGGTACGCGGTTCGCAGCTTCGACCCCGAACCCTGTGACTATGATTTTATGGCAACTTGTCATCTTCTAAATTATGGCTAAACACAATCGCTTTACATGAATGGTATCTACAAGAGAAGTTTTCAAAGCAAAATACTGTAACATTCAGTGACAAAATGCACACTTAGAAATGTTTTTTCCTGCTTATTATGATGGATTTTTTAGGATATACCTTTGTTTATGTTGTGAGCTGGTTAATTGGGCCTGTGGCATAGTTGTTTAATATACTAGCTAACTAATTTGGAGCTGTACTGATTTTGTGACATTTATTTTCTGTAACTTGATATAAAATGTCATAATAGTTTTCTTGGGAGATATTTAGGTTGCCTTTACCTACAAGGTTTATTCTGGTACCTTGAACAAACAACTGTTTTACTTCGTGACTTTTCAGGTACATTCAAAGAACATTTTGGGAAGTATGGGGATATAATTGATGCTGTCATAATGAAGGACCGCTACACACAAAAGCCCAGAGGCTTTGGCTTTATTACTTTTGCTGATCCCACTGTTGTTGACAGAGTGATTGAGGATGAACATGTTATCAATGGAAAACCGGTAAACTTTTTGGTTTTGTCTTTGGTTTATATCTTTGTCTCACTCTGTATTAGCTCAATGTACATCATGTTTCACGAAAACATATAGTAAACAATAAGAAGCGCTTGTTTGTGTAGTTTGAAATGTCATTTACTCTAAAATGCAGGTTGAAATTAAGAGAACGATCCCTAAGGGAGCTGCTCCTTTGAAAGATTTCAAGACGAAGAAGATTTTTGTTGGTGGATTACCCTCAGCTCTAAAAGAAGGTATATTTGTGTTTCCTTGGCTGCATAGTGGCAAATGCGCTTTTTTGTCCTGCATAGTAAATTGAATTTGTTGGTATAATTTGAATTGACAGATGAATTCAAGGAATTCTTTTCCAAGTTTGGGAAGGTTGTGGAGCATGAAATCATCCGTGACCATGCAACCAACCGGTCACGTGGATTTGGTTTTATAGTCTTTGATGCAGAAAAAGCAGTAGATGATTTATTACATAAGAAGGGCAATATGATTGATCTAAATGGTTCTCAGGTGATGCATTTTGTAGCTTTTTCTGAGCTTTGTGAATTTTATTTCCTGTGGTCAAGACTGCACACAATAACAAATTGTGGTAGCACATCTGATTGGGTCTTTTTGTTTCAGTTGCTTTAATTTTGCTCTTATATGGCATGTTATTCTCACTCCAATCATGGGAGTACAAATCTGAAAGAAATATAGGTTTGACTTTTTTGCTTTGTTGTAGGTGGAGATCAAGAAGGCAGAACCAAAGAAACCCTCTAACCAACCACCTCGTTCACTTGATAGTGAGCCTAGGGGCCGTCCATATGCAGACAGTTATGATGGATTTGGCAGCTCTTACAATTATGGTGGTAGTTTTGGTCCCTATAGATCACCTCGAAGTTTTGGCGCTAGGCCTAGCAGCTACAGTAGTGCTTATGGTCCTGGTGATTATGGTAGTGGCTATGCTACTTATGGTGGAGCATTAGTAGGATACCGTGAACCTTCCCTTTATTCTAGTCGCTATGGTAGCACTTATGGAGGCAGCCTTGGTGGTGGGTATGGTGGTGTTAGTTATGATGGTGGATTAGCTGGTGCATATGAGCGTGATGCTGGGGGCTATGGTGGTTCTAGCTATGGTCGTAGTTATGACTCTTCCTGGGCTAATACTGGTGATGGGTTTGGCACCGGTGGACTCTATGGTGCTAGGACAGGCTATGGTGGCAGTGGCGGCAGTGGTGCTGCTGGTCGTTACCATCCATATGGAAGATAGAAAATCTCCAGTGCTGCTGTTTGCTAGAGAAGCTTGCAGAAGATGAATTCTAGATGTGTGCTCAAGAGATCATCTGCATCTAAAAGATGCACTGAAGTTCAATATGCTCAGTTTTCTGTATTAGGAAGTACTGTTAGATCAACTTGTAGAAATTTAAACCTTTGTTTTGGTATTTGGAATTGGAATTTAAGCATATTTGATAAGCGTATGCACTTTTATAGATAGAAAATCTAGTGACCCGTCAAAACTAGCTGCTAGTACAAGCATGAGTTATTCTTTGTTAGTATAGTTTGCTTTGTCTTTACGAATATTATGGAGTGGTCAAAGTTAACCTAAGGGCCGAACGCAGTTTCTTTACATGTAGTTACAGAAGTGTTATCTTGTTTCTTTATCTTGTTCCGCGTAGGTTTTGTTTGGAGTTCGATGGATTAAGTTGTACTTAGAACTAGATTGGTCTTTTTATAGTGGTTCGCATGCTTTCACCGTTTAACATGCCGATGTTGTTTTCCCCATTCATTATGTAATCGGTGATCTTGATATCATCACGCTGGTAATTACATCTTAATTACATTTGGGTAGCATCATCGTTCTACATCAGTTCAGGCAGCTCTGAGGGCTCATTTGGCCATCTTCCGCTAAGAGGCACTGTGCGATACTGTAACGTATAGGGCTTTTTCTCTGCACTGGGTAAAATGGATTGGGGAAGCAGAGCTGTTCTGTAGAAAGACATTCATTCGGATCGAAGGATCTAATTCTGTTGCATTGTCAGAATTCATGTGTTATGACTGGAAAGGGCTACAATAGAAGGACTAAGGATGGCCAGGGGCAATCCGCCTAATAGGGACAATCTGTTAGGATATTGTGTTAGGATATTGTGCAGCCCGGTTTGTTTGGATAAAGTCCTAGTCATTAGATATTATTAGTTGTTAGATCTCATATCTAGGGGGATTCTGTAGGGGCCGGCGTCTTTAAAACCAAGGCCTTTGTAATTAATAGTCAAGCAAGAAGTAATAAAGAGTATTTACTTTTAGCTTTCCTTAATCACTTCACCACGGCACCCCCTGGAACAGCACGCGGCATGCCCTTGCCCACCAACATCATCCCTACAACTTGAGAAGCTCAAGCCATACCAATCTGGTATCAGAGACGGTGAATGCCTCAAATGGCGCCCCAGCCGACACTGTTGATCCT
Source organism: Zea mays (assembly GCF_902167145.1). NCBI lineage: Eukaryota > Viridiplantae > Streptophyta > Magnoliopsida > Poales > Poaceae > Zea > Zea mays. The sequence goes on from NC_050096.1 coordinate 147,078,263, forward strand.
CCACCCGCTGCGCCTGAAACCAATGATGTGGGGGAATTGAAGATGATGATGTTTGATTTCCACCGGCAGATGGTGCAGCATATGTCCTCGCTGTCCTCCCGCATGACAGCCTTGGAGAGTGCGGCATCATCAACAACATCTCATCAACAACATCGTCCTCCAATAACCCGCCAGGATTTCCCTTTGGGCTGCCAGGATATGGCGGCATCCCAGCCATGACCAACCCACCATCATCCGCCCCCATCACCGCCACGCCTAACTCCATACCAATCCACAACATCCAATTCCCACCATCCACGTCACCCATCCCCATCTTTTCCAATCCACCAGCACCCATCTCAACCACCGTGCAGCCCCGCGCCGCATCAGTTGCAGGGGACACCGGGGGATACACCCTACCACCACCAGTACCTCGCTTCCACAAACTTGACTTCCCACTGTTCGACGACACGGACGATCTGCCGGGATGGCTCAATCTCTGTGAGCAATATTTCCAAGGACAATGCACCCTAGAATCCGACAGAGTTTGGCTCGCCTCTTATCATATGACGAGAGCGGCTTGACAGTGGTTCATTATGATTAACCGCGACGAACCTGCGTTTTCTTGGGAGCGTTTCACGTTCTTGTGCCATCAAAGGTTTGGACCCCCCATTCGAACAAATCCCTAGGCGAACTAGCGTGCCTTCCCTTCAAGTCATCGGTGGATGAATACCAGTAGCGATTCTAGGCACTTCTAGGCCATGTTGCACCACTCGCTCCAACACAGTAAGCGCAACTCTTCACAGCAGGGCTTCCAGAGCACATCCGCATTAATGTCGAGATGTTCAACCCATAAGACCTGAACATAGCTCTCGCAATGGCTCGAGCCTATGAGTGACGTTCCCAAGTCCTAGAAGGTCATGCCCAGTCGACCACTTCAAAACCTCCACGTCAGACGACTCGTCCTGCACCAACAGCTCAAGTCACCAGCCATGCTGCAGCGGGCACATAGCCAGTATAGCCAACTTGCCCTTTCAAGCATCTGACACCAACCGAGATGGCCGAGCGACATAAGCAGGGGCTCTGTACAACTGTGATGAGCAGTACGTCCTTGGCCATCGCTGTCAGCGGCTGTTTTATTTGGAAGTCTCAGACCATACGAACGACACGATCACTATTGAAGAGGACACAACAGCAGCAGAGCCCGTCATCTCTGAAAGTTGCCTAGAGGGGGGGTGAATAGGCAAGCGCAAATATTTTCAACAAAAACTAGAAACAACCTAGGTAAAACCGGCTCATCTGGTGTCAAAATTGGTTCAACCGGTTTGAACGAGCTCAACTAAAGAATGAGATATAAAACTTAATTGATCTTAAAATTCACCCAGTTAACTTTGGAAATGAGATGTTCTAGATAATCCACATGGTTCAAAGTAGTAGATCTGAGAAGGGCACTTCTCAAAATCCACACACCAAAAGAATATAAACAAATCTTCCACGGAATGGTGAGAGAACGAAGAACACGACAAACACAATGAACAAGAACACAAGAGATACAAGATTTATTCCGAGGTTCGGTCACACCACAAAAGGTGCCCTACTTCCTTGTTGAGGCACCCACAAAGAGTCGGGTCTCTTTCAACCCTAATCCTCCCTTTGCCGACCACAAAAGTCAAGCCCACACACTAATCTTTGCTCAAACGAGCGGGTAATACAAACTTTCTTGTGGTCTTCCACAAGATTTGGAGACTCACAAGAGACATCTAGTCGTCTAGGAGCTAGAAGCTCCAAGAGTAATGAATCCATAAAGAACTCGATGTAGTACCAAAGCTCGAATAAAGAAGAGCAAGAGGGATTTAGAGATGAAGCACAAAACCGCAGTTCTCAAACTCACTCAAAGATTTCTCTTCAAAGATTTGAAATGGGAGAGACAAGATATGTGTTAGAGAGAGTGGGAGGTGTTTCTCAGGTTAGAAATGGAGTTCAAATCGTGCTCACTTATGGGGAGAGAGGTACGGATGAGTATATATAGGTGGGGCTTCAAAACTAGATGTTTTTCACTTTTCTGCTCAAAAACCGGTTGAACCGCCCTTGGCAGGTCTGGCAGACTGTCTGCTAGTTTGACTGTCAGACTGACTGGCAGACTAACGCGCAGTCTGGTCAAGTTGATCTAGACCGGTTGAACCGCCCTGGGGGCGATTGAACTGCCCCTGACAACTCTTTAGACTATTGGTCAGAGGTCAGAGGGGTCAGAGACTAGTTGAACTGCCCCTAAGGACTAGTTCAACTGGTCTTGACCAGAGAGTTCAGGAGAGAAAATACCAGTTCAACTGCCCGGAGGCAAGTTCAACTGGTGTATGGTCAAAGAGGTTCACAATTGAAGTTGAAGTTCAGTTGGAGTCGAGAAAGCTCAACGGCAGCTGAAGAAGCTCATCTCAGCTGAAGTTCAACTACAACTAAAAAAGCTCAACTACAGCTGAAAAAGCTCAACTCAGCTGAAGTTCAACACAGCTGAAAAAGCTCAACTGCAGCTGAAGAAGTTCAACTCAGTTGAAGTTCAACTCAGCTGAAAAGCTCATCTGCTTTTCAATAGGAACACTCTCAGTTTTTCAATCCTAGCAACAGTCAGACACAGAGTGACCAAGGGATTTTGGTTTTTCGAAATAGCTTTTTAATATAGAGGTTTGAGCTTAGGCAAACACCAACCTTCTATTTGGACCCCCCTTGATAGTACGACGATTTCTATACTCAAAATAAAATATAATTAAGTAAACTCCTTGAGTCATTGGTGTCTCATGTGTGATTTCTCCATGGCGTTGCTTCATAAGGATCACAAACATCTTTGTCTCACCTCTTGAAGCAAACACAAATCAAGCCTGTGTCTTGAACCATTTCACCATATATGAGCTCAACTCATGGCTTCAAGTCACCTTACTGATGCATCAACACAATATAACTCTTCATAACTGATTAGTTCATCGACTTATTGCAAGTACTCTCTTCTTCACCTTAGCAATGGTACCTCGGTCCACAAGCCGTCACTTGGCCTTCACCTTCGCTTAGTTCCTCGAAGCCATTTCCTTGCTATCTTCACCCTATCAAGCCATTCTTGAGTCACATCATATTGAGCATCCATTGAGAGAACCACTTCTTCAATATTAGGAACCTTGCTTGAGTGTCTTCTAGATGTAAATGCTAAGATCAATCAAGCTCTATTATGATTCTCATAGAAGCATATTTGTACTAATAGTAATATGGTCAAGCCAATTCATGATTCCTCATATCTTATTCACTTTGGCTTGACCAATCCTTTTAATCACTTCAACCTCTATTCTGATCATATTTATGCAGTGATTTCTTAGGTCTTGTCCATATATATTCAAACCAATACAGAGACCATATTATATCCATTTGCATTGTCTCATTAGTTATTTAACCTTGTGTTGAACCTTTGTTCACTTATTATTATACATTATTCAAGTATGTTCATCATACTGAATTTCCTGTTCAACACTTAGCAAACTCGTTAGACCTTTAAATGTGTTGTTATCCAAATCACCAAAACTCTCAAAAGGGATGAATGCACTTTCAATCTCCCCCTTTTTGGTGATTGATGACAACACAATTAAACTTACATAAGATTTGATAAATAAGATTTTGAATCCTATGATATAGTTTCCTCCCCCTAAATATGTGCATTTCAGAAAATACCAATTTTGGACGCAAATACCAAGAGCACATATTTGGGTCACAATATGGAGACAACTTATATCATACTATTCATGGGATGCAATGTGTCTTAGAATAAACGTGATGCTCATGACATAGTATGCACTCATCAACTTTCTACATCTTATGTTTTTCTTATGATTCCCCCTTTTTGTTAATTATTTCTCCCCTTTCCAAAAGTCTTCTAACACTTAGTTACATAAGACTAAAGGTAAGCTTTTAATGCATAATTTCTCCCCCTTTGTCATAAATATCCAAAAAGGATATCAAGGGAAGAAATTTTGATTAAGCAAGATTTGAACACGCTATCATGAAAAAGGGTCCTTAGATGACACAAAAGTAATGTAGAAGTGACAGGAAGTGATGTACCTTTGCGTTTTACCTTTTCAAGGGGTTTCCAGACTTGTGTTGGATTTAGAATTCATTTGCAAGCTCTTGTTGGTATAGTTGTGACATAGGTCCAAGATATCAAATGAAGACTGTCATACTAAATCGAAGGTGAGTCTTAATATCTGGAGTCTAGATGTCACCTAGCATTTTCTTATCACAACAAGAGGCAACATGAAAATTGCACAAATATGGATTGTACAACTAGTGATCATATATGAAAAATACCAATTGGAAATCACCAATTGATATAGTTTGATAGATAAGCAAATTACTAATTGCGTATTACACTAAGTTCTCAAGTTTTAGTGCACACACACGCACACGCACACGCGCGCACACACACACACACACACACACACGCACACGCACACGCACACGCACCCACACACGCACACGCACACGCACACGCACACGCACACACACACACACACACGCACAATTAATTAAGTTCTAGACACGAGAGTTTATAAGATATGCTACTTTTGGCGTTTGCAATAGAAAAGGATGTGATACATATTTACCAATTTTAGATGACGTTGGAGTAGCATATACAAGAGAAACACACTCTTATGAAATGTATAAAAGATACATTTATTGGAGCAAAGAATCTTTGATACCCATCAAAATTTTCAGTAGAAGCGACTGTCTTTGCCCGAAAATTCCTTTCTAATTTAAAACTACACACATAATATACTTGGAAATGAAATTAGTCTCAAAGATTCAAATTATAGACCATTCTCCCCCAAATGTGTGCATACAAGTGATGAATACTTGTTTAGCTTATGCACTTGGACTTGTGAGGCTAGAGGATTTAAGTTCTACAATTTGAACCTTGGTATAAATAAAGTATGAAAATGTGAAATTGTACCAATTGAAAGAATTACTCATACTCAAAAGGTATACTAAATAGACATGATATGCAATATTTTAAGCCAAGATTCTTGAGAAGTTAGCATGTTTGACTCATACCTCACTAAGATGACTTAAGACTAACTTATGACATCACCACAAGAAAATATCTAGAGATTCTTTAATCGTCACCACAAGTGCAACCTTATGATGTGACTTAAGATATTGCATATACATGCACACACTAGCATGTAAGAGCCTAGATACAAAAATGTAATACAATAGTTCATGGAGTGACACACCTTTGTTCTACGCCACATGGTATCCATTATAATCATGAATTTCCATCTTAGCTTTTGATAGGCTTGACATTTCAAAGAGAAACTTATCCTCTTCAAACGATCAAGAGAAACATATTTTCATTTCTATGGAACCATTCATCTTCATTTAATGTTCTCCAAGGTGTGAGACTCATAATGAAGGATATTATATGATTATGTCAATACTTCTTCATTATTTGGTTTTCAGGATAGTTCAACTTCCTGCTTGATTCACTGTGATTTCTTTTCTCTTTATGATTTCATCCAACCAAGCGATCTTGAACTTCATTCATCTTTTCTTGGTTCGATCATACTTGATATGAGACCCATTGAACCTCAAAGATTGAAAGAACCAAGACTCTTATATTTGTAGATTTTGAATCCATCTTGAAAACACTTGGAAGGACCTTGTTGAAACACTTAAAAAAGAGAGCATTAAAAACACAATAGAGAGTTTCACAAATGACGATCCTTATATGTGGATGGCAAATGAATCATCATTATTGAAACCCAAAAGGATAGACTAAATTCCTTTAAATTAGTGCACACATACAGTTGATGTCAAAGTTATATGCACTATTGAACATTTTATATTGCAAGGAATTTAACCTATACTATGGTACATCCCATTAAGGATAGAATACTAAAACAACTGAAGGAGAGGAAGTTTTCATACCTTGGCCTCTTATCAACTTCATCTTACTTTAGTTGAATAGTATCCTTTAAGCTTGTTGTTGGGGACTTGTTCTCAAATGCTATGAATTAAGAACAAGGCAACATAAAATGTTAAATGTTAATGTCCTTCGTCCAACGAAGCATTATTCCCTTGGGAATTAATGGACCTTGGACGAAGGTTGATAACAATACGATTACGAAGGTTAAATCTTCGTAATCAAATTTTAATAGATTCTTTAATATAACATAAAATATAGAGTATCAAAGGTAAATGAATCATAAATGAACCATATTAAATCCAATCAGTATATTTAATCATTGAATACAGTTATACCTCCGCCTTGGCAAAGATTGGTTCCCGAATGATGCGATTGCAAATACAGGAATCCGTGAACAGTAAAGGAATACTGTTCACTATTTATAGGCACAGGACACAGCCTGTGGGGAATTACAATTATGCCCCTTATAAGGGATTACAACAGCGACCCAAACATTTATGGACTAAAAGGTCATTCTACTTTTAAGTCGGTTTGTAATTCCGAAGCTTCATGAAGAGGATCCTTCGGTCATCTCATGCGGACAGCTTCAGCCGAAGCTGCTTCTTCCTACGAGACCTTCGGCGACGAAGCATAGTCCCAACAGTAGCCCCTTTCGCGGCGCTAGATCGTTTTTCGTAACGAGCTTGATCCGTGAAAAAAGTCTCTTAAGCTTCGGGAAGCCGAAGGTCCAAAAAACACCTTCCCTGAGCTCGTTGTCGAGAAACGATTCAGTTTCCGAGCGCGTAGCGGTCCCACCTTGCAGAGCTACTGTTTGGTCTCTGCGGTCCACCGCGCAGCGAGTGCAAGCGGCTGTCCGCCTGGTGTAAAAATCCTGGCGATTCACCTTCTTACCTGCATCACTATATAAACAGACGAGTAGGTGTGAAGTTACCACAACATTCATTGCTATTTGCACTGTTTTGCTGCCAAAATTTTTAACCATAGCCGAAGCTTGACTCTCAGAATCAGACGAAGCTCCAGTTTGAAGCCTACTTCGTCAGAAGAAAAAGCTTCGGAAGAAAAAGCATTTAATTCCCAAAAAATTCAGAGTTAAATGGCCAGAGTGCGTTCTACCGCTAGGGTTGAGCGTGAGGGAGGCGAAGCTGAAGGATCGGAGACTGTTCCCATCTTCGAAGCGATGCAACGATCCGGACTGGTAACCCCGGAAGAAATCCCCACTGCTGAGACAGAACAGACGACTGCCGAAGCGAAAGAAGGAAACATTGAGGAAACTGATTCCGAAGATGATTATCGTATTGCCATGCCAAGTAAGCCCAGCCACTTGGACTTCGGAAAGTCGACTGTTTCGAAGGCTGATCTCTCCAAGATGGTGAAGTCGGGTTATTTCAGTGAAAGTCAGAAGAAGCTATTACGCTTCGGGGGGAAGAAACTACTCCGAAGCCAGAGAAGGACAAAATAGTCATTTTCAAGAGCTTTCTAAAGGCTGGGTTGAGATTCCCCCTGCATGGGATTATTGCAGATGTATTGAAGAGGTTTGGGATCTACTTTCATCAGCTGACTCCTAACGCTATCGTTAGGCTTAGCGTCTATATCTGGGCCCTCCGAAGCCAGGCGGTGGAGCCGTTTGCCGATAGCTTTTGTCGAGTTCATGAGCTGCATTATCAGACGAAGGCTAGAAAAGATGGATTGCATGATAACTTTGGTTGCTATAATTTTGCCTATCGGAAAACCACAAAGTTTCCTGTCATCAGCTATCGAAGCAAGTGGCCGACAGGCTGGAAATCGGAATGGTTTTACGTCAAGGTTGATGACGATAAGGAGAAGCTTGTGCAGAGTCCGCTTGAACTAATCTTCGGAGAAACCCGACCTCATTGCAACATGACACCAGAAGGTCCAACCCAAAAAGCGTTGGCTGAGTTTAAAATTATTTCAGAGCATATCAGCACAAGAGACCTGGTTCAAGAGTTTTTGGCTTTCAGGGTTTTTCCTACCTTAAAAGAATGGGAAATGCCGAAGCTAGAGGGGGAGAAGAAAGAAGGGGAACTTGTGCAGTTACCTTACTATTACAAGTTTAAGAAATATTTTAAAACACCTTGCCAAGAGTGGCTGGACACAATTGAAATAATGTGCAATGAAATACTCGGTAATTACTCCAAAAAAGAGGATCAGTTGATGACTGCGGCCTTCGGTACCCGTCCGAAGCGAAGACTGAATCGAGTGCTGGACGCCCTGGGTTTTGAATACCCTGACTACGAAAATCTGAATAAAGGTGTCGAAGGCCGGAAAAGGAAAAGGGTAGCCGAAGCTTTAAATGAAGATGAGAAAGAACCACCAAAAAAGAAGAATATTCCGAAGAAGAGGAAAGTATCATCTCCAAAGCAAAAAGTATCCGACGAAGAGGAGACTCCCGCATCACGCTCTGCCACTGACGTGGAAGAGATTTTGAAGGTAATGACTGAATCCCTGCCTGCGAAGCTAAGTCCATTGGGGCCTCAACTGACAAAGTTTTTTCAGAAGGAAAAGGAGCCCGAAAAAACGAAGAAAACAACTAAAACAAAAAGACAAAGAATCATCGCAGTGACAGAAGTCATTGACAAGACACCACCGAGAGCTTCAGCTCAGAAGATACCAGCGGCTGAGGAAATAACAAATATTGAAGTCGCACCTTCGGAGGTCGCGGCTACCGAAGCTACCTCAACTGAAGATTTGAATTTGGCAAGCACAATTGAACACATCGACAAAATGCTGCTAAACATGGCCACAGAAGAAGCCACTACTGCCGCCGAAGAGGCCATGGCCGCAGTGTCTGAGAAAGAAAAGGAAATTGCTAACGAAGCTTCAGAGGACGAAGCCTTCATGTTTCAAAATTTAGTTGGACAAGAATTGTCAAAAACCGAAATAGAAGAGCTTAAAGAATATGCCAAATCTTGCGGATATAAACCAGGAGCACTCCTCTTCGGGGGTATTGATGATGAAAAATTAGACTGTATCCGGGATCAAACTGGAGCTAAGGTTATCGGTACTCTATCAAAGAGTATCGGTTTTCCAAAGCTGGAAACGGACATTAGCCGCTACCGACGACAACATATCGTTGGTAGTTTATTTTATTCCAATTTCAAGGTGAACTACTTTTCCCTTGACTTTTATTGTTTTTAATCACGAAGACATTTCTAACGAAGGTTGTTTATGTGCAGAGTATGCTGTTGAGCAAGGCTTTGAAAATGCAGCAGGATCTGGAAGACAAAAAACACGAGGTTATAATTGAAAATTTAGAGAGCAAATTAAAAGAGCAATCAACTACTATTGAAAAGAAAAACTTCGAGCTTCAGGCAGCTGAAGGCTTATTGGCAGAAGCCGAAGCTAAAATAGCAGAATTGAATACGAAGCTTCTCTGCCAATCTGAACAGTTTGAACAAGAAAAGCAAGAACTTAATGCGAAACTTGAAGCCGAAGCTCAACAAAATTCAGATTTGAAAAAATTACTGGCAAGCCTTCAAGACAAATGCTTGGAGTTTAGTAATAGACGTATTCAACGACTGAGAAAAATCTTCCACTCAGTCGGGGCTAGCAGTGGGAAGTTCACCCCGTCAACTGAAGATTTACCAAAGACCTTCGAACATATTGAGGGTGAAATTGATGAGCTTGACGAAGTTATAGCCGGGCACGGTGACTTCTGTGCCTGGGTAGCTTCTCGGGGCACTGCTGCATCTTTTCTGAAAGCTGGCTGCGACCATGGAAAAATTGTTAATAGGCCCAATTTCACTCTATCACCATCAATTTTAGATGATATTCCTGACCTCGCCCGAAGCATTTCTAATAGATTTGTAAAGATGATATGGACAAAAGGCGGGCGAGAAAAGGCTGGAGACGAAGCTCGGAGTCATCTTGAACCAGTAAGAAATCATACCTTGTGCTTACCTTTTCCTTCAAGCTTGGTTTTGACCCACAACAACTTAATTCATGTAGGATGACGAAGCCGAGACCGATGCTTAAAGAGTATGACGCTGAAGCTGAGGCCTCATGAAGATCAGTAGAAGTAGACTGTAGACAAACTCAAGAAACTTTTGAAATAACTTTTGTAAATATGACTAAACTGTTCTTAATGAATTCTGTTCATACCTTGTAATATGCTCTTACCCTTCCATTAATGTATGAGAGACGCTTTGATGTGGACGAAATTATCTTTTTGAGCCGAAGGCGAAAAAACACCTTCCCTTCTTTTCGTACACAGCGAAGCATAAAAAACAACTTTTCCTTTTCTCCGAAGCTCTTCTTTTCGTACACGACGAAGTACAAAAGACAGTTTTTTCCTTTTTGCCGAAGCAACCACTTATGCTATGATGATGGTTATGCTACATATGCCTGGATGAATGTTTATGAATGCAAATGTTATGATGTAATGTGATGTGCAAATGAATGTCCAAACACATATCCGAAGCCATAATCACAACCGTTATTTCCTTAGAAACAATCACATATCAGCGCTGACTTTTCGCTGTAAGCCTCCCTTAGGAGCTTCTTCGCCTTTTACTTCAGCGGAATCAGCGTTGACTTTTCGCTGTAAGCTCTGCATTCCCTTAGGAACGACTTTGGAGCTTCTTCGCCTTTTACTTTCGGCGGAATCATCGTTTATTTTTCGCTGTAAGCTCTACATTCCCTTAGGAACGACTTTGGAGCTTCTTCCGTGTTTCTTTTCAGCACTCGATGGTGCGTTCTCAGCTTTTACATTTACATCTTTGGGGGATTTTGCTCTTATAGATCTAAAAAAGGAAATTACATGTGATGGCCCCATTAAAAACCTTTCTCCCCCTTCAGAAAGGAAAAGGGTGCCATGAAAGAAAAAATATAAAATATAAAATATAAAAAATTACATCAAGTTATACATAATATCGCCGAAGCTCATCCGCATTCCAAGATCTAGGAATGTCGTTGCCATCCATATCCTTCAATCTGTATGAACCGGGTCTTGACGAAGATACTACCAAAAAAGGTCCCTCCCATTTCAACTGCAACTTGCCCACTGTATCTGGGTTAGCCACTCTCCGAAGCACCAAATGTCCTGGCTCAATATTCTTTAGCCGAACCTTTCTATCACGCCATTTGATTGTTTCGGCTTGATATTTATTGATGTTCTCCACAGCTTGAAGCCTGATCCCTTCTATAGCATCTTTTTCCACAGAATGATCAGCTTCAGGATCTGATTCTGCCGAAGCTACTACTCTTATTGATCCAGTTTTAGCTTCTTCTGGGGTTATTGCTTCGTCGCCAAACAATAATTTGAATGGAGTAAAGCCTGTTGACCTTGATGTTGTTGTGTTGTGGCTCCATACCACTTTGATTAATTGATCTGGCCACTTTCCCCTGGGTTGATTGAAGATTAACTTCATTATTCCTGTCATTATGATGCCATTGGCTCTTTCAACAAGTCCATTTGACTCTGGATGCCTGACTGATGCAAAATGGATCTTCGTGCCAATTTGATCACAGAATTCTCTGAAAGCTTCGGAGTCGAACTGTGTTCCATTATCTACAGTGATGGCTTTTGGTACTCCGAAACGACAAACAATATTCTGCCAGAAAAACTTTTGAATGGTGGCCGAAGTTATTGTGGCTAAAGGCTTTGCCTCAATCCATTTAGAGAAATATTCCACAGCCACTACAACATATCTTAAGTTTCCTTGGGCCGGTGGCAACGGACCTAACAAGTCAAGGCTCCACCTTTGCAATGGCCAGATGGGTTGTATCAGCTGAGTTAGAGACGAAGGTTGTTTTTGATCTCTTGCACATTTCTGACAACCTTCGCACTTTTGAACTAATTCCGCTGCATCCGAAGCTGCCTTCGGCCAATAAAACCCTTGATGGAAAACTTTTCCAAGCAACGGCCTAGATCCAATGTGAGATCCACACAGGCCTGCATGTATTTCTTTCATCAATTCTATGCCTTCGGCTCTAGATAAACACTTGAGTAATGGAGCACAAACTCCATGCTTGTACAACTCCCCTTATATCATGACATATGGACGAGCTCTTGCCTCTATCCTCCTGTTGTAAGTTTCGTCATCTGAAAGGAAATTACCCTGAAGGTAAGAGATAATCTCAGTTCTCCAGTCTTCACTATAAACAGGAGATATATTGAGGACTGCTCTTTCAAGAAGTTCCACTGAAGGTGCTTTTATTGTTTCGAAGAACACATCCGAAGGTAAGGGCAGGCCCTGTGCTGCTGACTTAGCTAGCAAATCAGCATGCTCATTTTGTCCTCGAGGGATATTTTTGACAGAAAATCCTTCGAAGGAAGCTTCAATCCTTCGGACCGTGTCTAGATATTTTTCAAGCTTCGGATCTTTAGCCTTACAACTCTTGTCGATATGACCCGAAACAACCTGGGAATCAGTTTTAAGAATGGCCCTTCTGATTCCCATTGCTTTTAACTTCCGAAGGCCCAAAAGCAGGGCTTCATACTCAGTAATATTGTTAGTACAACTAAAATCGAGTCTTGCTGCATAACAAGTTTTAACTTTGGATGGTGAGACCAACACAGCGGCTGCTCCTGCTCCGAAGGTTCCCCAAGACCCATCGCAAAACACTGTCCATACTTCGGCATCTTTATTTGTTTCTTCATCCTGAGCCCCTGGCGTCCAGTCAGCAATGAAATCTGCCAGCGCTTGAGACTGGATCGAAGATCTATGCACATAATCAATGCAAAATTCATTGAGCTCTGCAGCCCATTTTCCAATCCGTCCAGTAGCTTCTCTATTTCTCATAATATCCTTCAACGGTTGTGAAGAAGGAACAACAATATTGTATGCTTGAAAGTAATGTCGAAGCTTCCTGGATGCCATCAAAACAGCATATAACACCTTCTCCAATTCTGTATAGTTTTTCTTTGATATACTAAGAACTTCAGATACAAAATACACTGGGACCTGCTTCTTGACTTGGCCATCAAGCTTCTCCTGGACAAGTGCTGCACTTACCGCTGAATGCGAAGCTGCCACATATAATAACAAAGGAGCCCCTGGCGTTGGTGGAGTTAATGTTGTTAAATCTATCAAATATTGCTTCAGTTCCTCGAAGGCTTTTTGTTGGCTTGGTCCCCATTGAAAGACTTCGGCTGATTTCAGCACTTCGAAGAATGGTAAATTTCTCTCTGCTGATCTGGATATGAATCTATTGAGAGATGCCAGCCTCCCTGTCAATCTTTGGGCCCCCTTTTTTGTAGTTGGTGGCTCCATTCGAAGTATAGCTTCAATTTTACTTGGATTAGCTTCAATTCCCTTTGTTGAAACCAAGCATCCAAGAAATTTCCCCTTCTTTACTCCGAAGACACATTTTTCTAGATTCAACTTTAGACCAGCTTGTCTAAAACTGGCGAAGGTCTCCTGCAAATCAGCAATGTGATTTTCCTGTTTCGTGCTTTTTACAATGATATCATCAACATAAGTTAGCACATTTCTGCCTATCTGAGACTGGAGAACCTTCGCAGTCATTCTGCTAAAACTTCCTCCAGCGTTCTTGAGCCCCTCAGGCATCCGAAGGTAACAATATGTTCCACTAGGGGTTATGAAACTAGTCTTCGGCTCATCCTCCTTCTTCATCCAAATTTGATGATAGCCTGAATAACAATCGAGAAGACTCATAAGCTCTGACGAAGCTGCTGCATCAACTAAGGAGTCTATCCTTGGCAATGGGAATTCGTCCTTCGGACAGGCCTTGTTGAGATCCGTAAAATCGATACACATTCGCCATTTGCCATTGGCCTTTTTTACCATAACAGTGTTAGCTAGCCATTCTGGGTACTTTACTTCTCTGATAACTCCTGCACTGAGGAGTCTTTTGACTTCATTCCGAGCGCCTTCGGCCTTGTCATCAGACATTTTCCGAAGCCTCTGCTTTCTGGGTCTGAAAGATGGATCAACATTGAGCGAGTGTTCAATAACATCCCTGTTAACTCCGCAAAGATCATTGGCTGACCATGCAAAAACATCTTTGTTGTTGAACAAAAACCTTATCAAGGTTTTCTCCTGTTCTTCGGATAATTGAGAGCCCAACAACACCTTCTGCTCTGCTATGTCCTCACATAAGAGCATGGGCTTCGGTTGATCTGCTGAAGCTGCTTTCTCCCTTCTGAATTTGTACTGTTCACAAGCTTCAGCTCCATCTATGTTATGGATTGCTTTTGAGTCAGTCCAGTTTCCCTCGGCCCTTCTGGCAGCTTCCTGACTTCCATGAATAACAATGGGTCCTTGATCCGAAGGTATCTTCATGCAAAGGTAAGCAGGATGAAGAATTGCTTCGAAAGCATTGAGGGTGCCACGACCAATAATTGCATTGTAAGGGTATTCCATGTCAACAATGTCAAACACAACTTGCTCGGTTCTGGTGTTGTTGATGAAGACGAAGGTCACTGGCATGGTGATCTTGCCTAGTGCTACAATCTGTCTTCCTCCGAAGCCACAGAGAGGGTGTGTAGCATCATGAATCTTGTCTTCTGGCTCTTGCATTTGTCTGAAGGCCTTAGCAAATATAATATCAGCTGCACTGCCTGTATCAACCAGAACATTGTGGACTAGAAATCCTTTGATAACGCAAGAAATAACCATAGCATCGTTATGAGGAAAATCCTTGAGCTGAAGATCCTCTTGGGAGAAGGTGATTGGAATGTGTGACCATCTTGATTTTATGAAGGGTCCCTGCACTCCAACATGTTGTACCCTTCTCTGCGCCTCTTTCTTCTGCTTTTTGTTGGCTGGTTCTGAGCACGAACCACCTGTTATCGGGAACACCAGCTTCGGGGCCGAAGCAGCTCCAGCTTGATCGTTAATCGAAACCATCAGCTCAAAAAGTGGAAGTGAGTTGACCGGAGGTGGGCGCCAATGTTGGGGACTTGTTCTCAAATGCTATGAATTAAGAACAAGGCAACATAAAATGTTAAATGTTAATGTCCTTCGTCCAACGAAGCATTATTCCCTTGGGGATTAATGGACCTTGGACGAAGGTTGATAACAATACGATTACGAAGGTTAAATCTTCGTAATCAAATTTTAATAGATTCTTTAATATAACATAAAATATAGAGTATCAAAGGTAAATGAATCATAAATGAACCATATTAAATCCAATCAGTATATTTAATCATTGAATACAGTTATACCTCCGCCTTGGCAAAGATTGGTTCCCGAATGATGCGATTGCAAATACAGGAATCCGTGAACAGTAAAGGAATACTGTTCACTATTTATAGGCACAGGACACAGCCTGTGGGGAATTACAATTATGCCCCTTATAAGGGATTACAACAGCGACCCAAACATTTATGGACTAAAAGGTCATTCTACTTTTAAGTCGGTTTGTAATTCCGAAGCTTCATGAAGAGGATCCTTCGGTCATCTCATGCGGACAGCTTCAGCCGAAGCTGCTTCTTCCTACGAGACCTTCGGCGACGAAGCATAGTCCCAGCACTTGTGATTTATCCAATTTAAAACAAGCACCATCTCTTAACATAGATTTTCTATGGATAAACTCAACACAAGAGATGACATTAGTAGCACAAGCACTAGTTTCTTATTTAGCAACCCTTTATATGTGGAAGGCAAGCCAGTTGCTAAAATAGAGAAACCTCATAATATGGACTAAATTTCCCTTGAGCCCTCATGCACAATATATTTTGAATGACATAGATAATATGCATGGTTGTTCAATGAAACCTAAATGGATGACTTAATCCATATTATGGTGAGTGTCTAATATAGAAGAATTAAATCCAAATTAACTAGATAGAGAATACGTTACATAATTTTGGATTATTGACCATATGATAATATTCATTCATCTTTCAATTGGACCTTTATTTTATAATCAACAACTGATATATATCCTCAAGTGCTTCTTTTCCCTTAGTGGCTACATAAGTCACAAACGAGATAAGATTTGAAAATAATATGCACTTGAGATTCAGTTGTTACCACCCTTGCTACTATCTCCAAATGTGATTTATACATTCATTATCGAGCACCCAACTTGATCCATTGAAGGAGTGATCTTGCAAGACAAGTTTAAGCTTCGTATCTTGGTACCCAATTTGAATTGGGTCCTTTGAAATTAGTAGTAAGAGCCTTGAGTACCCACCCAATCTTTATTGTGGCCTTTCTCTTTATGTAGGCATCTACATATACTTTATAACCATCTTACATGGTTTCAAGTTAATATTTAATCACACAGATAAAAACTAGAGTTAAGAATATGAACCTTTTCTCCTTTTCTTGATACATCATTGTGTTGCCTTCTTGATGATGAACCTAGCTTGACCTTGGGTGCACCTAGCTTATCAAGGTTAGTCGCACAAGCATTCATATCATAAAGACAAGTTATGCATAGAATTTACAACTTAGTGATCCAATTCAATATGAAGCATATGGATACCGATTGAAGTAGATTTTTAAGATATCAAAATATGGATTTCCAAAATTTAGAGAGTATGGATCACTAATTGTACCTTTTATAGTTTAAAATCATATCCATGTTAGTGCATATGTATGTGATGAATATCAACAAAAAAGATTCTTATGCACTTTTAGATTTAACGATAAGGGAATTTTAAACTGCACCAAGAGTAGCTATTTAGAAAACAAAGATTACAATCCATATGAATAAGATACAAATTTACCATTTTGGATTGTCTTAGTATAACTTACTCAAGGGAAACTTATTCTCTACGACACAAGATATATAATGTTCTCCCACTATATATGTGCATCAAGTATTTGAATGACTTGCCACATGCACTTTCAATTCAGTTAAGAGTCTCATGAGGAGTACATTACATATCATGGTCAAGGCATGACAAATTTGCAATGAATTAACTTATCCTTAAGAATACTTACCACCAAGTAGAGTGTACCAATTGTTATACCAATTTAAAAGATGTTACTATCTGTGGTGGTGTCATCGTAGTATTTTTCTTTTCATCATTTGTGGAGACTTCCTTCTTTAGCTTATTATCTCTTTTCCTTTTAATACTAGTTGAAAAAGAACTTTGAAAAGAGATATTAGTAGTACAGAGAAGTGTTTAATGAATGGTGATCTTTAGATATGAATTGCAAACAAATCATCATTTATGAGGCATAAATGCATAAGTTAAATTCCTTTTAAGTTAATGCACATGGAGGAGTGAATTACCAATATGCACCAATTTACAAATTAAAGCCAAAAGGAATTTAACCTTCATATTGACATTTCTTTCCATAGAATAGATTATTACCAATTGAAAGGATGTCACTTGAAAGGAACTATTATTGGTCACATACCAAATGAAACAACTAGTTTCGTACCTTTGCCTTGAGCATTCCTAATCTTTCTTTTAGGTGAAGATTAACCTTTAATGCTTGTGATTTTACCAAATGAAAGAGCACAATCTCTACTTATGAATTTCCATGAAATAGCTTAAAAGAGATTGCATTAGAAACACAAGCAATAGTTTCCTATTTAGCAACCTTTAGTATATGAATGACAAGAAGCTTACTAAAATAAGGAAACCTCATGATATGAACTGAGTTACCCTTACAAGCATCATGCATAACACTGATTTAAACAAGGTGAAAATAGCATGATTATTTTAATTAAGTTTACACGGCAAGTTTGATTCATAGCATGGTGAGTGATTGATGTAGAAGACTCAAAACCAATTTAAACAACAAGGAATACAACACATAGTATTGGATTGATCTTCTTTGAATGTTGAATGACACATTCCATGTGAGAAACACATTCTCATGTTGTGAGACTACATAAACACTTAGGTAGAAACATTAGTCTCACAACTCTAGTCATATAGAGAATTCCCCTTTTGGTAAGTGCTATAATAATTTGAATTTCTTACTTAGCACTCTATTCATTTAAGAACATGGGATAATCCTCTTTATGTCTAGGTCATGGCAATAATACGATAATTCATTTGAAATATGCTACGAATTAATTATCATCAATTAAAGTATGTAGATTGCCACATATAAGAATAACAAATATGCAATCTACCATATGATTGGAACTTTTCAAAGACAAGGTAAAATATTTTAAGTTCATTCTCAAGTGCTTCATTTTTCCTTTACATGGCTATGAAAGACACAAAGGAATATACTAACTAGAAGTAATGTGCACTTAAGATTTAATTGTTACCATCCTTTGGATATCCTTAGTTGTAGGCCTTTTTCTTGATTCCCACAAAAGTTAATCCTTATTCCCTACAACACAAGTTCTTGCTAGAGATGAATATGAAGTTAGTGATATAACAACTCAATTCATCTTTGGGTCATTCTTAAAGGATAGACAATGTAAGATTGATATCTTGAGATAAGAATTGAGTTAAACTGCTCAAGCACCCCAAAGCTTCATATCATCTCTGGTACCTGCAAAACTTATTAAGTACATTTTGGTATCCATTTTTGGATGGGTCCACCAAGGTTAGCTAATAAGTACTTAGGCACCCAAATGGCCTTTGTGCTAGTTTTAGGTGAACTAATTACCTTTGTAGCACAAGTGTCATTTTTGGGTCTCCTAAGCGGGTATGAATGAATTGACACGTTAGGCTTAGGATATTTACTCATGGGACAATCCTTGCAAAGGTGTCCCTTTCTTTGGCAAGTGTAGCAAATATGATTTTTAATTTTGCAAGACTCCTTCTTGCCTTGCTTCTTGTTTGCTACATGGTTAGTGAGCCTCTTTCTTTCCAAATTTAAGCCACTATCTTTTATGTAGGGATATGACTTAATCTCATGTCCCTTCTCATGACATTGATAACACTTTCTAGTGCATCTTCTCTTATTTTGAAGAGCTGCTTGTTTGTTACCTTGTGTGGAGCATGTGGAGGCGTGGTTGAGACACTTGTCATGAGCTTTGGCTTTCTTCTCTTTATGTTTGCTCATGCCTTTCTTAGGTAACTTAGCATTATTTTGAAGTGGGTTTGTGCATACTACGATTGTCCCCTTCTCAAGCTTCTTCACCATGTTATCACGATTATTGTGAGAAGGTTGAGCATGACACTTTCCCTTCAAAAGAGTTAAGCTCCTTCTTAGCCTTCCAACTTCTTCCTTGAGCTCTTTATTTTCTTGTGTGATAGAAATATCACTAATTCCTGAAATTTCTAGCTCAATGAAAGATTGGCTTGCTTGATAACAACAATTGTTAACACATGTTAATATAGTTTTAATTTCAACACATGTGCACATGTGAGGTTGGTATGATTTCAAATTAGTTAACATAACCTCATGAGCCATTTCTAACATGATATATGAATCCATAAATTTATTATGAGAGCACACAAGCATATCATGTTTTTTTTGCAAAGCTAGATTTTCAATATTTAGCTTTTATATCGTGTTCTTGAGCATATTATTTTCTTTTTATAATTGAGCAACACATGATAAAGCATTTGAAGTACTAGTTTGCTCAATTGAAACCTTTTCGTACCTTTGGACCAAATCATCATGAGAGCACTTTAGTTTCTCATGCTCTTTGGTCAACTTCTTCAAGTCTTTGATTTTTTCGATGAGGATATCTTATTGCTTATGAAGCATTTTCTTTTGTTCTTCCGTTCTTTTCATGAGTTTGAGCAAGCTCATCCGGTTCTTCTTGCTTAGTTGAGCGAAGAATTTTTGAAGATCATTCTCATCTTCACTATCACTTTCATGTTCATCCTCATCCTCACTTTTGCTTTCACTATCACTCCCATTAGCGACAAAGCACATATGAGAAGTGGATTTGAAAGAGCAACCTTGTGAAGAGGTGGATTCGTCGTTTGGTCTCCATCGATCATTTTCTTCTTCTTCAATCTTGTTCTTCAGCTCATCTTCCTTCATTTTGAGGAACATCCTTTCGGCGATCCTCATGGCAAGATCTATTTTCCTAGCATCAACATCTGCACCAAAAGATGAAGTCGAGACAACCTCAACTTTTTCAAGCTTAGAAGCACTTTCAAATCTTAGTCCCCCCGACATGATCTTTTCCTCACGCGGTTAAGCGTTAGAATGAGGATTAGGCTCCGATACCAATTGAAAGTTGCCTAGAGGGGGGGGGGGGTGAATAGGCAAGCAGAAATATTTTCAATAAAAACTAGAAACAACCTAGGTAAAACCGGCTCATCCGGTGTCAAAACCGGTTTGAACGAGCTCAACTAAAGAATGAGATATAAAACTGAATTGATCTCGAAATTCACCCAGTTAACTTTGAAAATGAGATGTTCTAGATAATCCACAAGGTTCAAAGTAGTAGATCTGAGAAGAGCACTTCTCAAAATCCACACACTAAAAGGATATAAACAAATCTTCCATGGAATAGTGAGAGAACGAAGAACACGAACAAATACACTGAACAAGAACACAAGAGACACAAGATTTATCCCGAGGTTTGATCACACCACAAAAGGTGCCCTACTTCCTCGTTGAGGCGCCCACAAAGAGCCAGGTCTCTTTCAACCCTAATCCTCCCTTTGACAACCACAAAGGTCAAGCCCACACACTAATCTTTGCTCAAACGAGTGGGTAATACAAACTTCCTTGTGGTCTTCCACAAGATTTGGAGACTCACAAGAGACACCTAGTCGTCTAGGAGCTAGAAGCTCCAAGAGTAATGAATCCACAAAGAATTCGATGTAGTACCAAGGCTCGAATGAAGAAGAGCAAGAGGGATTTAGAGATGAAGCACAAAACCACAGTTCTCAAACTCACTCAAATATTTCTCTCCAAAGATTTGAAATGGGAGAGACAATAATGTGTGTGAGAGAGAGTGAGAGGTGTTTCTCAGGTTAGAAAAGGAGTTCAAATCGTTCTCACTTATGGGGAGAGAGGTAGGAGTGAGTATATATTGGTGGGGCTTCAAAACTAGCCGTTTTTCACTTTTCTGCTCAAAAACCGGTTGAACCGTCCTAAGGGGCCGTTGAACCGCCCGTGGCAGGTCTGGCAGACTGTCTGCTAGTCTGACTGTCAGACTGACTGGAAGACTGACACGCAGTCTGGTCAAGTTGACCTAGACCGGTTGAACCACCCCCAACAACTCTGTCGACCAGTTTGCCATTCTGACTGGCAGACTGTTGGTCAAAGGTTAGAGGGGTCAGAGACAAGTTGAATTGCCCCTAAGGACCAGTTCAACTGGTCTTGACCAGAGAGTTCAGGAGAGAAAACCCTAGTTCAACTGCCCGGAGGCAAGTTCAACTAGTGTATGGTCAAAGAGGTTCGTAGTTGAAGTTGAAGTTCAGCTGGAGTTGAGAAAGCTCAACTCTAGTTGAAAAACCTCAACTGCAGCTGAAGAAGCTCAACTCAGTTGAAGTTCAACTCAGCTGAAAAAGCTCAACTGCAGCTGAAAAAGCTGAACTCAGCTGAAGTTCAACTCACCTGAAAAAGCTCAACTGTAGCTGAAGAAGCTCAACTCAACTGAAAAGCTCAACTGCTTTTCATCAGGAACACTCTCAGTTTCTCAATCCTAGCAACAGTCAGACACAGAGTGACCAAGGGATTTTGGGTTTTCAAAATAGCTTTTGAATACAGAGGCTTGAGCTTAGGCAAACACTAACATTCTATTTGGACCCCCTTGATAGTACGACGATTTCTATACTCAAGTTAAATAAAATATAATTAAGTAAACTCCTTGAGTCATTGGTGTCTCATGTGTGATTTCTCCATGGCGTTGCTTCATAAGGATCACAAACATCTTTGTCTCACCTCTTGAAGCAAACACAAATCGAGCCTGTGACGTCAACCATTTCACCATATATGAGCTCAACTCACGGCTTCAAGTCACCTTACTGATGCATCAACACAATATAATTCTTCATAGCTGATTAGTTCATCAACTTAGTGCAAGTACTCTTTTCTTCACCTTAGCAATGGTACCTCGGTCCACAAGCCGTCGCTTGGCCTTCACCTTCACTTAGTTCCTTGAAGCCCTTTCCTTGCTATGTTCACCCTATCAAGCAATTCTTGAGTCACATCATATTGAGCATCCATTGAGAGAACCATTTCTTCAATATTGGGAACCTTGCTTGAGTGTCTTCTAGATGTAAATGCTAAGATCAATCAAGCTCTAGTATGTCACACCCGGTTTTGGAAGGTGAACCAAATGCGAACCATGTACGTGCCAGGATCAGAAACTCACGTACACAACAATTACATAATTGGACATCATCACACAATGCTCAAAATAAATAGCGGAAAGGTACTTTATTACATCAAGATGTCCAAGACATCCACAGAGTCTATTACATAACCATTGTCTTTAACATAACTATCAAAGTGTGGAAATACGAAACGTAGAAGCTAAGCCTACACAGGCAGCTGACTGGGGGTTTGCCACTAAGAAAGAACTAGAACTCGTCATAGTCCTGAAACTCCTCGAAGTCCTCCATGTTTCCAGCATCACCTCCTGAGCACTGGGTATAATGGGGACAACTTGGGGTGGGGGTGGTGTGTAAAGCAAGGGTGAGTACACATCAATGTACTCAACAAATGTCCCGTTTGGCTAAAGTGGACTAGCTGTATGTGGAGTTGAAGTTAAGCAGTTGCTTTTAGTTGGTCAAGTGTTTATTATTATTAGTAGAGTCTAGTTTTAGTAACAAACCCAGTTATTACCTAGAAGTACCACCTCAAAAAGAGGAAAATACCAGATATCAGATTTTATAACATCATTATCAACCATCATCATAAAAGTATCCAAAGTTCTTCTAATCAAAGAGGATCCCAAGGCTGCTCTTAACCATGAGCTCGGCTGATATACCAGTTTCTAACACTCTACCCACAAGTCGTGATCCCTTTATGCCTCAGGTCGATCAAACCCTCAAACACTACCAAGGTGAGTCGGCAAGGTTTCACTACGTAGCCTTTACAAAGACTCCCCTGGTGCATAGCTGTTCGTTAGGTTTCGCCAATCGTACAAACGCAGTACACCTCCCCAAGGTGGGTAACAAGGCTATCACGAGTTCAACAACTTGAACTCATCATCCCAAGGATCTCCCACCATACATGCATATTATAGTAATCACATTCGATACAAACACTTCGGAGATAAGAGCGGAAGACTTTACAAAACATTCTTTTCATTTCTAAAACTGAAGGTATTACATAGGAAGAGTTACATTTATTACAAGTCCTGATATACTCAAAGTGCATAACTTTTTACAATAGCAGGAAGGTAGGAACCCTCCAAAGCTTATACACAAGCCTAACTAATCCTCCTCCAGAATTGGAAACGCTCCTCTGAATCACTTAGAGTACTCATCACCTACAACAACATGGGTTCGAAAACCCTGAGTACGAAATGTACTTTCGCAAGTCTTACCCGACTAAGGAAAAATGACTCTCAAGGATATGCTGGTTAAATAGGAATCAAGGAAAAGGCTTTAGCAAGAATCAACTTAGATACTTTTGCAGAAATAGCTTACTAAAGTGAGTCCTTACTTTCAATATTTTAACGCCAGATTAAATATTAATAAACTCTGGTTGCATCTAGTCTAATTTCACTATCTCATCAATACAACATCATTTTTATTCATAATGTTCACATCCTGACTTAGGTTGCAGGTCAGAGATCAAGTCTCCACTGTCCGAGAATATAACGGCGATCCGAATCAATTTACTCAGCTGAGGATTTCTAGCCACACGACATATGTAGAACTTAACCCTATCAAATCGTTTTGGTCATGGTGAGCGGATGGGTTATTCGTGATAATTAGATCATTGAATAAATTAATGGGTTAGTGTGGTGGTCATTTTATTTAGTATATGTGCGCTTGGTAATTATGGCTAGATCCGTTGTTGTGTCGGTGTGCTGTTGTGTGGTGAAAATAGCTCTAGCGCAGCCCTCCTCGGATGTTCGGTAAAATGGGTGAACTGTAGATCATCGTCGATCTCGTTAATTTGAGTTCTAATTAGTTGTGGTGCACGAACTCATTGCCCTGGGTATCTAGTTTGTTTTATTGAGTATATATATTAATCGCAATGATTCTAGTATTTTTTAAGCAAGAGAGATACATGTTGATTTAATCACATCGCCTAGTATTCGTCAGTTCGTTGGTTACATGAAGGATGGGTTTGGGGATTTAATCATCTAGCCGATGTGTTCTTCTCGAGTGTTGTTCTGATTCTATTTGTTTGTGGAAATACTCGAATTAGAACCTGCTATTGATGCCATAGTTTCGAGTGAATTTAGTATTAGTGCGAGATTTCACTATTCCTACTAGTCGTGGTATTAAATAAATTGAATAAATATGTTGGTCGTGACAAATATCTTGTCTGTAGCACGGACGCATTGCGGTATGGTTAGTGTTTGTGGCGATGGTTTGATTATTCGTTTGCGTAGACTCCTGGTAGTGATTTGCGAGTTTAGTTGGGGTAAGCTGGCGCAGAACCAAAAATTAGTGCGATATTTAACGTATGCAGCAGAATTTCTTTATTACAAAAAGTTACAAGTTTCAACAAATTTACATTATATTTATCGGAGTGGTTACAAAGTGATTCAAAGCAATAAACTTTGAAATGTTATAAAATTATTTATAAGTTTGAAATATATGCTAGCTCAAGTGACCATCCTCAATAAGAAGTATAGAAGAGGTACTTAGACTTATAAGAAGGCCGAGCCCACCGGCACTTAGTACCATCCACAGCAACACACTTCTATTTTCGGTTCTTCCTCCTGCTTGAGAACCACCTTTGCAAAAAAGTAGCAAAGCTCCGTAGGATCTTCACCTAAAACAACATGGGACAAAGCCCTAAGTACAAAGTGTACTTTCGCAAGTCTTACCCGACTAAGGAAAAAGACTCTCAAGGATATGCTGGATTTAGGAATCAAGGAGAGGCTCTTAGCAAGAATCAACTTAGATACTTTTGCAGAAATAGCTTACTAAAGTGAGTCCTTACTTTCAATATTTTAACGCCAGATTAATTATTAATAGACTTTGGTTGCACCTAGTCTAATTTCACCATCTCATCAATACAACATCATTTTTACTCATAATGTTTACATCCTGACTTAGGTTGCAGGTCAGTGACCAAGTCTCCACTCTCTGGGGATATAACGGCGATCCGAATCGATTTACTCAGCTGATGATCTCTAACCACACGACATATGTAGCACTTAACCCTTGCATATGTCAATCGTTCCCACAGATCCTCCACAACGTGAACTGGTCCACGCTACCCGGGAGCAGAGCACTCCTCCATCCAGCCTCTAGCCAGGAGGGTACACGCTACTCCCACCATCTCCCACGCCCAGTGCATGGGTGAGTGCACCTAGAGGGGGGGGGGGGTGAATAGGTGATCCTGTAAAAACTTAAACTTAAGCCACAAAAACTTGTTAATGGTTAGTACAAGTATGGCCAAGTGGCTAGAGAGAACTCAAAACACGATAACCACAAGAAGGCAATCACAGAGTTGACACGGTGGTTATCCCGTGGTTCGGCCAAGTACAAAACTTGCCTACTCCACGTTGTGGCGTCCCAACGGACGAGAGTTGCACTCAACTCCTCTCAAGTGATCCAATGATCAACTTGAATACCACGGTGTTTTTCTTTCCTTTGATCTTTTCCCGTTTGCGAGGAATCTCCACAACTTGGAGTCTCTCGCCCTTACAATTGAGTTCACAAAGAAATACGGAGTAAGGTGGGAATGAGCAACACACACAAGACTCGAAAATCAGAGCAACAACCCGCACACAAGTCGCAACAAGAGCTCGCAACGCAACACAAAGAGTTCACAACTCCACAAGAGCTCTATATGCTATCACAATGAAACGAATGCGTGAGATTGATGTCTTGGTGCTTAGAAGAGTTGTAGGAATGCTTGGTGTGCTCCTCCATGCGCCAAGGGGTCCCTTTTATAGCCCCAAGGCAGCTAGGAGCCGTTGAGAACAAATCTGGAAGGCCATCTTTGCCTTCTGTCTCGTGGCGCACCGGACAGTCCGGTGCACACCGGACACTGTCCGGTGCCCGATTTGTTTCCTTAAATGGCGAAGCCGACCGTTGCCGACCGTTGCAGATCTGGCGCACCGGACAGTCCGGTGCACACCGGACAGTCCGGTGCTTCCTTCCGACCGTTGGCTCGGCCACGTGTCGCGCGGCGATCGCGCGACCGACCGTTGGCCCGGCAGACCGTTGGCTCACCGGACAGTCCGGTGCACACCGGACAGTCCGGTGAATTTTAGCCGAAGTCGCCGGAGAAAAACCCGAGAGCGGCCTCTTCGGCCGAGGCAGCCTGGCGCACCGGACACTGTCCGGTGCACCACCGGACATTGTCCGGTGCACCACCGGACAGTCCGGTGCCCCAGACCGAAGCAGCCCCTTGGCTGTACACAGCCAAGTCTTCTCTTCTCTTCTTCTATCTGTTTCTAACACTTAGACAAATATATTAGTACACAAAACCAATGTACTAAGGCTTAGAAACATACCTTAACTTGTGATTTGCACTTTGTTCATCCTTGGACATATTTTCACATTTAAGCACTTGTGTTTGCACTCAATCACCAAAATACTTAGAAATGGCCCAAGGGCACATTTCCCTTTCAATCTCCCCCTTTTTGGTGATTTATGCCAACACAACATAAAGCAACTAGAACAAGTGCAAAATCACTTCAAATAAAAATAAATTTGAGTTTTATTCAATTTTGGCATATATGGATCATCCTTTGCCACCACTTGGTTTGTTTTTGCAAATCAAATTCAAATCTCTATCTCTAAGTCAAACACACATGTTGAAGTATAAAGAGAGTCATTCCAAAAGAGATTGATCAAAGATTTCAAAAACTCCCCCTATTTCCCATAATCAATACTTCTCCCCACAAGAAGCCAACTTTTGACAATAGAGACGATAAAAGACAATAAAAGCTTTTGACACAACAAAAACTCTATTCTACTATTTTCAAAATCTCTCAAGTGGTAGCTGATCCATTTATCACTTTGGCCTTTATTTTCTCCCCCTTTGGCATCAAGCACCAAAACGGGATTAATCTTGGCCTTTTAACCTCATTGCCTCACCAAAGTCTTCAATTAAGAGCAAATGGCAATAAGATTTCATGAGATGAACTTGGAATTAGTTACCCTCTCATCGGAGTGCAGTGGAAGTCTTTCATGGTCCAAGTCCACCTTTTCCCTTTCAATCCTCCTTCGAGACTAAATCATCAAACTCAAGCACATGGTTAGTCTCAAAGGGTCAAGTTGTACCACATCTCCCCCTACACATGTGCATCACTTTGCAACGGACTTGTGAGGTCCAGGGAGTGTTTGTACAACTTGAGCACCATAATAAGCAACAAAATGCAAAGAGGAACATGATCAAAAGCATAAGTACATGTATGCTACAATTCAATCCAAGTTCCGCGAATCTAAGACATTTAGCTCACTACGCAACCTGCAAAAGGTCTTCTCATCTAGAGGCTTAGTGAAGATATCGGCTAGCTGGTTCTCGGTGCTAACATGAAACACTTCGATATCTCCCTTTTGCTGGTGGTCTCTCAAAAAGTGATGCCGGATGTCTATGTGCTTTGTGCGGCTGTGTTCAACAGGATTTTCCGCCATGCGGATAGCACTCTCATTATCACATAGGAGTGGGACTTTGCTCAGATTGTAGCCAAAGTCCCGGAGGGTTTGCCTCATCCAAAGTAGTTGCGCGCAACACTGTCCTGCGGCAACATACTCGGCCTCAGCGGTGGATAGGGCAACGGAGGTTTGTTTCTTAGAGTTCCATGACACCAGGGACCTTCCTAAGAATTGGCACGTCCCTGATGTACTCTTCCTATCGACCTTACATCCAGCATAGTCGGAGTCTGAGTATCCAACTAAGTCAAAGGTAGACCCCTTTGGATACCAGAGCCCGAAGCAAGGCGTAGCAACCAAATATCTAAGAATTCGCTTCACCGCCACTAAGTGACACTCCTTAGGATCGGATTGAAATCTAGCACACATGCATACGCTAAGCATAATATCCGGTCTACTAGCACATAAGTAAAGCAAAGAACCTATCATTGACCGGTATGCTTTTTGATCAACGGACTTACCTCCTTTGTTGAGGTCGGTGTGTCCGTCGGTCCCCATCGGAGTCTTTGCGGGCTTGGCGTCCTTCATCCCAAACCGCTTTAGCAGATCTTGCGTGTACTTCGTTTGAGAGATGAAGGTGCCGTCCTTGAGTTGCTTCACTTGGAACCCAAGGAAGTAGTTCAACTCGCCCATCATTGACATCTCGAATTTCTGCGTCATCACCCTGCTAAACTCTTCACAAGACTTTTGGTTAGTAGAACCAAATATTATGTCATCGACATAAATTTGGCACACAAACAAATCACCATCACAAGTCTTAGTAAAAAGAGTTGGATCGGCCTTCCCAACCTTGAAAGCATTAACAATTAAGAAATCTCTAAGGCATTCATACCATGCTCTTGGGGCTTGCTTAAGTCCATAGAGCGCCTTAGAGAGCTTACAGACATAGTCGGGGTACCGTTCATCCTCAAAGCCAGGGGGTTGCTCCACGTACACCTCCTCCTTGATTGGCCCGTTGAGGAAAGCGCTCTTCACATCCATTTGGTACAACCTGAAAGAATGGTGAGCGGCATATGCTAGCAAGATTCGAATTGACTCTAGCCTAGCCACAGGAGCAAAAGTCTCCTCGAAATCCAAACCTGCGACTTGGGCATAACCTTTTGCCACAAGTCGAGCCTTGTTCCTCGTCACCACCCCGTGCTCGTCCTGTTTGTTGCGGAACACCCACTTGGTTCCCACAACATTTTGCTTCGGACGAGGCACCAGTGTCCAAACTTCATTGCGCTTGAAGTTGTTTAACTCCTCTTGCATGGCCAACACCCAAGTGAAGCGGGAAAAATCATCTACAATAACTAGACCATACTTACTCCCTCCTATGCTCAGATAGGCGACAGGTCCGAAGAGGTCCATATACAGCAGCTCCAGAGGTCTTGAAGTGGTCATCACATTCTTGCTGTGATGTGCTCCTCCCACTTGTTTACCTGCTTGACAAGCTGCACAAGGTCTATCTTTTTCGAAATGCACGTTAGTCAAACCTATCACGTGTTCTCCCTTTAGAAGCTTGTGAAGGTTCTTCATCCCCACATGTGCTAAGCGGCGATGCCACAGCCAGCCCATGCTAGTCTTAGCTATTAAGCATGCATCTAGACCGGCCTCTTCTTTTGCAAAATCAACTAAATAAAGTTTGCCGTCTAATACACCCTTAAAAGCTAATGAACCATCGCTTCTTCTAAAGACAGACACATCTATATTTGTAAATAGACAATTATACCCCATATGACATAATTGACTCACAGATAGCAGATTGTATCCAAGACTCTCTACTAAAAATACATTAGAGATAGAATGCTCATTAGAAATTGCAATTTTACCTAACCCTTTTACCTTGCCTTGATTCCCATCACCGAATATAATTGAATCCTGGGAATCCTTATTCTTGACGTAGGAAGTGAACATCTTCTTCTCCCCCGTCATATGGTTTGTGCATCCGCTGTCGATAATCCAGCTTGATCCCCCGGATGCATAAACCTGCAAGGCAAATTTAGGCTTGGGACTTAGGTACCCAACTCTTGTTGGGTCCTACAAGGTTAGTCACAATTTCCTTAGGGACCCAAATGCAAGTTTTATCACCTTTGCATTTTGCCCCTAACTTCCTAGCAATTACTTTTCTATCCTTTCTACAAATTGCAAATGAAGCATTCAAAGCACAATAAATTGTAGAGGGTTCATTCACTACTTTTCTATGAACATTTGCAACATTTCTTTTAGGAACAACATTTCTCCTAGTAACATTTCTATCATACACATAAGAAGAACTAGGAGCAAACATGGCATGAGAATCATAAACATATGAATCAAAAGCATCATAACTTCTATTTCTAGTTTGTCTTTTATCATGATACAAAAAGGCATGGTTCCTTTTAACACTAGTAGCCATAGGGGCCTTCCCTTTCTCCTTGGCGGGAATGGGAGCCTTATGGCTTGTTAAGTTCTTGGCTTCCCTCTTGAAGCCAAGTCCATCCTTAATTGAGGGGTGTCTACCAACCGTGTAGGCATCCCTAGCAAATTTTAGTTTTTCAAAATCACTTTTGCTAGTCTTAAGTTGAGCATTAAGACTAGCCACTTCATCACTCAATTTTGAAATGGAAACTAAGTGTTCACTACAGGCATTAATATCAACATCCTTGCACCTAGTGCAAATTTCAACATGTTCAACACAAGAGTTGGATTTATTTGCTACTTCTAATTTAGCATTTAAATCATTGTTGACACCTTTCAAAGTAGAAATGGTTTCATGACAAGTAGATAGTTCAAAAGAAAGCATTTCATTTCTTTTAACTTCTAAAGCATAGGATTTTTGTGCCTCAACAAATTTATCATGCTCTTCATACAACAAATCCTCTTGCTTTTCTAAAAGTATATTCTTTTCATTCAAGGCATCAATTAATTCATTAATTTTGTCTATCTTAGATCTATCTAAGCCCTTGAACAAACATGAATAATCTACTTCATCCTCATCACTAGATTCGTCCTCACTTGAAGAAGCATAGGTAGAGTTGCGAGTACATACCTTCTTCTCCCTTGCCATAAGGCATGTGTGACGCTCGTTGGGGAAGAGGGTTGATTTGTTGAAGGCGGTGGCGGCGAGTCCTTCATTGTCGGAGTCGGAAGAGGAGCAATCCGAGTCCCATTCCTTGCCTAGATGCGCTTCGCCCTTTGCCTTCTTGTAGTGCTTCTTTTTCTCCCTTTTGTTCCCCTTTTCCTGGTCACTTTCATTATCAGGACAGTTAGCAATAAAATGACCAAGCTTACCGCATTTGAAGCATGATCGCTTCCCCTTGGTCTTAGTCTTGCTCGGCTGTCCATTGCGACCCTTTAGCACCGTCTTGAAGCGCTTAATGATGAGAGCCATTTCTTCATCATTAAGCCCAGCCGCCTCAATTTGCGCCACCTTGCTTGGTAGTGCCTCCTTGCTCCTCGATGCCTTGAGAGCAATGGGTTGAGGCTCGTGGATTGGACCGTTCAACGCGTCATCGACGTACCTTGCCTCCTTGATCATCATCCGCCCGCTTACAAATTTTCCAAGAATTTCTTCGGGCGACATTTTGGTGTACCTGGGATTCTCACGAATATTATTCACCAAATGAGGATCAAGAACAGTAAAGGACCTTAGCATTAGGCGGACGACGTCGTGGTCCGTCCATCGCGTGCTTCCATAGCTCCTTATCTTGTTGACAAGGGTCTTGAGCCGGTTGTAAGTTTGAGTTGGCTCTTCTCCCCTTATCATGGCGAATCGTCCAAGCTCGCCCTCCACCAACTCCATCTTGGTGAGCATGGTGATGTCGTTCCCCTCGTGAGAGATCTTGAGGGTGTCCCATATCTGCTTGGCATTGTCCAAGCCGCTCACCTTATTGTACTCTTCCCTGCACAAAGATGCTAAGAGAACAGTAGTAGCTTGTGCATTTTTATGAATTTGTTCATTGATAAACATAGGGCTATCCGAGCTATCAAATTTCATTCCATTTTCTACAATCTCCCATATGCTTGGATGGAGAGAGAATAAATGACTACGCATTTTGTGACTCCAAAATCCGTAGTCCTCCCCATCAAAATGTGGAGGTTTACCAAGAGGAATGGAAAGTAAATGCGAATTCGAACTATGTGGGATACGAGAATAATCAAATGAGAAGTTCGAATTAACCGTCTTCCTGTAGTCGTTGTCGTCGTCCTTTTGGGAAGAAGAGGACTCATCGCTGTCGTAGTAGACGATCTCCTTGATGCGTCTTGTCTTCTTCTTCTTCCCATCTTTTCGCTTGTGGCCCGAGCCCGAGTTGTTGGACTTGTCATCCCTTGGCTCGTTGACGAAGGACTCCTTCTCCTTGTCGTTGATCACAATTCCCTTCCCCTTAGGATCCATCTCTTCGGGCGGTAAGTCCCTTTGTGAAGAGAACGGCTTTGATACCAATTGAGTGCACCTAGAGGGGGGGGGGTGAATAGGTGATCCTGTAAAAACTTAAACTTAAGCCACAAAAACTTGTTAATGGTTAGTACAAGTATGGCCAAGTGGCTAGAGAGAACTCAAAACACGATAACCACAAGAAGGCAATCACAGAGTTGACACGGTGGTTATCCCGTGGTTCGGCCAAGTACAAAACTTGCCTACTCCACGTTGTGGCGTCCCAACGGACGAGAGTTGCACTCAACTCCTCTCAAGTGATCCAATGATCAACTTGAATACCATGGTGTTTTTCTTTCCTTTGATCTTTTCCCGTTTGCGAGGAATCTCCACAACTTGGAGTCTCTCGCCCTTACAATTGAGTTCACAAAGAAATACGGAGTAAGGTGGGAATGAGCAACGCACACAAGACTCGAAAATCAGAGCAACAACCCGCACACAAGTCGCAACAAGAGCTCGCAACGCAACACAAAGAGTTCACAACTCCATAAGAGCTCTATATGCCATCACAATGAAACGAATGCGTGAGATTGATGTCTTGGTGCTTAGAAGAGTTGTAGGAATGCTTGGTGTGCTCCTCCATGCGCCAAGGGGTCCCTTTTATAGCCCCAAGGCAGCTAGGAGCCGTTGAGAACAAATCTGGAAGGCCATCTTTGCCTTCTGTCTCGTGGCGCACCGGACAGTCCGGTGCACACCGGACACTGTCCGGTGCCCGATTTGTTTCCTTAAATGGCGAAGCCGACCGTTGCCGACCGTTGCAGATCTGGCGCACCGGACAGTCCGGTGCACACCGGACAGTCCGGTGCTTCCTTCCGACCGTTGGCTCGGCCACGTGTCGCGCGGCGATCGCGCGGCCGACCGTTGGCCCGGTCGACCGTTGGCTCACCGGACAGTCCGGTGCACACCGGACAGTCCGGTGCACACCGGACAGTCCGGTGAATTTTAGCCGAAGTCGCCGGAGAAAAACCCGAGAGCGGCCTCTTCGGCCGAGGCAGCCTGGCGCACCGGACACTGTCCGGTGCACCACCGGACACTGTCCGGTGCACCACCGGACAGTCCGGTGCCCCAGACCGAAGCAGCCCCTTGGCTGTACACAGCCAAGTCTTCTCTTCTCTTCTTCTATCTGTTTCTAACACTTAGACAAATATATTAGTACACAAAACCAATGTACTAAGGCTTAGAAACATACCTTAACTTGTGATTTGCACTTTGTTCATCCTTGGACATATTTTCACATTTAAGCACTTGTGTTTGCACTCAATCACCAAAATACTTAGAAATGGCCCAAGGGCACATTTCCCTTTCAATGGGTGTCTTTTCACGTATGGAATAGCCGGGTTCATGCTTACCCTGTCCCATATACAGGGCATGTGGCCAGTTAAGATAGTCCTTGATCATACAGGCCTACATACGCATCCAATCCTTAATTAACCTGGGTGGAGCATCACCTGTTCCTAGCCCAAGTCTCGAGTTAAGTATTTCCACCCTTAGGATTGTTTTGTGTTCCTAAGGATTAAAAGAGCATTATAGGGAACTTTGTAGTAAGATCCCACCATGCTCCCAATAAAAATATTCTTGCAGGTAGAAGCCATCCTTCCTCAGGATAACCCCTGAGCTAGGCATTATTGCAAAAGACAACCTCAATCCACAAGATCTAAGCAGGGCTAAGCATTTTTGTAAATCATATTTTGATACTTTATCAGAAGTATCTATAAAGGTATGGATATCAAGGTAGGCAATGCATCAAATAGTTTCCAAGCAATTCCTATAAACTTAATGCACATTTCACTAGACTTAAGTGTATAAAAGTCTTTTTAAAAATACAAGGAATGGGTAAATGCACTGGGGATTGCCTGGAATAAACACTAAGTTAGTGTTTGTTAGACGACGATCACTTGATGACCATCCTTTGGCTTGGCATTTGTTCAGTCTGCCCATCTTCAGATTCGTCCATCAGCTTCACCACGCGGAGTAGCCCATGCTTGCGGTCGACTTGGCTCTTTTTCTCCGCATCACGTGATTAATTAACGTACCTGAATGAAATGCATTATGCACATGAATGCATATAGATAGGAATATTACGAACCTAAATAGTGCTACACTATAGTGAATTAAACACCTATAGCAAGACATCACAAATCTAGTACGAAACTACTAGATATCGATATCACATTAAAACTATATCGATGGCATCCTAATTTTAATCAGATTTAATTCTAATATTTCGGCTAACAAAAACGTGTGCCAATAATAAATTTAGCTCAAGTCTACTATACTGATTGACGAATACTAATTCGGGCTTACGTTGTGGCAGAACCTCCCAAGTTATTGGGCCCACATGCACCTGTACTTGTCTCAAATACCTCAGACGGCTATGCAAGT
Organism: Zea mays; assembly: GCF_902167145.1. Classification (NCBI taxonomy): domain Eukaryota; kingdom Viridiplantae; phylum Streptophyta; class Magnoliopsida; order Poales; family Poaceae; genus Zea; species Zea mays. The sequence goes on from NC_050096.1 coordinate 147,112,544, forward strand.
GCACCAAATAACTTAACAGGATCCGTCCGAGTGTCCCAAGGACCCCGGATAAACCACTTACAACCAATATCGCAAGATTAAGTAAACACAAATCACACACCAACATTTTGCAGCACCCCTGGTGTTACTGTCACTAAAACTTGAGCATAACATCATAAGCATTGGCATATCATGTGTTTGTCACACCTAGAATGCATTCACTAGGCAAAAATCTCAAATAAGTTGTATTGATGTGACATTTCATGGGTGAAACCCTAGGATACAATACTTAACCCTAGACTGGGCTTAAAAGAGTAACCAAAGTCTAACTAAGAGAAAACTTCAAAACTTAGTTGGAATAACCATAAAATGTCACCATGGATGGACTTAAGTAGCATCCAAACCCTAGAAGTACCAAAAATCCTAAATAAACCCCTAGAAAACCCTGAACTGAAACCCTAAGGGGTTATATGCAAAAATGTGCACAATTTTGGACCTAAGTGCAAAAATCATGGAAATAGGGTACCTAATGTCACATGGTTCACATGTTTGAAGATTTACAAGCTAAAAGGTGTGAATTGGGCTTATTTGCAAAAAGCCATTCAATTCCTTTTATAAGGCTAAGTCTGAATTTCAGTGAATGGGATCAAATTTGAAGCCCTGTAATTTCAAAACTATAAGGATTTTGCCCTAGGTCAGCACATCAAATTTGTAGAGCTATGTAAGGAGAACAACTTTGCTATAGGGGTTAAGCCTTGGTCACATGAAAAATTTGGAGTAAAATGAGACCAAAGTCGGGCTGTTAGACTGCCCTTGGTCTGAATTCAGACTAACAGTGAGATTGGGCAATCTTTGGACTGGAATTCGACCATGATCTAGTAAGTGTTTGGCTATGGTTGCTATAGCAAGATCGTAGCTAGATCATCGGGCAACAACTTTGTTATAGGCAGATTAGCAAGTTGTTATGAAAAGATTTGAGATCTAGGCCTTGCAAATTGGGCTTTCAGGCGCACTGAATAGGGATTTTCATTGTACAGTGACTGAAACAGATCGCAGATTCAGCCCCCCTCGCCACCGGTGGCCTTTGCGCCCGGATTCACGCTGGCCGTCGTGATTCATGCCTCGGGCGAGTGGATTTCGCTCACCCATGAAAAGATCTCGTCGCGGATGGGTTTGAGTTACTGTGGCCTCGCTATTCCTCGACCACTTGCACCGGTGATGTGGCTTTACGATCGTCACCGGAGTTGGCGTCTTTCACCGCGATTGTGCCACGCCCCAGGCCTTTAACCACGTTGCTACTAGCCGCACCAGCTCGCCGATTACCGCCGTAGCCCCTCAGCCGGTGAGTGCCACGGTAAAACGCGCCGGTGACTCATCCCTTGTTTCCGGCCGCCGCGCGTCTCCATCAAATTCACTAGCCACCGCTCAAACACACTATAAATTGATGGCACGGTCTGCTGCGTTGGGTCATCACCAAGCCTGAGCACCCGCTCCTGCCGCCGATTAGCCACCACAACTCTCTAATTTCCCATTTCCCCCAATTCGGTTTCCGCCGCCGTGGTAGAGCCCTCACCGTGGTCAGCGTATTCCAGCCCTCACCGTGGTAACGCCCAGAATTTGGGGGTAGATTTTTTTTTTCTTTCTTTCTTCTTTTCTCTCACCAAATTCAGGCGTTACCCTTTCCTTTTCCCTTTTCTTCTCGCTAAGCCTTGATATTTTCCAAAAGTTATAGCGAGAATTAGCTCGACATCTTGTGTAAGTAAAACCTAGAACTATTTTTGGTTGTTGCATCATGCCGGATTATGCACTCTTCTGCTTGTGGTCAGGTGAATTGGAGAATTAGGCATATAAGAAAATATGGAAATTAGAAAAAGAAAAGCTTTTTTCTTTTTCTCTCCCCCCTTCTCCCTTTTGGCCCAGCCGCCCCTCCCCCTTCGCGCCGGCCCAGTTGGCGGCCCAGCCGCCCCCCTACCCCCCTTCCCGCGTGGGCCCCGCGACGGCGCAGCCGCCCCCCTTCCCCCTTTGGGCCCAAGCGGCGCAGCCGCCCCTCCCCCCCCCCCCAAATTCCCTCTCTCTCCTCTCCCGCGGGCCCCGCCCGTCATCCCCTCCCCCAACTCCCTCTCCCCTAACCCTAGCCGCCGCCGCCCTAGCGCCGCCACCGCGCCCTCCCCCGCCCATTGTGAGGCTTCCCCCCTCCTCCCCCTTCTCCCTCCCCTCCCTCCTCCTTCCCCCTCTCGTCGGCGCCCTCCCCCGCGCCATGGGCGCGCTCGCCCGGCCCCGGCGAGCTCGGCCGCCCGGCTCGGCCGCTCCGGCGAGCCCGTCCCGCGCCGGCCCCGCCCTGCCGCGCCCCGACCCCGCCCCGCCGCCTCGGCCCCGGCGCCCCTCCCCTCCCCGCGCCCGGCTCGGCCGTCCCCCGGCGAGCCCGCCTCGGCCCCGCCTCGCCGCGCCTGGCCTCGTCTCGCCGCGCTCGGCCGCGCCGGCCCCGCCTCGCCCCCCGGCGAGCCCGCGCCCGGCCTCGCCCCGCGCCGCCGCGGCTTCGTCCCGCGCTCGCCGGCGCCCGGCCTCGCCCCGGCCGCCCTCGGCCGTGCCCGGCGAGCCCGCCCCCCCCGCCTCGCCGCGCCCGCGCCCGCCCCCCCTCCGGCGAGCCCGCCCCCGCGTCGCCTCGCCTCGGCGAGCCCCGCCCCGTCCTTGCCCGGCCTCGCTCCGGCGAGCCGCCCCGGCTCGGCCGCCCCCGTGCCCGGCTCGGTCGCCCCCCGCCGCGCCCGTCCCCGGCGAGCCCCGCCCCAGCTCGGCCGCCCGCCCCCGTGCCCGGCTCGGCCGCGTCGTCCCCGCCCCGGCGTGGTGGCCGGCCGTGTCCTCGCTCGCCCGTGCTCGCTTGCCCTGGCGTGCTTGCCCGCTCGCCCTGCCGTGCCTTGCTCGCGTCGTGACGGTCCCGGCGTGGCCTCGAGCTCGGCCCAGCGTGCCCATGGCGCGCGGCCTTGAGCTCGGCTAGCGCGCGGCCCCGACATGCGCACGGCTAGTTCGTGGCGTGTGCGTGTGGCCTCGCGCGCGTGCTCGCGTAGTGCGCGTGCCTTGGCACGACCCGTCGTGCCCCCGTCTACCCCCAGACGCCCCGTCTACCCCCCGTGTCCTCTGCGTGCTAATCACATGTTTATATTAATAAGATTGGAGTCTCAATTTGGAAATTGGTTTCATCAGTTAACTTGTATAGCTAATCATCTATCTCATTCAATGTTAATCTACTAAAAGTGGTCACGTTTACATTAGTGCATGTAGCTAATCCTTTTGTTAGAACCAACTGGAACTAGAGCGCGTAATGTCTAGTTATTCGCCTACCCGTAATGCGCCTCGAGCATAAGCTTTAACCCTCGCGAGACCTTTCCCCGCCTCTTTCTGACCATGGTAAATTCATTATCGTATGTGATATTATATGCATATTTACTTTATTTGTTCTCTTGTATGGTGTGCTGTTTGTTTCCTAATTTGAATGGATGGATGTATGTATGCTTGCAATCGCATAGAGAACGATCCGGTTGAAGAGCCCGAGGAACTCGCAGGAGAAGCCCCTGAGCAGCAGTCGGTTGGTGGAGGCAAGTGTCCCTTGACCTATCTCTGTCCTATTCATTCTTTAATTCACCTCCCGCTTTACACATTTATGCCTAAGGATTGACTAGTTTTGTTGTCCATGTCCTTGTTTACCTATTTGGGTTGGATTATTATTGTTTAGCTTTATGCTATTGCTCAAACTCTAATCAATGAACATGATGAGATTATCTATGATACGCTGTTTTCCCTTCTCTTATTATGATGTTGTACTTGTGGCCTTTAAGGGGGCTCGAGCGGTTTCTCGAGTGCCTCTCCGTAAGGACCTGTTCTATGGATGACCGCCCGGGAAAACAGTGCAACCATGAGGGTGGAATGGGATGCCCTTAGCTGAATAATTAGAGGATCCGGGGTGTAGTTCGCTTCGCCGTCGTGCCGTCAATGGGGCTCAATGTATGCGGCTCGCTCTGCCAAGGTTGATTTGTCCCTTGGGGAGGAGTGCGGTACATTTAGGAAACCTAACGGGTGGCTACAACCCCAGGGAATCTTTGTAAAGGCTACGTAGTGATGCCCTGCTAGGCCACCTAGGTAGTGGTCAATGGGGAGTAGCTCTCTCCGGGCAGAAAGGGAATCACAGCTTGTGGGTAAAGTGCACAAGCTCTGCAGAGTGTTTGAAAACTGATATATCAGCCGTGCTCGCGGTTATGAGCGGCCAAGGGAGCTCCAGTGATTAGTGGTACTTGATCAGAGACATTTTGGTTTACAGGTGGCAATGAGATTGATGGTTTTGGTTATGACTATGGTACTGGTAAGTGGTATTCTTTCCGTTTGGAAAGAGTACATCGGGCTAATAACTTGGGTTAATGCTAAAACCTGGCTTTCTATTAGTAAAATAATAATCTGACCAACTAAAAGCAACTGCTTAACTTATCCCCACATAAAGCTAGTCCACTACAGCCAAACAGGATACTTGCTGAGTATGTTGATGTGTACTCACCCTTGCTCTACACACCAAACCCCCCCATCCCCAGGTTGTCAGCATTGCAACCACTGCTCAGGCGAAGATGAAGCTGTGGAAGGAGACTTCCAGGAGTTCCAAGACTACGACGAGTTCTAGGCGTGGGTTAGCGGCAACCCTCAGTCGGCTGCCTGTGGAGGCCGCGGTTATCTACGTTTCGTTTTCGCACTTTGATTTATTGTAAGGACTATATGGACGTCTCAGGCATGTGATGTAATCGACTATTATTTCCCTTTTTAATACTATTTTGAGCACTGTGTGATGATGTCCATGTTATGTAACTGCTGTGTACGTGAATTACTGATCCTGGCACGTACATGGTTCGCATTCGGTTTGCCTTCTAAAACCGGGTGTGACATCCCTGCTCTCTTGTTTCAGCATCCTTAGGTTCTCCTGATGCTCCCTGACCCCGCCAATTGGACTAGGACCCCTTAGATCGCTGGGAACGCGTTCGATTGCCCATGGTGCCCGCTGTCACCGTGGACAGAGCGTGTTAGAGCTCCGTGAATGAAATTAATTAAGGGGAAACACTTGTTAGGGATTGAATTAGGTCTCATCCGAAGTAGAGCATCGGTCATCGAGTGATCCGACCGGTATGTGCTCGCCGAAGTTTGGTTCTCCGCCGTGCGACATCGTGGACCGTGGATTGTGAAGAGATGAAAGCACAGGGGTATTTCTGCAAGTGTCAGCGAGACAGAGGAATAGTGGGAAGGATTCTTTATAAAAAATTCAAACCGCCAGGGTTCCCTACGCAAAATGGGCAGCGCGGGCGCACGCGGGCGCGCTTTCGCCAGTAAATGGGCCGGCTCGGGCCAGATTAAGCCCAATCTTGTAGCATCTTTTCCTTTTTCTTTTTCTTCTGGACTTAGGGAATTCCTAGAAAATTATAGAAAAATGCTAAAAATACCAGACCAATTGTGCTAAGCTTCTAATTTCCTATAGTATTTAATAAAAATAGTTTCATAGTTTTTAGTTCCAATAGGGAATTTTGGGACATTTAAAATAGCCAAAATCCATACTTCTGGAATTTTAGAGAGTAATTAATAATCCCAAAATTCACCAAACTTTTTAGGTAAACTTTAAATAATATTTAGAAGCCTTGGGTAAAATTTGGTATGATTTGAACCATGTTTGGTACTTAGAACCCAAAACCCTAACCCCTGCCCTATGAACTTCACTATAGACTCCAAAAACCCTAATTTCCCGGATATCCGTGAAGGAAAGTTATATTCAAGACATTAGATAATAAACTTTTATTATCTTTGTATCTTCATGAGCATTCATGATTATATGTGGCTATATCTAGAGAACGAGGAGGAAATAGAAGTTGAAGAAGCGAGGACTTCACCACCACCACCACCACCTGAAGAACCTCAGGCAGGAAACTGCTTTTACTTTGATATCTGTGGAGCAGAGCCTGATTCACCTATCACACAAGGCAAGCCCCGGTGCATTTGCCACCTCCTTGCTATTTTAAAATCTCTTCTCACTTACTTGATGCATTAGGTGATAGGAGTTGTGTGACCAAAGTCGGGCTGTCAGACTGCCTTGGTCTGAATTCAGACTAACAATGAGATTGGGCAATCTTTGGACTGGAATTCGACCATGATCTAGTAAGTGTTTGGCTATGGTTGCTATAGCAAGATTGTAGCTAGATCATCGGGCAACAACTTTGTTACAGGCAGATTAGCAAGTTGTTATGAAAATATTTGAGATCTAGGCCCTGCAAATTGGGCTGTCAGGCGCACTGAATAGGGATTTTCATTGTACAGTGACTGAAACAGATTGCAGATTCAGCCCCCCTCACCACCGGCGGCCTTTACGCCCGTATTCACGCCGACCGTCGTGATTCATGCCTCGGGCGAGTGGATTTCGCTCACCCATGAAAAGATCTCGTCGCGAATGGGTTTGAGTTACTGTGGCCTCGCTATTCCTCGACCACTTGCACCGGTGATGTGGCTTTACGATTGTCACCGGAGTTGGCGTCTTTCACCGTGATTGTGCCACGCCCCAGGCCTTTAACCACGTTGCTACTAGCCGCACTAGCTCGCCGATTACCGCCGTAGCCCCTCAGCTGGTGAGTGCCACGGTAAAACGCGCCGGTGACTCATCCCTTGTTTCCGGCCGCCGCACGTCTCCATCAAATTCACTGGCCACCGCTCAAACACACTATAAATTGATGTCACGGTCTGTTGCGTTGGGTCATCACCAAGCCTGAGCACCCGCTCCTACCGCCGATTAGCCACCACAACTCTCCAATTCCCCATTTCCCCCAATTCGATTTCCGCCGCCGTGGTAGAGCCCTCACCGTGGTCAGCGTATTCCAGGTCTGTTCATGCTCCCTGCTCTCTTGTTTCAGCATCCTTAGGTTCTCCTGATGCTCCCCGACCCCGCCAATTGGACTAGGACCCCTTAGATCGCCGGGAACACGTTCGATTGCCCACGGTGCCCGCTGTCACCGTGGACAGAGCGTGTTAGAGCTCCGTTAATGAAATTAATTGAGGAGAAACACTTGTTAGGGATTGAATTAGGTCTCAGCCGAAGTAGAGCACCGGTCATCGAGTGATCCGGCCGGTATGTGCTCCCCGAAGTTTGGTTCTCCGCCGTGTGGCGTCGTGGACCGTGGATTGTGAAGAGATGAAAGCGCGGGGGTGTTTCTGCAAGTGTCAGCGAGACAGAG